>NW_020173116.1:8200658-8322750 GCF_003031525.2 Neophocaena asiaeorientalis asiaeorientalis | reverse complement strand
AAAGAAGGTGGGTGTCAGCCGGCCGGCATCTCCCGGGCCCGGCCCCGCGGCTGTCACCGCGCCCTCGCGGAGGCCGCTGCCGGGCTGCGGCCGGGGAGGAAGGGCCGCGGCTCTGGGCTCGGAGGGCGGCCGAGCGCGGGGCTCGGTCCGGCGCGAAGTTGCTTGGTCGAGTCCCGTCCCGAGCCGGGAACTTGCGGTTCGGATGCCAACTCGCGGCGTTGGCCGCACGGAGTTGCTCTTGTTCTCCGTGATTCCTTCCCCTCGTCTTCCCTGTTGTCTCCTGTCACTGCCGTTTCAAAACTTCCTGAGTTCTCATATATTGTTGCCACTTGGCTCACTAGGTAGGAGGGGCATATTTTTAGACTTGATTGCTGTTAATAGGCAAATTTGAGGACACTTTTTTTTTTGGTTGCGGTTTTAATAGCGGCGTGCGAACAGAGCTCACTTTAAAATGTAAGAATAGCGAGACTGGTGGAAAGGCTTCAAGACAGCTTACCGAATTTTACTTTGCATTTGTTCAAACATTTTGGGAGGAGGAATCTTGTTTTTTTCAGCTTCCCTTTTCAGTATCGCTTTGCAATATTGATGATTGTTTAGCTAACAATTCTCTCTCTCTATAGTACAATTCTGCTTAGCTCTCTATTGAGCTATTGAAAGTCTGTTTATATTTTTTACATGTTTTAAGATACTTAATTGGGTGTCATTGTCTTTAATGTGAAAGACTTTAAAAACCAATGTCAAGTTTCTAGTTTGCAAACCTTTATCTATAATTTACAGTTAAGGGCTGACCCCTATTTTTAAAACTCTTGTTAGTATTGTATGACTGTAACACCGGTACTTCTACAGGGTTAAAAAATCATTTTGTAACCTAGAAGACCAGATCTGTAATTTTGTCATTACTACGTGTTTTTTTGAGCCTGGGGAAGTGAGTGACCACAGAGCCTTCATGAAGAAATCACTAAAAGTGAATGGTTTTTAAAAAGCTAAGCAAAACTTGTTAGTTTAGCTTCTGTTTCACACTAAACTGCCACTGCAAAGAAAATAATTTCTTGCCGCAATGACTTTAAGGTTGATGTTCTACTTTACAACTAAAGTCACTTGCTTTTTATTGTTACTGAGGGCAACAGCAGAGCAAACCAAATTAATGTTAAAGTGCAGTGTGTTTCAGTTTACTGTTCATTTTTTTGCTCAGAACAGTACATTCTCTCACTTAACTCTAAGCAACCTTAGTCTGGGTTAACATAGGTGAAAGTTATTCAGAGAATTGCCATCTGTAGAAAGGATTAATGGACAGAGGCAAGATTATTTCCTGAATAAAATATTGCTGCTTTAGGACTAGTCAGGCCTGGGGTTGTCATAGTTCATCTTTGGTTACAGATATGCAGCTGGTTCTTGTGTGGCCATGGTGCCCAGCACAGCCTGGCATGTAGTTGGTGTCCAGTAAGTCTGAAATAGTACAGTAAGTTAATGTCTCCTTGAGTGTAAGGTAGTCCTTGGCAGGTATTGGGTCCCGCGTTTTCTCTGCCTTTGCTTACCTTGCGCAGTGCCAGGCACACAGTAGGCATTTAACATTTGTTTGAGTGAGTGATTATACTCATGGGTCATTAGCACAGGGAAATAAAATGATTGAGTCAGTAAAACATTAAGTTTGTATTGTCATCCTGCTGCTTATTTTTCCAAGAGCCATTTTATGTGCTAATTCTCAGTGTATACTTAAGTAAACAAATCCCTTGTTTGAGAAATGTCAGCCTAGGTTATATTTGCCAGTTTCCCTTTTGTATGGTTTATAAGTTTTAATACACCTCTTCTAATACCCGTAAATGGAAGGGTTAAGGGAGGAGAATACGTGCCAGGGTGTACAAGGATGAAAAGATGTGGTCGAATCAGCCAGAGGTCCTGGCAGAATCAGACACCTTTTGTGGCCCATGTTTTGTCTGGATGAACAATTTGGATGGAGAAATTAGCTATTCAAGGTATTGATGGTAATTATTACTAATATAGAACACAAGGACTCTGTCCATCATAAATGGATCTGGCTCTAATCAAATATTCCATGAAGGTAGCTCCAAAAATGGCCAGTGCTCTCAGCCTCCTTGCTGACCAGATTCTGGTAGTTTTTGTTTGAGTAGTAGTGAGATTGACTTTCTTCCATGAATGTGATACTGCAAATTTGGCACCATTCACCCCGCAAAGGATGCTGTTGGGTTTTTTTTTTCCAGAAAATCTGGGCAGATTTCTGAAGGTGGCTGAGTTCACTTTGTCCATTTGCATCCTGAGGACTTTTTGTGTTTATTTTGGCAGTATAAACCAGCATAATTTTTCGAAGTTAAGGCTCACCTGCAAGTTTAACGATGTTTCTCTGGGCACTTTGTGTTTTAGTGTATTTCTGTTGCAGCAGAATCTCACTGAAGAATCTTCAAAACAAAATAAAACTCACTGTGTTCGGAAGGAAAGCAGCAGAAATAGCTAGATTACCTAATGCAGTTTTTCATGTTTGGACTAGGTGTTGTTAATTTTAAGTCAGAAGCGTGAACCATTCTTTGTCTTAACATCCTGTATGTCTTAACACTCCTATATCTTAACATTTGTCTTCACTGATCTATGGGGGTGTGTTTCACTAGTCCAGAGAAAAGGGACCTTTGAAGATGTTTTGACTCTGCTCTACAGTTTGTAAGGACCTCTGAAAGAGTTGCCAGAGGTGGAAGTTACTGTAATTACTACAACTAACTTGCTTATTCTGGATTGGTGTCAAGATTTTTCTTGAAGCTAAGATCTAGATATTAAGAAGAATGAAAATAGGGGTGTGTGTGTGTAATGAAAATATATTAAAATATATATAGTGAAGATACGTGTGTACATCTTAAACGTATAACTTTTAGTGGTATTTTTATTTGTAAATCAGCCCATTCATTATTACAAGCAAATAAGAGCTTTTGAAAAAAAGCACCATATATCGTGTATAATATAGTTTCGTTGTGAAATGTGTTTTTGGAGGGCATGGTTGTCTTTGAACTTATTATGAATGAAGAGCTACATTTTATGCATCTAGTAAATATAAAGGATAAATTTTCAGGAATGTGATTGTTTTAGTCTGTGACAATTTATATTTGTGTCACATGTTTTATCATTAATTGGCGATTTATGGCAGGGCAAAGTCTGACAGTCTTTCTTAGGACTTTTAAATTTGTCTACCAGATACTTCAGTTTCGTGCACAAATTAAAGCTGTGTTTGTGACAGAAGTGCAGAAGGAGGGTACAAAAGTGTTCTCTCTCCAAAGCATATGGACAACGTGCTTAGGAATAAAGGCCAGAAGAAAAGAGATAAAAAACCTAATTTGATTAGGTTTTTTGTCTTAGGATGGTAGAATTGATCAGGAGCGGTATTTGCTTTCTTCTAATCAAATTATTACTTCATAATGTAAAAATGTTTTTTAAGAGTGATTTTCTTAAGAGTGAAATGTTTTAATCCTTGCATGGGGGTAGCGTGATTACTTTTTAATTTAGGGCCTAGTAAGTAGAATATTCATTCATAGTGCTTCACTAAAGAACTTGCGTTGCTTGCTTTTACAAAAAGCTGTTTGCTACTGCCTGGATCCTTGGAATCCTCTAGTTGGAAAAAGTGTGTTGTCTTTCTCTCGCTAAGGACAGTTTTGCTCCTCTTTGCAATGCTTGCAGCCATCCCCATAGACACCTGCCCAAAAAATCAGCTTTTGGGAGTAGGTGTGAAATCATCTAATTTGTTATCATCCAGAGTAGTAATAAGCAAAGCTACTCTTGGGGGAAAATGAAATCATTGTTGGTGCTTTTGATCTTTTAGAAATTCTCCTTCATCTGCATGGAGCTTGAGCTTTCTGATTGTCCTTGTCACACTGAGAGGCCTTTTTTCTCTGGCTGAAGTTTTCCTTATCTGCTGTAAGCAGCGTCAGGCACTGTTGATAGCTGCTTCTTGGAACTTTTCTTCCTTCGTCTCTGTGACTTTGTACTTCTTGGTTATCATCCTGCCCTGTTGTCAGTCGCTGCTCTGCAGCTGCCCGTTGGCTGTCTTCCTTCTCATGCACATCTGGCCACCAGCACACGCTGCACATGTCCAGAGCAGAATTCTCTGGCGCTACCTCTGGTTTCCCGGTTTTTATTAATGCCATGATTATTCTCTCTGCCACGTTGGTCTCGATTTTGACCGTTTACCGAGTAGCATCAGTGTCTGTTAACTTTCTTGGGCAGCTCTCCTACCGCCTCCGGCCTCCTGCCTGGGGCACTGCCCTAGGCCCTCTCACTTCCCAACTCTCCACTTCTCTAAAGTCCTGCAGTCCCCTCTCTCAATTTGCATCGTCTTTGTTACTCAGCTGTTATTCATTTTGACACTTAATCATATACTGCCTTGTTTAGCTCCTTAAATTGTTTTATGGGTGTCATTCTTCACCCAGTCTGGAATTTCTATGGGGCAGAACCTCTATCAACATCTGCAGTATGTATTAATACATAACAGGCATTCAGTTTTAAACAGAGGGCTGCCGAGAATGACCTTATCCTCCCCTTCTCATATCTGAAACCTGGATTGGGAGTCCACAGTACAGGTAAAACTCTGAACTTGGATGCAGGTGTTAGCAATTCTGCTACAGTAAGACATAGGGCAACAATACTTTTTTCTTCCCTACATGTTGCTTTCTATTGTAACTAAAGTGAGTAACATATACTTATCTAAACCATCACTTTCGTTACTTTTAGATTTTAATATTTCACATCCTCATAAAGCCCCAATTTATAGATCATGAAGCAAGCGCAGAGAAATTAAGTAATATTCCCAAGGTGACAGAGCTGGTAGGTAGTTGAGCTAGGGTTCCCTTGCAAGCCATCTCTCCCGAGTCGAGCGGCTTAATCCTGAATGAGTACTTAAGGTAGTAGATTCTCTTGTATACCAGCTGGATAAAGAACAGTCCTGCCAGTTCATGCAAAACCAATGTGTTAAGTATTCAAGTGAGGTGAATTTTTTTTTTTTAACAACTGTAAACATCTATATCACTTTCTATTAACTTCTTAACCATTAAAATGATCACAGGCCATCTGGATCATGCACATTCTTAAAAGGAAACCAAGGCAATTCATGAATGGATGATCCATGGAGCAGGTATTTGGTATTAGAAGCCCCTGACTCGACTCTTAGCTCTTGATGATTTAGGTACCTGGTATATTGCTTAGGTTGAAATTACGCTGCATTCTGTGAATTCATGTACTTCTTAGTTCTAGATTGGTGCGACAAGTTAGTGTAGACATGTGGAATAGTCTCAGAAACTGGCCCTGTCTTCAGAGGAAATGGCTTGTAGTGGCATCAGCTTTTGACAGTGGTGAAATCTCTTTCAGACTTCTGTGAGAAGTCTAGGAGCTCCAGAAGTTCATCTCTGGTGCTTTTGTTCATTCTTATGAAGGTGTTTTTGGATTAGGCGGTCATTATCATCCGTAGTAGATCAGTTTTTCTTTCATTCCTTTGTGATTGCTTTAGAAAGATTTTTAGAAAACTATAACTCTTGATTCATTTTGTTGAATATAGCACTTAGGGCAAAGGTCTGAAAAATGTCTAAGGTCTAAGAAGATCCTTGACATGGTCTGTCATGATAGAGCATCAGACTCATTTTATTTATTTCTATATATAATTGTGGTAAAAAATAAAACACATAAAATTTACCATCTTAACCTTTTTTTTTTTGGCTGCGTGGCATGTGGGTTCCTAGTTCCCCAACCGGGGATCGAACCCGTGCCCCGTGCATTGGGAACGTGGAGGCTTAACTACTGGTCAGCCAGGAATTCCCTGCATCTTAACCATTTTTAAGTGTATAGTTCAGTAATGTCAAGTATATTCACATTGTTGGGCAATGGGTCTCCAGAACTTCTTCATCTTGCAAAACTGATACTCTCTACCCGTTAAACAGCAACTCCCCATTTTTCTCTTGCACCCAGCCCCTGGAAGCCACTATTCGACTTTCTGTTTTTTTGTGAATTTGATTCCTTTAGATACGTTATATCGTGGAATCATGCAGGATTTAACTTTTTGTGACTGGCTTAGTTCACTTAGCATATCGTCCTCAAGGTTCATCATGTCGTAGCATGTGATGGAACGTCTTTCCTTTTTAAGGCTGAATAATCTGTTGTGTATATATATATATAATTATATATATGATATATATATTTACAAAATATATATAATATATATTTATATAAAGTTATATATTTATAAAATGTATATATTTATATAATTATATATATATATACACACACACATATATATATCATTTTTCCATTTTGTTTATCCATTTGTTTATCCATTGCCAATGGACATTTGGGTTGCTTCCACTTCTTGGCTATTGGGAATAGTACTGCTGTGAACGTGGGTGGGCAAATGTGTCTTTGAGATCTTGCTTTTACTTCTTTTAGGTATATACCCAGAAGTGGGATTGCTAGATCATATAGTACTTCTATTTTTAATTTGTTGAGCAACTGCCATACTGTTTTCCATTACAGCTGCACCATTTTACAGTTCCACCAACAGTACACAAAGATTTAGTTTCTTCACATCCTCACCAACACTTCTTTCTTTTTCTTTTTAATAGTGGCCATCCTAATAGATGTGAGGTGATATCTCATTGTGGTTTTGATTTGCATTTCAGTAATAATTAGTGATATTGAGCATCTTTTCTTTTTTTTTAAGGCTTATTTTATTTAATTATTTTTGGCTGTGTTGGGTCTTCATTGCTGCGCGAGGGCTTTTTCTAGTTGCGGCGAGCAGGGGCTACTCTTCCTTGCAGTGCGTGGCCTTCTCGTTTCAGTGGCTTCTCTTGTTGCAGAGCATGGGCTCTAGGCACGTGGGCTTCAGTAGTTGTGGCACGCGGACTCAGTAGTTGTGGCTCATGTGCCCTAAAGCACAGGCTCAGTAGTTGCAGCTCATGGGTTTAGTTGCTCCACAGCACGTGGGATCCTCCTGGACCAGGGCTTGAACCCATGTCCCCTGCATTGGCAGGCAGACTCCCAGCCACTGTGCCACCAGGGAAGTCCCAAGCATCTTTTCATATGCTTGTTGGCCATTTGTATATCCTTTTTGGAGAAATATTTATTCAAGTCCTTTGCCCATTTTTTAATTGGGTTATTTTTGTTGTTGAGTTGTAGTAGTTCTTTATGTATTCTGGATATTATCCCCTTATCAGATAGATGATTTGCAAATGTTTTCTCCTATTTTGTAGGTTGCCTTTTAGGGTTGTATTCTTTGATGCACAGAAGTTTTTAAGTCTGATGTAGTCTATTTGTCTATTTTTGTTTTTGTTGCCTGTGCTCTTAATGTCATATCCAAGAAAACATTGCCAAATCCAATGTCATGAAGCTTTTCCCTGTAGTATTTTCTTCTAGGAGTTTTACAGTTTGGGGTCTTAATTTTGATATTCATTATGAGTTACTTTTTGTATATGATGTAAGATAAGGTTCCAAATTCATTCTTTTGCATGTGGATGTCCAGTTTTCCCAGCACCATATGTTGAAGAGACCATCCTTTCCCCATTCAGTTGTCTTGGAACCCTTGTATAAAGATCATGTGACCATGTACATGGGAGTTCATTTCTGGGCTCTCTATTCTATTCCATTGGTCTATTAATCTCTCTTTATACTAGTACCACACTGTTTTGATTACTCTAGCTTTGTTATTTGTTTTGAAATCAGTGTGAGACCTCAACTTTTGTTCTTTTCTTTCAGGATTGGCTATTGGGTTCCCTTGATATTCCATATGGATTTTTTTTTTTAACCTCTTTATTGGAGTATAATTGCTTTACAATGGTGTGTTAGTTTCTGCTTTATAACAAAGTGAATCAGCTATACATATACCTGTATTGCCATATCTCCTCCCTCTTGCATCTCCCTCCCGCCCTCCCTATCCCACCCCTCTAGGTGGTCACAGAGCACTGAGCTGATCTCCCTGTGCTATGTGGCTGCTTCCCACTAGCTATCTGTTTTACATTTGGTAGTGTATATATGTCCATGCCACTCTCTCACTTCGTCCCAGCTTACCCCTCCCCCTCCCTGTGTCCTCAAGTCCATTCTCTACATCTGCATCTTTATTCCTGTCCTGCCCCTAGGTTCTTCAGAACCTTTTTTTTTTTTTTTTGATTCCATATATATGTGTTAGCATACAATATTTGTTTTCCTCTTTCTGACTTACTTCACTCTGTATGACAGACTCTAGGTCCATCTACCTCACTACAAATAACTCAGTTTCGTTTCTTTTTATGGCTGAGTAATATCCATTGTGTATATGTGCCACATCTTCTTTATCCATTCATCTGTTGATGGAGACTTAAGTTACTTCCATGTCCTGGCTATTGTAAATAGAGCTGAAGTGAACATAGTGGTACATGACTCTTTTTCAATTATGGTTTTCTCAGGGTCCATATGGATTTTAGGATGGATTTTTCTATATATGCAAAAAATGCTATTGTGGTTTTGATAGGTTTTGCATTGAACCTGTAGATTGTTTTGGGTAATATTGATATCTTAATAATATTACGTCTTGCAATCCATGAACATGGGATGTCTTTCCACTTATGTGTGTCCTATTTTATTTCAGCAGTGTCTTGTAGCTTTCAGCGTACAAGTCTTTCACCACCTTGGTTATTAGATTTATTCCTAGATGTTTTATTTTTTTTTGATGCTATTGTAAATCACACCTGCATTGTATGACTAAGGGTTGTGAACTAGTTTTTGATAAAAGAAACATGGTCTGCTTTTGAAACAAAAAATTCTGCAAGCTTAAGGTAGTTCCTTAGATTATTTGCCTATAAAATGAAATGTATTTTAAGCCTCTTAAGTTCTAACAATTTGTGACTATTTTCTTAATCAGTTTTGATTATAAAATGATGTGACAGTCTAACTTTGGTTCTTAAGAACTACTTTTTTTCCTGTGTAGTTACAGTATACATTTGAATCAAAACATGTGCTAATAAAAACCTATCTCAGCAGTAAATTTGAGATGTAGCCTAAGCCAACTCTCTTGGTACAAAGTAATTAGGGTTTGCATTCATGGTGTGGCCCAGGCGCTACTTAGATTTTATTTGGAGGGGAATGAGTAAATTGGAAGCAGAAGATTTTCCTAGGAAATTGTTTCTGGTACAAAGATGCTTTCTAAGACTTTACTTATAAAGAGCTTTGAAATAAGGTTCAAATTTGTCATTCTAGAGTTTTACTTGGTGTCTAAGCAGTGTCTAAGAGAGGGTGGTGTGCTTTTCTAACTGGGTCACTTTTAAAAAGTGCTTCCATGAATTTGTGACATGGGCTTGTGTGAAGTATTGCTTCTTGATTTGAAAATGGATAATGGAGTAGTGGTTAGCACTATCAAGAGGTAATGTCTCTTTTTGGGGCTAGTTCAGCAGTAGTTATGTTTCACGGGTAAGGGAGTTATTTCATATTTAGAAGTTTACCTCATTGTACTGGGGCTTCTCTTGGGTTATGGCTGGACTCGAAAATAGGTTACTGAGAATAGTGTTGACAAGAGAGGAAAGTAAGAAGGGAGCAGGCTGGCAATTAGATCTGATTTTATTGGAATCCTAGAGATTCTTGTAAATAGAAAATAATTTCTGAATATTGTCAGTTTCTTCCCAGCTGCATCTGGGTTTATTTATACTTGTATAGGATCTTGAGCTTCTGAAAGTTAAGGACTAGGTCATATTCTTCCTGGACCTAGTATTTTAAGGAGTTCAACACATTGAGTTCTGTCTTGGTAGGAGAAGCAGTAAACCATAAAGATGGTCATAAAGATGAACAGAATGAAGAAAAAGTATTTATGAAATGATAATATTTATACAAGTTTGATATTGTACCATTTCAGGAATGTATTATGTAAGCAGTTATTGCCTATAATTGGTAATGCCTAGAATTACTTGATGATGATTGCTAATGTTTATCAAGTTCTTTCTTTGTGTCAGGCACTGTGCTGATTGCTTTGCATGCCTTACCTCTTTTAATCCTCACATTAATGTTGTGTGGGGCCACAGTCCTTCTTCCTTCTTCTCCTAAATCTCTTTGTTCTTGGCTACAATTCCTCTGTGGCTGTCAGTACTGCTGGGGGTTGCTTGTTTGTGAGAGTATAATAAAGGATTTTAATTTCCGATAAAATGAGACAGTGTAGTATATAATAGTTTTTCTTGTGCATACAACTTAGAGGTCAGTTTGAGAAAACTTCTTAATTTCACACAAAAAATTCATGTTGGTTGTAAAAATGAAACATAAAATATGGATGAGTAAATTGAGAAAAATTTCTGTAATCTGTCAGGTAGAAAGAACCAACATCAGTCATCATCTCCCTTTCTTCTCCCCCATTTTTCTCCCCTCTACTCCCCATTTAAAAAATAGATGTTGCCAACATTGCCTTTGAAGAAAACTATCAATTCATATATTTCAACAATACTGTGTGAGCGTGCCCACTTTCCCACGTTGGCTGTTATCCTTCTTTTAAGTCCTTGCCCACTTGGCAATAAAAGACATCCCTTTGTTTAATTGATTTTAAAAAATTGCTAGTGTTTCTTAGGCATGGTTTCATACCAGGTTGAGTGACGCACTTAGGTGTAAGATGTATCTCAGGTTCAGAGAGAGGAGGGTTAGAGCTCCAGCTGGGGTACTAAGATCACATAACCTTGAGAAATTCTGGGTGACGCAAGGCAGTGTTCTATTTATGGACCTAAGTCAAAGTGTGCATCAACAAGGAAGGATTTCTGGGAACCACCATTCCACTGTGCATGGCAAGGAGATGGGGTAGGAAGAACATACCGAACTCACCCCGTGAGTTATCTAAGTTAATGAGAGAGAAGTCCACAAGAGGTAGGAAGTTGAGAAGTAGAAATAGTGGTTCAGAGTGTGGGTCTGGGCTCTGGCCATCTCCTGCTTTCTGGCGATGTGACTGTAGGTAATTAGCATTAACCACTGTCTATCTCAGGTTCACTATCCATAGAGTAGGGGTAATAATAGCACCTCTCTCATGGAGTTATTGCAGAGATTTACCAAGGTCGTGGGTGTCAAGCCCTTAGCACAGTGCCTGGCACATTAAAAAAAAAAATTGCTGGTAAGACTGAACTCTTTTACACTTCTGCTGGCTGTTTGTATTTCTTTTGTGTTGTTTGGTCACATCTTTGTCAATCTTTCTGTTGGTGTTTGAATTTTTCTTTTTGACTTAAATGAACAATTAAGGGTTTCATATTTTTCCAAGTTTCCATTTGCATTTTTATTTTTTACTTTTCTATTTATTATTATTATTTAAAAATGTATTGGCCAAATCTGTCACTGTTTTCTTTATAATAGAATTTTTATAACTGTAGTCATGAGAGATAGTATTCTGTTTTCTTGTAATGTCTACTTTTGGTAATAGAGAAATACTGGCCTCATAGAAATAGTTGAGAGGTATTTTTTCCTTTTTAGTTTTTTGAAAGAGTCAGCATGGAATTGGTGTTATTTTCCCCATAATATGTGGTTACCAATCAAAGACAATTGAAACCATCTGGGCCGGGAATTTTTTTTTTGTGGGTTTTTTTTTTTTTTTAGTTATAATCAGCGTTTAAGATACAGGGCTGTTTAGGTTATCTGTCTTTTTCTGAGTGAGCTTTGGTAATTAAAATCTTTCAAAGAATTTGTCTACTTCATTTAAGTCATTAGATTTATTGAAAAAGTGGTACATAGTGTTCTCCTATTTCTTGAATATTTGTAGAATCTGTAATAGTGACACTTCTCTCATTCCTGATATTTATAACTTGTGTCTTTTCTAATTTTCCTTGATCTGGCTAAAGGTTTATTAATTTTAATATTCTTCTGGCAAACAGATTTCAGGGTTTTTTTGCTCCCTATTAATCTCTCTCTGTCTATTTCTGCTAAGATTTTTATTATTGCCTTTCTTCTGCTTACTTCATTACTTCTAGTTTTTTTTTTTTTTTGCGGTACGCCGGCCTCTCACTGTTGTGGCCTCTCCCGTTGCGGAGGACAGGCTCCGGACGCGCAGGCTCAGCGGCCATGGCTCACGGGCCCAGCCGCTCCGCGGCATGTGGGATCCACCAGGACCGGGGCATAAACCCGTGTCCCCTGCATCGGCAGGCGGACTCTCAACCACTGCACCACCAGGGAAGCCCTCCTTTAACATTTCTTGAAGTGTGTATCTGCTAATAATGATTTCTTTCATCTTTTATATGTCTGAAAATGTCTTTATTTTGCTTTTATTTTCAAAAATATTTTTGCTATGTATAGAATTATAGGTTGATATGTTTATTTCATATGTGAAGTGTCTACCTTCACTTTCTTCTTCCTTTCACTGTTTCCCACGAGACATTTGATGTCATCTTTATCTTTGTTCCTCTGTATGTAATATATCTCTTTTGATAAATTTAAGATTTCATTTTTGTCACTTTTTTGAGCAATTTGATTTGATGTCTGTTGGTATAGTTTTTTTTCATGTTTCATGTTTGTTGAATTTCTTGATCTATGGATTTATAGTTTTCATTAAGTTTGGGAAATTTTCAGCTATTATTTCTTTGACTCTTTTTCCTGTCCTCCTCTCCTCAAACCCAATTTGGGTACTCTAGGTATTCGTGTATTAGGCAGCTTGAAGTTGTTCCCACAGCTCACTGTACTACTTAGTTTTTGCATTTTTCATTGTGTTTCATTTTGGTTGTTATTGCTATGCCTTGATTCAAGTTCATCAGTCTTTTCTTTTGCAGTGTCTAATCTGCCATTAATCCCATCCAGTGTATCTTTCATCTCATACATTATATCAGTAGTTTTCATCTGTAAAAGTGTGATTTCAGTCTTTTTTATATCTTTTATTTCTCTGCTTATTAACTTAGCATATGGAACACATTTATAATACTTTTTAAATTGCTCTGTCAGCTGACTCTAACCTCTGTGCCGGTTCTAGGTAGGTTTCAGTTGATTGTTCTCCTGGTAGTTGATGTTTTCTTACCTCTTTGTGTGCTTGGTGATTCTTAATTGGATGCCAGACATTTCAGATTTTACTTTGTTGGGTGCTGTTGTTTTGGCTTCAGAAAAATACTCTTGAGCTTTGTTCTCAGATGCAGTTAAGTTAATTGGAAACCAGTTTGATCTTTTTTGCGTCTTGCTTCTAAGATTTGTTAGGTGGGTCAGGAGCAGGGCTCAGGCTCGGATCAGTTATTTTCCACAGCTGAGGCAAGACCTCCCTGAGTCCTCTATCCAAAAGCCTGGTGGGAACAGGCACTGTAACTGGTTCTGTGAGTGCCCAGCACTGTTCGCTCTAATCCTTTTGGGTAGTTATTTCCCAGTTTAGGTACTGATCAGTACTTTGCTGAGTACGGTGACCCTCTGTAGTTCTCTGTGTGGCTCTCTCTTTTATGATATTCTGTCCTATGAACTCTCACTGCCTTGGTTTCCTTGGACTCTCAGCTCTGTCTCATCAAGTCACAGAGTCCACCAGACTCTATCACAGCTTCCCCTCCCTGTGGCCTAGTAAATCAAGGCAGTGAGCCGATTATAGGGCTTGCCTTGTTTGTTTCCCATCTCTTAGAGATTGTTTTCTTCATTGACTGATATTTAGGGTCTGAAAACTTATCATTTCATGTATTTTGTCTGAGTCTTTGGTTGTTTCAGGTGGGAGGGTATGGTCCCTGTTACTCCTTCATGCCCAGACGTAGAAGTCTAGACATCTGTATCAGTTATTATTCTCCAGTATAGCCAACGTTGTTATTTTTAGGTGTTATTCCCAAACCTGTTGCTACAGAAAAAGTTTTGGTGATTTCAGATCAGATAGCGTATTAGTATCCTATTGCTGCTGTAAGAAATAACCACAAGCTTGGTGGCTTAAAAGAACACTAATTAATTATCCTACAGTTCTGGAGATCAGAAGTCTGAAATGGATACCACAGGCTAAAATTAGGGTGTTGGTAGGGCCACGTCCTTTATGGAGGCTCAAGGGGAGAAACTGTTTGCTTGACTTTTCAAGCTTCTTGAGAGGCTGCCACATGCCTTGGCTGCAGCCAGGTCCTTCTTATGCTGCCATCTCTCTGGTCCTCCCTTTTCTGCTTCCCTCTTACACTTTTACGGATATTGGGCCAACCCAGATAATCCAGAATAACCTTATTATCTTAAAGTCAGCTGATTGCAATCTTAATTCCATCTGCAACCTTAATTCGCTTTTGCTTTGTGACCTAACATATTCACAGGTTCCTGAGATTAGGACATTGACGTCTAGTGGGGGGGGAGCATCATTCTGCCTGCCAGAGTTAGATGGCTTTCAGCCATCCTTCTCATCTGCTGCACACGTTTTTCTTTCTTTTTATGGTGAAGAAAAATGATCTACTAAGGATTTTCTTCTTAACCTACACACATTAAAAAAAATTATTAGAAACAGTGAAACTCTGTAAACCTACATTTTAAAAAATGTGTTGTATATAGCTTGTCTACCATACATAATATTTAGAGGTAGTTTATTTTAATTTCAGATACAATTCATATATTTTTGTGGTTTACTTGCTCAACTTGTGAATTGAGAACTTTTCAGCTTGTCGTATCTGGCAATCTGTAAAAACTTCTGAAGTGTGTGAAGTATTGCCACAAATGTAATTTTAGGCAGGTGTCAACCTACCTTATATTTCAATATTTTTTTTCTCTTAAAATCGTATAATAGTACCTCTGTTCCCACCTCCTACCCCCACACACTCTTATCACAGTTCACTTCTTGTGTTGTTGCTTTTTATCATGTATAACAGCCTCAACTGGCTGAACATCTGTTCTTCCACCTGGCCGGGTTCTGCCTAGGGTCTCGCGCCTGGTAAATAGACAAGGTGCAGGCTTTGCCGATGGATGACTCTTCTTCACAATTAGTTTATCACTTACTAGCTGTGTGTGTCTTGGGGACAAATTATTTAATCGTGGACTTTTCTCGTCTATAAAATTGGGGCACAATGTTTAATAGCGTTGTTAGGTACTTTACGTAGGTACTCAAATGTTCGTTTTTGATATCTTTACAGAGAAGACTTCCTACCTTAAATTTTTTCTGCTTTTTCTAGGCTGTTTCCTCTGGCCTGCGTCTCTTATTTTCATCTTTCCACCACTCCCCCCCAGGTAAAGAAACTGTGCCTGGAGCTTTTGTCTCTTGGATCAGTTTCAATTCCCTCTTGCCCCTTACTGAGCAGGGAAAGCCCAAGGACACACCCCAGACAGGTAGCCATTTCTTTAAGGTGTCGTGTTTTATTTGAATGATATATGCAAATTTTACATTCCATTCCATGCTGAAAACAATTTTTCCTAAGTGAATATTCCTGGAAGATATTTCATGTTTCCTACTTCTTGTTCACAGCTGTCCATTCCTGGAAGTACTTTTTTTTTTTTTTTTGCGGTACGCAGGCCTCTCACTGTTGTGGCCTCTCCCGTTGCGGAGCACAGGCTCTGGACGCGCAGGCTCAGCGGCCATGGCTCACGGGCCCAGCTGCTCCGTGGCATGTGGGATCTTCCCGGACCGAGGCACAAACCCGTGTCTGCTGCATCGGCAGGCGGGCTCCCAACCACTGCGCCACCAAGGAAGCCCCTGGAAGTACTTTTTAACTGGCTACAGCAGCGCTATTAAGGTAGTTCTCAGTCAACAAGGAGAAAGGAATGGAATGTTGCCAGGGTCTTGGTTTGCAGCGGTGGACTAACCTGGACCCTCGCGTTCCTGCACAACTTAGCATTGGACAAGTTATGAAAGGCGCTGAGTAAAATTTAGAGAAGTGGACGATTCTCCATCCCTTACGGTAACACCAGGCAGTCCACTGTTGCAAGACAGACTGCTTTGGAAGTGAAGGCACGTGATGGCCACCAGCTCCTTGTGGGAGAAAGGGTTTGGCTTTCAGTTTCATAGGTCTGTTCCTGTAGATTCTTACTACATCAGTTTCTTTTTTTCCTTTTTTTTTTTTAAAATTTGAGCAGGTTGTATACAGTGATATATGAGTAATTTTCACCAGATGGGTATGTAGATACGTTTCTGAATCATTGCAGAATGAGTACTCCAAGACTTTGGAATATCTATGCAGAAAGATACATTCAGAAATATCAGAGAAGGCCTGAAAGTGTCATTCATTAGATTTTGAAAAGGAGATGTTTTCAAAAATGTAAGCTAGGCATTTGGGTGTCTGCAGACAGAGTTAGGGGAAGAAAGAAGTAACAGGCTAGTGGAGGGAGGTCTGTGGAAAGAGTTGGATGGGTGGCAGAAAGACTAAATAAGGTGAGCTCGGCCTGGGGCCTGGAAGAAACTAGTAATAAAGCAACATTGTCTGTCTAACCTCCCCACCACGCCACCTCCAGGGGGCTGGTCTTAAGATGTACAGGGTTATTTCTCTTCAGAGCCTTTGTACAATTGCAAATAAAAGTCTTAATTTATACATACTCAGTGGTCATAACACATCAACAGATTACACTTGATTGAGTTAAGTCAGCTAATTCACCGACATAAGTGTTGTCATTTCCTTTTTGTTCTGGTGGGAAGGCTGTGCCTTCGAAACTGGCTTGGGAGGTGAGCTGGGGAAGGGTTCCCTCCCCCTGATGACAGCTCTCTGTCTTCACCCCACAAAGGCGAGTGGAAGCCGTTGGGAGTCACTCTTGCTTTGTGCAGGCTTCCCCTACAAGCACACGCCAGCACCGCTTGGCAGGCTTTCTGATTTATGTTTTGGTCTGCACGTCTCCTTTCTGGGGTGGAACTCGTTCTCAGAGGCCTGGTTGCAGGGAGATGGGAGGGCCCACTGTTATCAGCATTGTGCACGAGCACAGCACGTGCTCAGTACATCTTGACTCAGTTGGAAATTGAATCACACACAAGGCTGGTTCATGACCATCTCTGTGTTCACCTCAGAGCTTCATGTTGATTTCTTAAAATGTTAATACTTAAAACGTTAAAACACCACATTGGTTTCTTTTCTTTTTTTAAACATTGCCCCTTACCTAGAAGTCATATCTCAGTTCCTATTTGGCCACCAGACTGGGCTGAACACTGGCAGATTAATTCATTAATTTTGATGCAGTGGGTGCCATGTCCTAGGCTGGGTCTAGAAAGATAAAGACGCAGTTCTGGCCCTGCAGGAGCCTCCAGCGTGGTGAGGTGAGCAGGACTGCAGACAGATACTCACGTTACAGGTCACAAGTGCTTATCAGGGTAGCCAGTTACTTCGGGCAGGGCTCTCCAAGTGTACACGTGAGGTGGGGGGACAGAGGACCTCAGCTGGGAGCTGGGAGAAAAGACGTTCACTGTGATCCAGCTTACACGTCTCTTACCGGGACTGTTTCTTCCTTATAAGCAAAATGCTGGGCTTTGAATAAAGCTTTTGGGGTCCATAAATAAACATATTTTGAACTGACCTTGTGCTTAGAATAAGTAACTCATACTGGGGTCTTAGGCTTGACACGGTAGCTTTGTCACAATGTGTCTCAAAGAGGGAGTTTTATATTTCTTTTTCCTCCTCCCTTCCTCCCAACTTAAAAAAAAGAAAAACCCTAAAAAATGATGTAAGACATCCCAACAGGATGTTTCATGTGGGAAGACAGCATGGTTTGATAAAAAGAAAAGCAGTGAAGCTCTAGTACTTACTAGCCCTATGACTTTGGTCAGGTTACTTACCCTGTTTTCTCTTAGATTAAATGGGAATAAAGGCGCTTTATGGAGAGGTTGAGGAGATTAAACTTTTGGTTTGAGGGTGCTTGATAAATCTGTCTGCCATCACCTTCCCTCCTCCAGTGTGGACCCTCTTGAGAAATTCCCCATTGTAAGCTTTGGAATAGCGAGTATACGATCTTTAACGATAGGTAATTTGTTCATTACCTATTAAAATTCCTTATTTCCCTGTGGTCTTTATACTTTGATTTTTTATTCCCTTTTCCTTTCTGCCAGTTCATTTGTACCAAGGAAAAGTAAATAGGTGGAACCTTTTCAAGCCTTCCTTCCTGTTGTCACACATGTGAACACATTTCCACACTGTCCCATTTTCAGCTATACTTCCCATTGCCTGTCAGCGTGCATCTTTCCTGCAACCAGTGATCAGCGGGCCTGCCGCTGGGCTCTGAGAATATGTTTAGGAGTAAGGCATAATCATTCACTTCCAAGAATTTCTTGTTAGAGAGACAGGCTTAAACAAATAATTATAGCGTATCAAGGTTGTGTTTGCAAGCGGAGGAACTTGGGTGGACTGTATAAGAAAAGCCTGTGTTGTTCAGCCGTATATAGTGGAGAGAACATTACCAGTAAGGCTGTTTGGTCTGGTGGGCGTAACCCAGGCTTACAGCGAGTCAGAACACCGCTCTGTAGTTCCATTCAGCTCATCTTGCTACCTGTCTAACAAGTGTGCCCCTTAGTTGTTTCAAGTGGTGGGCAGGTGTGGCTCAGTTCAAACCTGTGAACACTCCTGGGAGAAGTCTGGTCACAGCAAGCTCCTGTCTTCCTGGTACGTGGTCAGTCTTGTCATCTTGCCTGAGGAGCCTGGCTGCCTGTCTCGTGTAGAGACTAGACATACAGTTGACTTGGGAGTACCACCGTGACTGTGACCTTGAGAGGGTTTTCCAGCCCTCATGCTTCGGCTTCCTCATCTGCTTTAATGGAGATGGTTGGAGTACCTCCCTTCTAGGGTTGGTGCAAGGACGGCATTGGGTCATCTTGGCAGGCAGTAAGTGCTAGATGAGTGCTGGCTCTTGTTTATGTCACACATTCATATTATGGACCAATCTGTATGACTCGTGTAATCCCAAGAGAGCCAGATTGCAATTATGTTCAGTTGGACCAGACTGACTCCTTGGTCTGAAGATATTCCATGTATTCAGCTCAGCAAACATTTTTTGAGGGCCAAGAAGTGTGTCAGACGCTGGCTTGGTCATTGAGGCCTCGGAGATGCGTAAGAGGTGATTCCTATCCTCAGGTAGCTTATACTTTTCCTTTGTAGCGTACTCTTTGCCAAAGTACTTTTAATATCAGGACACTCAAAGAATTAGATTTTAAAAGTGGAAGAAATGAGAAAATTAGAAAAGTGTTTTGTCTTTCAAAGGAAAATATCAAGTAGTTTAAGTAAAATTGGCCCTTCCAGACCTCAGTAACCACCCCAGAAGGACTTCATCTGAGTTGGATGCCAGACACTATGCGGGTTTAACATCTGCTGAATTAGTGTTGCATTGAGGAGAGAGCCAGTCAGCTTCCTCTGAGGTTCACATGTTCAGTATATGTGTCAGCTCTAGTAATCAGATAGTTTGACCTACTAGATACCCATGATAGAATTTTCTTTTAGGACAAGGGAAGAAAAATATACGCCTGTCAACTTAATGATGACAGGTTAAATTAAAAGTTAAAGTTGATAATCTTGCTTGTAAAGTTTTTCTTGAGTTTCTAGTTTCACTTAAAAAATTTCTTTTTCTTTAGGTTCTGCTCTCTCGCCCTTTACAGAATTTTCCTTACATTACTATCTTTCTCTGCCCAATTAGACTTTTAGATCTAGTTGAAAGAGCCACACCAGGAAACTTGGCTAATGCCACCTTTTCTACCTTTATGTGAATTTCAGAATTATATTTAAATCATTTCTCCCTGAGCAGACTAAAGAAGGATAGAAGCGAGCTTTCAGAGGTAGCCAAGTTACAATCTAAATTCATTGGAGAGTTTCTTCAGATTTCCAGAAGCAGTAATTTTCATTACACTAGAGACTAAACAGTCTGTGCTGTTTGTGAGATAAGATGAGCTGGTGCCCAGTCATAGGGCTTGTCACCCCATTCAGATTCATTCTAACTGGTTTCCACTAGGTGCTTAGCTGAATGGCCCTACAAATGGCCCTGATAGTTGGTGCTTAGTAAATGGTGGCTATTATGTGCCAGATACTGTACATAGTAGTGCCTGTTTAAATAGGAAATGTAAATGCATATTTTATAGATGAGGAAACTGGGGTTTCAAGACCATGAGTCAGTGTTTTCCCAAGCTTTCCTGATAGTAGTTAATAGTATTTAATTTTACCATTTTATAATGCCTTCCTATTCTATTTTTTTTTTTTTTTTTTGCGGTACGCGGGACTCTCAGTGCTGTGGCCTCTCCCGTTGCGGAGCACAGGCTCCGGACGCGCAGGCTCAGCGGCCATGGCTCACAGGCCCAGCCGCTCCGCGGCATGTGGGATCCTCCCAGACCGGGGCACTAACCCGCGTCCCCTGCATTGGCAGGCAGACTCTCAACCACTGCGCCACCAGGGAAGCCCCCTCCCTATTTTAGAGATTAATATCTTCCTTACCAGGATTTGCTGGGATTAAATAAGAATAATGCATGCAGATTGTCTAGCTCAGTGCCCAGTATGTACAAGGCATTCAGTAGATGTTGTTAGACATTTTACTCTGGTTATTATTATTTTTCTTTTTTAAGATGTTGGGGGTAGGAGTTTATTTATTTTTGCTGTGTTGGGTCTTCGTTTCTGTGTGAGGGCTTTCTGTAGTTGTGGCAAGCAGGGGCCACTCTTCATCGCGGTGCGCGGTCCTCTCACTATCGCGGCCTCTCTTGTTGCGGAGCACAGGCTCCAGACACGCAGGCTCAGTAGTTGTGGCTCACGGGCCTAGTTGCTCCGCGGCACGTGGGATCCGCCCAGGCCAGGGCTCAAACCCGTGTCCCCTGCATTAGCAGGCAGATTCTCAATCACTGAGCCACCAGGGAAGCCCCTACTCTGGTTATTTTTATCTTGCAGTGTTTTTCTGTCTGGAAGTGAAGGTGTATAAGGAAAAACAATCTGATTGCAAAAGGATTGATTTAGTCAAGGACATTATTTCTTAAGTATGTATTTAACAAGCTCCATTCTTAGTTACATGTGACTTTTGCTTTCCTTGGCAACATTTATTTGACTGTTTTAAGGAAATGTTGGTAAATATTGACTTCTTCCTTAACTGTATTCCCCTGTGCTTTATATGCAGTGGAACTGAATTTATTCTAAAAGGGGAGGTATGTGACTTGCATACCAATTTCAGTAATAGGAAGTGACATGAACAAAATTGCAAGGAAATAGAGAGTCAAAGATCAGTCGTGAAAAAAACCCAGTGTAAAAACAGAGTGCCGTAACAATTCTCCCAATTTCCTAAATTTAACAGCAGTACTTTTGAACTTGTAGATGGTAGTCTCCTTTATTTTCTTTTGTCTGAGGACAGAGGAGTTCTGACTGAGAAAGAAAAGGAGACCTTTGACTGCAGTTACATGTGGTAATGGGTGTGTAGGGATTGCTACCATCCTTTGGCTGAACGGTCAGGAATGTGAGCGCTTTGTTTGTCAGTTTTCTCAGAAGTAGTTGGAGTATTGTAGAACATTACTACCCTGTGTCACTTCTGTGTAAGTCTGTGGGTCAGAAAACTGGATTGACTGAAGTGTTTATATTTGAAAAGATAACTTATTCTTTTAAATATTAATTCTGTATCCAAATATCTTGCACTTTTTTTTGGGTCTTTTTTTCACCTTAATTTTTTAATTCCTGGATGTAAAATTCTTTTTTTTTTAATTTAATTTTTTTATACAGCAGGTTCTTATTAGTTATCCCTTTTATACATATTAGTGTATATATGTCAGTCCCAATCTCCCAATTCATCCCACCACCATCCCTCCCCCACCACCTCTTTCCCCGCCTTGGTGTCCATACATTTGTTCTCTACATCTGTGTCTCTATTTCTGCCCTGCAAACAGGTTCATCTGTACCATTTTTCAGGTTCCACATATATGAGTTAATATACGATATTTGTTTTTCTCTTTCTGACTTACTTCACTCTGTATGACAGTCTCTAGATCCATCCACGTCTCTACAAATGAACCAATTTCTTTCCTTTTTATGGCTGAGTAATATTCCATTATATATATATGTACCACATCTTCTTTATCCATTTGTCTGTCGATTGGCATTTAGGTTGCTTCCATGACCTGGCTATTATAAATAGTGCTGCAGTGAAGCATTGAGGGGCATGAGTCTTTTTGAATTATGGTTTTCTCTGGGTATATACCCAGTAGTGGGATTGCTAGTAATTCTATTTTTAGTTTTTTAAGGAACCTCCATACTGTTCTCCATAGTGGCTGTATCAATTTATGTTCCCACCAACAGTGCAGAAGGGTTCCCTTTTCTCCACACCCTCTCCAGCATTTGTTGTTTATAGATTTTCTGATGATGCCCATTCTGACTGGTGTGAGGTGATACCTCATTGTAGTTTTCATTTGCATTTCTCTGATAATTAGAGAGCAGCTTTTTGTAGTTGAGCAGCTTTTCCTGTGCTTCTTGGCCATCTGTATATCTTCTTTGGAGAAATGTCTATTTAGGTCTTCTGCCCATTTTTTGATTGGGTTGTTTGTTTTTTTAGTATTGAGCTCTTTATATATTTTGGAGTTTAATCCTTTGTCCATTGATTCATTTGCAGATATTTTCTCCCATTCTGAGGGTTGTCTTTTCATCTTGTTTGTAGTTTCCTCTGCGTTAATATCTTGCACTTTTAATAGAAATTTACCACAGTACATTTGCTTAGAAGAAAAGCTTTGTAATACATCACGTAGTACAAACAGTTTTCGAAGTGAAAATCATATTGTTCTAGCAATCTTGAAACTTTTTAAAGCTGACTACTTCCTAGGACCTTAAAAAAAAAAAAAAGCCATTGAGAAGCCTCACAACTCCTTTTCTCTCCCCTTAACACAGAGGAGATTAAGAAGAGACGGCTACTAGGTGAAGCTGCATGCCCTAGGGGTATTTATTAAGAGCATATATAGCTGTAGTAATATGTACCTAAAACAGCCCTGTAAGGTGAGTGAACTTTATTGAACTTGTGCCAGCTTTCCTTTTTTTATGTTTAAGGAGCTGTACTGAAGTATAATTTGCATACAATAAAGTTCACCAGTTATAAAAGTGTACACTTAATTAGTTTCACAGACATACACAGTCATAATATAGGACATTTTCGTCATCTCAGAAAGTTCCCTTGTGCCTCTCTGCAGTCAGTGCCATCTTCATATCCTGGCTCCAGGCAACCACAGATCTGCTTTCTGTCACTATAGTTCTGCCTTTTCTAGACTTTAAAATAACTGGACTCGTACTGTGTGCAGTCTTTTGTGCTTGACTTGTTTCCGTTTGTGTAATGCCTTTGAGATTCAGTCATGTGGCCTCTACGGCAGTTTGTTTATTGCTGAGTAGTGATCCATTACATGGGTATAGTACCATTTTTTCACCTGTTGGACATTTCAGGTTTTGGTTTATTGTAATTAAAGCTTTTGTGAACGTTCAAGTAAAAGTCTTTTTTATGAACAAATATTTTCATTTCTTGTAAGTAAAAACCTAGGAGTGGGATTGATGAGTATATGGTACGATTATGTTTGCCTTTGTAAGAAACTGCCACACCATCACCCGCCAAACGTGAGTTCCAGTTGTTCTTGCTGTACATCCTTGCCTACTTGGTGTCCTCAGTCATTTTAGTGGATGTGTGGTGGTATTTCATTATGGTTTTAATTTTCTTTTGCCTAATGGCTAATGATGTGGGACACCTTTTCCTGTGGTTCTAGGCTATTTATATATCTCTTTTGTAATGTTTCTAGTCAAATCTTTTTGAGTTGTTTGTCTTATTAACTTTTGCAAGTTCTGTAATATTCGGGGTGTGTGTGTGTGTGTTTGTGTGTGTGTGTAGAGAGAGAGAATAAAAGTGGCAAGGATGGACATCCTTGCCTTCTCTATTTTAGGGGGAAAGCATTTAGTCTTTCACCATTAAGTATGATAGTAGTTGTAGGTTTTTCACAGATGTTCATGGTCAGGTTGAAGATGTTCCTTTCTATTCTTGGTTCACTCAGTTTTCATCATGAATTGGTGAACTTTGCCAAATGCTTTTTCCTTATGTGTTGAGATGGTTATATAGTTTTTCCTTTTCTTTCTTTTTTTTTCTTATTATGTTAGTACAGTGTAATACATTTTTTTAAAATGTTAAACCAACCTTGCATTCTTGGTATTAACCTCGTTTGGTCATTATATGTTATTCATTTTTTTATATATTGCTGGACTCCATTTAGTAAAACATTGTTAGGGGATATGGATTTTAGTTTTCTTACAGTATTTTTTGTCTGTTTCTGGTGCCAGGATAATGTTGGCCTCATAAAATTAATTGGGAGGTATTTTCTTCTATATGTTGAAATATTTGTATAGAACTGGTCTTAAATCTTTCATGCTGTTTTGGGAAACCATCCAGAGCTCAGACAGGAAAACTACAAGGCGATCCTGCTGAAACATTTTACTGTGACATAGAGCAAAGAACTACTCAAGGATTAATGGGAACATATCAGAAGGACACAAGAGCTGACTTGAAGGGACACTAATTGGCCAAATTTGGAACATTTTGAGCATTAAAAAAGGAATAGTAACAGTATTCAATTATTGGGGGAAAAAATCCATGAACCCATAGTGATATTCAAAAATGAGAAGGGTGGAAGGAATTGAAAATGGCATTACCAAAGAATGCCATGTAGTAAAGTTATAAGGAATGGTTGAATTAGCAAAGCATCATTTTACAACCACCAGTGTAATAATTGATTCAGGCAAGAATCATCAGTGGATGCTAAAATCATTGGTGAAAGGTTGTTGGGTACATGCACACTATCTCAGTGTTCTCCCTATGGATTACTTATTAATTACCAAGGGAGAAAGACATCTTTATCACGGGAAGAGCTGGTGGATTCTACCTTAACTAAGTGATCCAATTTAGCATCACCAGTAATGTCAGACAGACTGGCATATCTGCCTGATGATGGGACATACAATGTCATCTATGCATTATTCTTGCCAAAAACGTTTTATATGAATCTAATTATAAGGAAACAGTAAAGCAAATCAAGATTGTGGGACATTCTGTAGGACTATTCTTTATTCTTCAGAAATATGTCATGAAAGACAAAAAAATTTGAGGAGACTTCTAATTTAAAGGAGACTAAAGAAACATTACGGCCAATTGTAATGCATGATCCTTGACTGGATTCTGGACTGCAAAAAGATAGGACACTTTTGGGTGGACAATTGAGGAAACATAAATGCGGACTACATATTTTAAAATATTATGTATCAATATCAAACTACTTGTGTGTGATAATAGAATTGTGCTTACGTTGAAGAATGTCCTTATTCTTTTTTTTTTTTTTTTTTTTGCGGTACGCGGGCGTCTCACTGTTGTGCCCTCTCCCGTTGCGGAGCACAGGCTCCGGACGCGCAGGCTCAGTGGCCATGGCTCACGGGCCCAGCTGCTCCGCGGCATGTGGGATCTTCCCGGACCGGGGCACGAACCCGTGTCCCCTGCATCGGCAGGCGGACTCTCAACCACTGCACCACCAGGGAAGCCCTGTCCTTATTCTTAGAGGATACATGCTGAAGTATTTACTGGGAAATGTTGTGATATCTGTAGCCTACTTTTAAATGGTTTTGGGGGAAGAAAAGTCAATGTGTACAGAGATGGAGAGGAGGAGGGAGAATGTGCTAAAACAAATCTGACAAAATATTATTCTTTCAGTTTTTCTGGAGGTTAAAGTTTTCTACAGTAAAAAAAAAAAATATGGCAAAACATGTTTTCCTGTTTGAGAATGAAGGCCTCAGCCTTCACCAGGAGCCTAGAGCAGTTGGCTCTGCAGCCCACCTGCACGTTGACCTTGAGTCTTAGCTCATTGCAGACAGACCCTCCAGTATCAGCTCCTCCTGTTACCTCTCCCTTCTCCTAACCTCCCTTTGTGTCTCTTTACCTACATGTTTCTTCAAGGCTAGCCCTTCCACTCTTCTCTTGACCCTCTGAGGCAGCCACTTTATGGCCTGGCTTTTGCTCTGCCACTGAGAAACCTGTCTCAGGACTTAGCAGTGGCTTCCAGTTGGCCAAATCTGGTGGCTTGAAGTCTGCCTCCTCTTTCCCCCATGCTCTCTATGTGACAGCCTTTGACACTGTTGAATCCTCCTCTCTCGGGGCTTCCACGATACATGCTGTGCTCTTCTGTTCCTCTTCTCAGACACTGTTACTGTCAGTAGTGCCTCTGCTGCCTGAGGGACGTTCTGCTGTATATTAAACTGTAGGCTTCAGTTCATTTCTTCCTTGGTGGCTTTTTACATCTTACAGCCTCAGTTTTCTTATCATTGTGGGTGTCTCTGGTTGTGACCTCTTTCTGCAAGTTCAAATACTGTTTTCAGACTGCTTGCAGCAGCATTTTCATGTGCATATTCCATTGTTATCTCAAGTCCTTTATGTCTGAAGTTGGAACTGAGCCTTTTCCTTTCTTCATACTCTGCTCAAAGCTGGTCATCACCTGGCTCATTTGAACAGACATTTCAGTCACCATCCTGCAAAGCATCTGTGTGTTACTATAAAATGCAAAATCCCAGAGAATGTGCTTCTTTAGAAGTAGGCCCAGAATCTCCATTTTACTGAGTATTGAGACGACTTGGTGCAGAGATCCAAAGATGCCACGTTGAGAATTGGTGTTTCAGTCATTAGTTTAAAGGTTAGTTATTGTACTAGTTCACTGTGGAAGAAGCCGGTCTTATTGAGAGATTTCCTCTAAGTATGGAAGATTGTTGAGAGGCAGCCTGGACTTGAACTTTGCACACAGGAAGACCTGAGCTCTCATCTTGACCTTGCCATTTACTTGCTGTGTGACCTTAGGCAATTACTAGACAAATGGGAAGAACAGCACACAACTTCTAGGGCTTCGCACGGGGGTATGGCTCAGCCTTGGCTTCCCTTTCCAGGCTCTTCTCTGTTTCCTTCCAATGTTCCCTAAATTCCAGGCCTATGAAAATGACTGCTATTTTCTGAGAGTACCATAATTTCTTACACCTCCAGTGCCTTTGCCCTGTGGTGCTCTCCGGTAGGAAGGCCCTACCTTAACCTCCTTGCTCACCTGTCTGACTCTCACTTGTTCTTCACATGAAACCGCTATTTGGAGACATCTGCAAACCCTTGTGGCTGAATTTGGTGCCCCTAGTTCTTGGTTTACTTGTGTACCCTCTTAGTCTATGAGCTCCTTGAGGACAGGGCAGTATCTAGCCCTATCCCTAGCACGGTGCCTGTGTGTAGTAGCTTCCTTTTAAAAGTTCTCTCTCTCTTTTTTTAATAAATTGTCAGAGTACCTACTGTGGGATTAGCTAACTGTATTTTGGAGGCCCAGTTTTGAAATTTTCTTCATCATTTGTTTGTCAACATACTTGGTGGCCTTGCGAACAGGGAGGAAACTTTCCAGTACATTTTCAAAACAGAAAATGTATGTTCTTCTGGAATACAAGTTTTAACAACTTCAACACATTTTTCCCCTAATTTTGAAGGTTAACTTGTTTCTCTTTTTTAAGTTTAGGTCTGTAATTGACTCACCCCACAATGAGATCATAAAGTAACCTTGCCCCTCCCCATCCTCTGAGTTAGTCTTCTGTTTATAGCCAGTAGTTAACACCAAAAATGGTATCCCTAGAGCTTTGAAGCAAACCAGGGCAGAGTAGAAGTAAATTAAGATTTGTGCTTGGTTTCTAGAGAGGAAAAGATATGTATAATGACATTTTTATATTCATGTAATCAAAAGTAAAACATATATGGATAAATATAAAAATAAGAAATAAAAAATCATAGTAATGCTAAAATTTAAGTAAAACATTTAATACTTGGGTACAATAGGATTTTTTTTTTTTTTTTTGGTTTGGAACCTGCCAAATTGGTGTCTTTTAATTTTTACTCCTTGTAAAAAGTTTCACATTTACTTACATATCCAATTTCATGTTAAAATTAATGCTGTTGGCCAATTTTTTAAACTTAAAATTTAAATCAGAGGTGGGAAATAAGCTATTAAAGACGAATAGTGAATAAAATTATTGAACCATACATTTACAAAAGTCATGTTTAATAGTAAAAAAGAAATCTAGTTTTTACTACTTACTGAAGAAAGGAGAGAAATACTCTCTAACTCTTTACTTCTAATTATAATTCTCAATTTGACATCACTTATCTGTTTTCATCCCCAATTACTTCTGTACCCGAGAAAATTTTCCAGCTTTTAAGCGTGTTTTTTTTGTTTACCACTTATGGAGTACAACTTAACTGTTACTTATAAGAGTTCCTTGAACGAAACTTGCAATTTTAAATTGCACCCGTAAATTGTTTGATCAAGGTATAGGAGATCA
Source organism: Neophocaena asiaeorientalis asiaeorientalis (assembly GCF_003031525.2). Lineage (NCBI taxonomy): Eukaryota > Metazoa > Chordata > Mammalia > Artiodactyla > Phocoenidae > Neophocaena > Neophocaena asiaeorientalis. The sequence continues at coordinate 8,294,599 of NW_020173116.1, read as the reverse complement.
GTACCACATGAGTTAAAACAAAGAATGGAATTTAAAAAGTGTCATCTATATAATCACCAAATTATCTGATGGGACATTGTAACTGTTTCACATTTCTACTCAGCACAAGCAAGAATGAAGTGGTTCTAAGATACTAGAATATTTGGCGTTTTTTTGCTTATGAGTGTCCAGTTGCTCTTTGTTGAAAAGGCTCTCCTTCTTCCCATGAATTGCTTTCTGCACCTTTGTCAGAATCAGTTGGGCATATTTGTTTGCGTCTGGTTCCGTTCTGTCCCTTTTATCTCTATGTATATATCCCTCTACCAGTACCACATTGCTTTGAGGGTTCTAGCTATATAGGAAGCCTTAATATTGGGTAGAGTAATTTCTTACACTTTATTATTTCTCAGGATTCTTTTAACTATTTTAGGGAGTGTGCCTTCTATGTAAATTATATAATAAGCTTATCTATGTCTATAAAATATCTCTTGCTGAGATATTGATAGAAATTGCATTAAATCTATATTAATTTGGGGAGAATTGACATTTTTACTATGTTGAGTACTCTGACCCACAAATTCAGTATATAAGTTCATTTACTTAGGTTTTTTTTAAATTAGCATTTTGTAATTTTTAGCATACAGATCATATACATATCTTAAGTATATACCTATGTATTGTGTTCTTTTGGATTGATTGTAAATGGTGTTTTTAATTTTAGTTTCCATGTGATCATTGTTAGTATGTAGAAATGTTTTTTGTTTGTTTGTTTTGGGGGTTCCAGTAAAATTTTAAAATAGGCAGTCAGGCCTTGGGTTATAGATAAAGATAACCTTCAAAATGAATAAATTGATTGGGAGAAATTAATCTATATGCCAAAATCAAGTTCAACATACTTTAAAGGAAGACAACAATATTCAGACGTTTGACAATGTGATATTCAACAGTGTCCTGTATCCAATTAAAAAAAAAAAAGATAGAAGCAGGAAATTTTGACACATAATCAGGTAAAGAGCAATCGATAGGAAAAAAAAAAACCCAGAAATAATAGTTGATAAAATTAATAAAGATTTCAAAAATGCTATTATAAATTCAGCTGTTTAAAGGTAAATATAAACTTAGAGGGAGAAACAGAAGATATAAGACAAATGAACATTGTGACGATGAAAGCACAGTCTTTGAAATAAAAAGTGACAGGCTAAATAACAGATGAGATACTGAGAAAGAAGAACAGTGTATGTAAGGACATAGCAATAAAACTATCAATACAGAAGCAAACGGTAAAAGAAGGGGAAACTCTGAGTTTTGGATGCCTGTGGAACAATGTTACACAGTGTAGCGTATGTAAAAGTGGAACCCTAGAAAAAAGAAAAGGTGGTTAGAATGAGAAGAAATATTTTAAAAATTAATAGTCAGAATATTTCCTAATTTGATCAAAATTATAAATCCACAGATTAGTTTAATGACCCTAAGCAAGATAAACACAAGAAAAATTGCATCGCAACAAATCATGTTGAAATTGGTGAAAACAAATGATAAATAGAAATCCTAAAAGCAGTCAGAGAAAATAAGCACATTTTATTTAGGCTAACAAAGAAAAGAACTGTCACTCATTTGTCATGAAAACCAATGCAAATTAGAAGATAATGGAATGAAGTTTCTCAAGTCCTGGGGAAAAACACATATTATCAGCCTACAGTTCTGTGTTCGGTGAAAATATCCTTCAAAAATTAAGATGAGGGGCTTCCCTGGTGGCGCAGTGGTTGCGAGTCCGCCTGCCGATGCAGGAGACACGGGTTCGTGCCCCGGACCTGGAGGATCCCACAAGCCGCGGAGAGGCTGGGCCTGTGAGCCATGGCCGCTGAGCCTGCGCATCCGGAGCCTGTGCTCCGCAACGGGAGAGGTCATAGCAATGAGAGGCCCGCGTACCGCAAAAAAAAAATTAAGATGAAATTAAAGACATTTTCAAACAAACTAAAGCTCAGATAATTTGTGACTAGCCAACGCGTACACAACAAATGTTATAAGACGTTTTTCAGGCTTAAGGAAAACGAAGCCAGATAAAAACAGAAATGCAAGAAACAATGAAGAAGAACAACAAAAGTTTGTGGGTAAAAATAAATGAATATTATACAAAACTAATGATAATATAGATTTAAAACATTTGAATAATTAAAAGGAATTGCCAGAATTATGCTAATCGTGGCATGGGATTAAATGGCTTTAAGAGTTCCTAACTTTGAGTATTATTGAGAAAGTGGTAAATGTAATAATGTGTGTTAGATTGTAGTAAGTAAAGGATGGCTGTTCTATAAAGTAATCACTAAAATAATAGTAAAAGTAGTGCATTAAATCAACTAAATATCCACATGGAAAAAAAATGAATCTTGACCCCCAGCCTAACACCATGCATAAAAATCAATTCCAGATGGATTACCTATTTAAATGTTAAAAGTAACAAGAAAAGCTTTTAGATGAAAACATAGGAAACTGTCTTAATAACTTTGGAGTAAACCGAGATTTCATATACAGGACATAAAACAAGCTCTTCATAAGGGAATGATATGAAAAGTTGTGTTAAACAAAAAAGAACACAGACTCAATACGATACTACAGTAACCTTGATGTCAAAGCCAGCAAGTATAGCTCAAAAGGAAAATTATAGTCCAATCTTAGTCAATAGTAGGGATGCAAAATATTAATAGAATATCAAATCAAATCCAGCAATTTATTTTTAAAAAGTATCTTATATTAGAGTTAATTTATATCAAAAGTGCAAGGCTAAATTCAGTATTAAGATACATATTAATATAAGTCACCACATTAACAAATTAAGAGAAAATTGCCCTCTCAGTAGATGCAAACAAACAAACAAAAATCTAGACAAAATTCAGCATCCATCCATGATGTAAAAAGTAAGCCAGAAATAGACAAGAGCTTCCTTGCCCCTAATAAAGGACTTTGTCAAAAACTCTACAGTAAACAGTTTACTTACTGGTAATATATTTAAAAGCATTTTTCTTAAAGTGAAAATAATAAGGGTATTTACTTTAAGTGGAAAAAAATGGAAATGATAGCTGTTGGGAAAACTAAAAGTCATTATTCATTGACTATGTTTGTCTCCAGAGAAGACCTAAATAATATGCAAATTATCATTATTAGTTTGGTAGTTTAGCAGGATACTACAAAATTAAATTTCGTTTTTATGCAGAAATGTAAGTTTTTAAATGGTAGAATTTACCTCAGCAAGTTAAATTAAAAACTGGTACTTAAATCTGGGGAAAAAATGTGCAGTGCCCTTGACAGAGTCAAAGTTGTAATGATGCCCGTTTTCCCCCATATAAGTAAAAAATGCAATAAATGTCATCAATAATACTGACAGACTTTTCTGATGGAAATTTACAAGGGGATTCTAAATTATATCTGAGCATGCTAAAGATGAAGAGTCAAGAATTTGGGGGAGTAGAAGAAGGAAGAAGCAGTGGAGGAGGAGTGGGGAACGCTCTTTCAGATATCAAGATCTGTTACAAAGTTAACATAATTAAGACAGTATACTGTGGATGCAGGGATAGAAACAGGCCAGAGGAACAGAATGGAGATTTCAGATAAGAAATCTCCATTCAGGCACATCCCAGATGGTTTGGCTGTAGACCAGAATGGAGATTTTCAGAAACGGACATGTGGATATATGGGAAAGTGATGTAGACGGAGGTAGCACTGCAGGTTGTGGGGGAAGGAACAGGCTCTCTCAGTCACTGTGCTGGGATGCCTGGTCATCAGTGTAGGAAAAAAATGGAAGTTCTGTCTCAAAGCATACACAAAAATTAATTTTAGGTAGATTAAGGAGTCAAAAATTAAAGGTTAAATTTTATTTTACAAATATAGAGAATATAAAATAAAAGAACAGGATCGGACTACACTAAGATTAAGCATTTCTCTTCATGAAAAGAAAACAGAAAAGAGTGAAAACACAAGCCACAAGCTGAAAGTATCTGCAGTAGGTATAGCTAACTTCAGTGAATCACAGACCAAAAATACATACGAACAGAAGATTTGTGACAAAGCATTTCACAGGAAAGGAAACATGAACAGCCAATAAACACATATTATTCACAGATTTCTTCGTAATCAGAAAGATTCACATTAAAAACTCAAAGATACATCATTGATACCCACCAAATTAAGAACAATTATTAAAACTTTATCATTAAAATTTGTGAATTCTTTTCTCATTCCAAGTAAATATACACTTCCATTCCTAATTTGGGACTGTTCTTTAAAATAAGGTCCCTATATTGTAAAAACTTCAGACCTACAAAACCCGGATCCATTTTTTACCTCGGTGTATACCCAGGAGAAACTCATGCACACGCAGAGTGAAAGACATGTATGAGAATGATCATGGTAGTACTGTATGTAACAGCACATAATCAAAAACAATGCACGTGTCTACGGGCAGAAGAGTGGGTAAAAACAGTGATAAATTCATATATTTGAATATAATATATATTATAGTGAATAAACTTCAGCTGCATGGATAAATCTCAAAACATACCCTTAAAGACCGTGAGTTGGAGAAATAAATATTACGGCATGATGCTATTTATAAAAGCTTCAAAAACAGGAAAAACTTAAAATGATATTTTTTAGAGATACATATATATGTGTTAAAACTATAAAGAATAGCAAGGTAATGGTAAACACAAAATAGAGGATAGTGGTTACCTTGGTGGTGCGGGTAGGAAGGAATACAGATGGGGTAGAGCAAATGAGTGATGGCAAAAGTTAATTTTTAATATTTAATTTCTGAAGCTGGATGGTGGGTATACTGATGGCTTTATTATCTTTAAACCATTTATATTGTTTCACAATGAGAATTTCTAAGAGTTCTAAAAACTTACAGCTAAAACTCAGTAACCTCATTGAGGGGAGTGGCTGGCAAAATAGCCCTGTTTTCATTTCATGCATTTATCTTGGTGATGATGAGAAAATTATATTAATAATAAATGTTATTTAAGCTATTCTTATAAATCCTTCAAGTTAATTTCTGGAGCCTACTAGAGTAGGAGTAGATTGGAGTCCTTGAAATAGTCACAGTTATTTTGAATATATCTTAAATTTCTGTTAAGGTTGTCAAGTCTTGAGGGGTTGAGATGTAAAAAATGAAGCTGTTTGATGTCGGAGAAGTTACTTAACATTTCTGTGTCCCAGTTTTCTCAAAAATGTTTATTATTTATGTCCCGTTGACTTCCTGATATCCAAACTTGTTCCTCTTTCCTTGCTTAAGATAGAAAGCATAGGGACACATAAAGGACAACTGTGGTCCAGGAGATGTCGTTATCATTGCATCCACAGTAGGCCGCAACTACCTGGAGTGGAAACGTGCTCACAGACCAAGAGATCAGTCACTCAGGCCATTGTCACCTCTGACAGAAGTCTTAAATACCCAAAAGGGAAGCCCACTCAGGTTCATGACACCATTTAGGCTGGGGCTAGAGGTAGAGAACCTTGTGTCCTTCTTATCTTTCCTTTTGGTTCAGTACCTAATAAATGAACTTCTTTCCTTCAAGAGCCTACCAATTTCTGACGCTTAATTTAGTATTAGGTGAATTAGGGACAAGTGGACCAGGATGCATATGTATTTTTGAAGCAAACCCATATAATCCATTCTGCAAAAAGCCTTCCCAGGAGTGTCATAGAATGAATCAGACCTATCTGTGTCTTTCCTGCCCTCTTATCAGAATATTAAGGACCATTCCAGAATCAAATTTTGAAGTAGAGGTCTTGAATGTCTGCCATGCTTCTCTCCCATAAAATGTTATTAAAACACTTTAGCTTATTGAAAACACAGAATATTTCCCCTCCCCCACCTCACCCCACCTTAACTATCTCTGTGGCTTTTGGTAAGTGAATTAATCTCTCTGGATACACTTTTTTCACATAACTTGAAGCAGTTGAATTATAATTCTCTATACGTTCAGTTAAATAGAAATTCTCCCTCTGATCTTAAAGGGAATTAATATAAAATTTAATGTTTCTCTTGTTTTATTAGCAAATTTGTTTTACCATGGTATATTCCTTGTGTGATAGAGTACTGTCTTTGAAAAAATACATAATTTGTTTTCTAAAACCTATGGCTAACATTAGCTCAAACTACTTTTTAATTTACCCCTGAGATAGATTCACCTAAATAATATTTCCTTTGCCAACTTCAACAGCCTGACACAGTATTACTTTTTGAGTCACTGTCCTTTTCATTTCCAATATTTTCTTAGCCATAAGTTTAAGAAAAGGCTTTTGTAAAGCCACCTTCAATACTGCTAGGTCTTTATTTCCTTTTCTTTGGAAATTGTAAGTATTGTAGTTAAATTATGGGGCTCTTACTCTTTGCCCCAGAGACTTGACTCCATCCGTATTCATTTTCTTTTTTTCTTCTCTCAACTCTAGGTTGTTTTTAACACTGTGGGTGTCCAGTTTAAAAATCCAGCTTTCCACCAACATGGAGGATTTTCTTGGTATCTCTTTCACGAATTCTTTCTGTGGTCTACGGAAAACCTTGGCCAAGTGTGAACTTAATAAATTTCTAGTTTCTAAAATCTCTAATTCCCACTCTTGCCATAAAATACACTTTTCTCCTCAGTGCCCCAATCCAATTGAGTTTCTGCTCTGATCCTGTAGCCTAAAATGGATGGCAAAAAGAACATAAAAGCAGTAAATAGATGAATCCATTGAAAAAGGAAGAAAGAAAATGATGACAGTGATATCTCAGAGCAAAAATGTGAAGAAAAATTTAACAGAAGTGGGGCTTTTTTAAAGCAAAGAATAAGGAAGGAAAACACTAAACAAAATAGATGAAAGCAGTTCTGCATATAGCAAATACTTTTTAAAAAATGCCATACAACCAGGGGATGAGTTAAATCTCAGTAGCATGAGACATAAAGATTCTAGATTTAAAAGTATCTGAGAAATGGGATAGAGAGAGGGAAAGGACAGTTGACCTGATCATTCAGGGCAAAGAGATGATATCTACTCTCTGCAACAGAAGGGTATGTATGATATGTCAACCCAGTTGGACCAGGCAGTGGTCTTCAGCCCCACTCCCAGAGTTTGGGGAGAACATAAGAATAGGAGAGAGAATAAGGATCTTAGTCCTGCAAAAACTAGAGTATATCTGCACCTGGTGTGTAAGTAGAGTCATCTTAATATTCGCAGATAGAAATGCCGTTAATTCTAAAGTTAATCACAACATGCATGTAAAACCCTAGTCTTATGTTAGCCAGCAGTCTCCCTCAGGGAACTTTGGGTTACAAACATCTAACACCGTATTGTCTGGGATTCTGACCACTGAGAGAGAGTGATTGCTGGATAGGATGTGCGATAGACAGGAAGAGAAATTGGCTAAAATATTGATAGGATCAGAGTGTGCAACAGAGAGAGCTAATCTGGATTCCTCTTCTACTTACTAATTTCTTCTAAAATAGGTGTACTTGTTTCTACATGCAGCTATTGGATGCAACTATTAAAAACATGCAGTTTGGGCTTCCCTGGTGGCGCAGTGGTTGAGAGTCCGCCTGCCGGTGCAGGGGATACGGGTTCGTGCCCCGGTCCGGGAAGATCCCATATGCCCCGGAGCGGCTGGGCCAGTGAGCCATGCCCGCTGAGCCTGCGCGTCCGGAGCCTGTTGTTCCGCAACGGGAGAGGTCACGGCAGTGAGAGGCCCGCGTACCGCAAAAAAAAAAAAACAAAAACATGCAGTTTTAAGTCACTGGAATCTAGAGAGTGTGCTAGGAGTATTTTTGGAATAAAGATCTCTATTAGGTGGGTATTATAATAATCGTCTTACGACAAAGATATTTATTGGAAAACAATATTTGCGAGGTAATCGATTCTTCTTTTTCTTCTCCTCCTCCTTCCTTTTTTTCTTCATCAAATACTTAAAATTGATTTTAAATGAACACCTGTTATCTCCTTTCTCCAACTATGAAACTACTCTAAAATAAGATTTAAGGAAGATTTTAGAAAATGGAAGTTATGTATTTATATAAACTTACAATCTTGGAGAATACACAAGTATTTGTCATTAAAAGGACTAGTTTATATTAAGGTTATCGTCTTTTCCCCTATACTTAGAGTGAGGATTAATTTTAAACATTACATAAATAGGAGAGATTTAATTAAAACTTGAAAATATGTGTTACTGTTAATGGAATTCTTGCTGCAGTTACCTTTGCAAACCAATGTTAATGAAACTGTAGTTCAAAGTGGGTTTGGGGAATTGAGATAGCTATTTATTTTCTCACCTGAGATGCCATGATAGTCGTCTTAGTAAAATAAAGAGCCCAATTAGGAGTGTTCTCATTTGCAGATATTGATGAAGTTTACACAAACTGCTAGGATTTTTCATTTCAGAGCCCATTAAACAAGGTCAGTGAATGAGAAAGGGAAGTACTTCTTTGCATTTTGAAAGCCTTTCACCTGTGGAGCCAGAGAATGGACTTGCTCCTATGGCGGAGCCAGGTTCTGCTCTTGCCCTCACCTGGCTTGTGGTCCCTTCGCCCCAGTTTGGTATCTCCAGGTATTGCCAAGCTATAAATTGCCCTAGAGAAGGGAAGAGCTTCTTCAAATGTAATTGATTTTTGTGTGTTGATCTTATATCTTGCTACCATGCTGAACTCACTTATTCTAGGAATTCGGTGGTTTTTCTTTTTCTTTTTCTTTTGTAGATTCCTTTGGGTTTTGTACATAAACCATCGTGTCATCTGCAAATAGGGAGAATTTTATTCTTCCTTCCTGATCTGTATGCGTTTTACTGATTCTTCTGATTTCAGTAGCTATGATTTCTAGTACTGTGCTGAAAAAGATTTGTGAAAGCAATATCCTCGCCTTTTCCCCAGTCTTGGGGGAAACCATTCATTCTTTCACCATTAAGTATTGAAGTTAGTCCTAGATTTTTGCGGATGCTCTTTATCAAGTGGAGGAAGTCCCATTCTGTTTCTAGTTTGCTGAGAATTTGTATCATGAATGGATGTTGGATTTTGTCACATGCTTTTCCTGCATCGATTGTTTTGATCATGTGATTTTCTTATTTATCTCTTGGTATGGTGGATTCCATTGATTGATTTTCAAATGTCTTGCATATGTGAAATAAATCCCATTCACTCATGGTATATTGTTATATTTACGTATTGCTAGACTCAGATTGCTAGTATTTGAGAGTTTTTCTGTCTAAATTAATGAGGGATACTGGCCTGTGGTTAAAAAAAAAAAAATTGTCCGTATTTTTGTCTGGCTTCGATATCAAGGTAATACTAGCCTTATAAAATGAGTTGGGATGTATTCCTGCTTCTGTTTTTTGGAATAAATTATGTAAAACTGATGGTCACTCTTCTTTCAGTGTTTGATAAAATTCTCCAGTAAAGCCATCTGTGCCTGAGGATTTCTTTTTCTGGGGAATCTGTTGCCAAATTCAGTGTCTTTAGTGGCTGTAGGTGTATGCGGGCCTTCTAGTTCATCTTGGTTGAGTTTTGGTAGCATGTGGGTTTTGAGAAGTTGGTCCATTTTTTTCTAAGTTGTTGAGTTTATGAGCATAAAGTTCATAGTATCCTCTTACTAATCTTTTAGCGGCTGCAGCACTTACAGTGCCATCCCCTGCTTCATTCTGGTGTTGATGACTTGTGTCTTCTCTTTGTTTCAGTCTTGCCTAGAGGCTTGTCAGTTTTGTTGATTTTTGCTTGACTTTTGTTTAATTCATTTTTCTGTTATTTACCTATTTTCAATTTCATTGACTTCTGCTCTTATTTTTATTATTTCCTTCCTTTTATTTGTTTTGAGTTTATTTTTTCTGCTTTTTCTAGTTTCTTGAAGTGGGAACACAGATTATTAATTTGAGACCTTTTCCTCTTTTCTAATGTGAGCATTTTAGTGCCATAAAAATTTCCTCTTAGAACTGTTTTTGACATATTACATTGGTATTTTTATTCATTTCTATGTGTTTTTAAAATTCCGTTCTTTCTTGGCCCATGATTTGTTTAGAAGTGTATTGTTTAATAAAGAAGTGTTTGGATGTTTTTATTTTGTGTTTCTGTTACTGATTTCTAATCTGATTCCATTGTGATTAGAGAATGTAGTCTGATTTCCGTGTTTTTAAAGTTGTTGAGGTTTCTTTTATGGCCCAGGATGTAGTCTATCTTGAGGAATTGTCCAAGGTAGCTTAAAAGGAATGCATATTGTGTTGATGTAGGTGGAGTGTTCTATAAATGTCAGTTAGATCCTATTGGTTGATGGTGTTCAGGTTTTCAAATATTGGGTTGACCGAAAAGTTCGTTCGTGTTTTTCTATAACATCTTATGGAAAAACCCAAATGAACTTCTTGGGTAACCCAATATTTTACTTAGATGTGTATTCTTTTATATCTTATGTGTCTTCTTAGTTTTACCAGTTGCTGACAGTGGGGTGTTGAAGTCCCCAAATACGGGATTTGTTTACTTTTCCTTTTAGCTTTACCAGTTTTTGTTTCATTATTTTGCAACTATGTTGTTTGGTACACACTGTACATTTGGGAACAGTATTTCTTCTTGGTAAGTTGATTCTTTTATCTAATGATAAAATGATACTCTGTCCCTCCTCTGAAGTCTACTATATCTAATACATAGCTGCACCTTAAAAAAAACAAAGCATGATAAATCTTTTTCTAACCCTTTAATAATTAAAATCTATTTATGTTTGAAGTATATGGTTGGATAATCATTTTAATCATTCTGGCAGTTTCTGCCTTTTAATTGATGTGTTTAAACCATTTACATTGAAAGTGATTATTGATATGTTAGAGCTTAATTCTTCCATTATATTATTTGTTTTCTGTTTGTTTCTTCTTTTTCTTGTTTCTGTATCTCATTTTTCTTTCTGTGAGTTACTTCAAAGTTTTTTAAGATCCATACTGTTTAGTTTATATTGCTTTGTGTATTTCTTAAGTGGTTGCTTTATACATTACAGTATATATGTAACTTAACATAGCCTCCTGATATCAGTGTTTTACAGCTTTGACTACAGTGTTAAAACCTTGATTTCATTGAGATTCCATGGCCCTTACCACTTTTAAAAATATAATTTCCTGAAGTATTTTTTCTCCATACATTGTGCTCAACTGATGTCATTATAATTTTGTTTCAACCATCAAGTATGATTTAAGAAACTCATGAGAAAGAATAGTCTATTATGTTTACCCCTGTTTTTTTTTTATCATTTTCTTTATTCTTGTTTCCTTTATGAAATTCCAAGTCCTCTTTATCACTTTCTCTTTTTTTTTTTGGGTGGGGGTGCTTCCCTGTGTTTTTACTTCTGTACCAGTATCTTTTAAAGAGTAAAAGTTTTCAGAAATTTTAATCAAACTCAATTTACCTTTTTTTTTTAATAGTTCATTTTTTATTTTTTTTATTTTTTGTATCCTATGTAAGAAATCTTTGCCAAACACAGGGTCACTATCTTTCTCCTATGTTGATGTCTAGGAGTTTTAGCTCTTACATTAAGTTATGTCAGTAATTTCAAGTTGATTTTTGTAAGTGTTGAGGCATCTACATTCTTTTTTTTTCTCTCCTTTCCCATATGACTGACCAGTTGTACCAGCATTACATATTGAAAAGATCATTTTTCCCCTGATTGAATTGCCTTAGTACCTTCGTCATAATCTATTGGCCATATATGTGGGAGTCTATATCTGGAGTATCTATTCTATTCCATTATATATTGTTTTTGTGTCAGTATTATGCTGACTTTATTACTGTGGCTTTATTTTAAGTCTTAAAATTAGACAGTGTTAGGTTTTCCAATGTTTATGTTTTTTAAAATTATTTTTACTATTTTGGGTCCTTTGCTTTTCGTATATGTTTTAGAATCATCTTGTAAATTCCTACAAAAAAGCCCACTGAGATTTCGATTAGAATTGCACTGAATGTCTAGATCAGTTTGAGGAGAATTGCTCTCAACAATGAGTCTTTTGATTCACAAACACGGTATATCTTCCTATTTATTTAGGTGTTCTTTGATTTCTCCCAGCTGTGTTTTGTCAGAGATTCACAAACATTGGTATATCTTCCTATTTATTTAGGTGTTCTTTGATTTCTCCCAGCTGTGTTTTGTCAGATATATCCCTTAGGATATCATGTTTTGATGCTATTGTAAATGGTTTTTAGTTTTTGTTTCCATTTGTTCCTTGCCAATATTAGAAATACATTTGATTTTTTATATTGCCCTTGCATGCTGCCACTTTGCTAATCTTGCTTATTCTGCTACAATTTTTGTAGATTTCTTAGGATTTTCTACATTGAGGTTGATGATATCTGTGTATAAAGACAATTTTATTTTCTCTTTTCCAATCTATATGCTTTTACCTCTTTTTCTTGCCTTCTTGCATCAGCTAAGACTTCAGATATGATGTTGAATAGTAGTAAGAGGGAATATCCCTTACTTTGTTAGAGGGAAAGTATTTTGTCCTTCACCATTTAGTGTGATGTTAAGCTGTGTCTTTTGTAAATGGCTTTTGGAAGCTTAAGGAAGATCCTTTTGTTCTTACTTTGCCAAGATCTTTTTGTCATGGAGGGATGGTGAGTTTTGTCAAATGCTTTTCCTGCATCTTTTGAGATTATTATTATTATTATTTGTTGTTGTTGTTTTTAATGTTTGGTGGGGATTTTTTATTTGTATTTTTAGTTTTATAGGTTGTATGTTAAGCTGTGTCTTTTGTAAATGGCTTTTGGAAGCTTAAGGAAGATCCTTTTGTTCTTACTTTGCCAAGATCTTTTTGTCATGGAGGGATGGTGAGTTTTGTCAAATGCTTTTCCTGCATCTTTTGAGATTATTATTATTATTATTTGTTGTTTTTAATGTTTGGTGGGGATTTTTTATTTGTGTTTTTAGTTTTATAGGTTGGTTGCTTTTTTTTGGAATGTTACATATTGCATTTCTTGGATAAACCCTATATGATGATGATGTATTTATCCTTTTTATACATTAATGGGTTATATTAGCTGAAATTTTAATGAGAATTTCTGCATCTATAATAATGAAGAATGTTGGTCTGTAGTTTTTCTTTTCTTTTAATGTCTTTGTTTTTGGTATCAGAGTAATGCTGGCTTCATAAAATGAGTTGGGAAGTTTTTCCTCTTCTTTGTTCTGAGAGAGTTTGTGTTGAGTTAGTATTTTTTTCTTCCTTAAATATTTGGGAAAATTCATCAATCTATGGGGGGTGGGCCTACAGTTTTCTTTGTAAGACTTTTAACTATGAAATAACTTCTTTAATATATATAGGGCTATTCAAGTTAACTTTTTTTTTTAAACTGATATTTGGCATTTTGAGTCTTTGAAGGAATGTATCCATATCATAATCTGAATTGTTGACTATATTGACAGAATTTTTAATGATATTCCTTTACTGGACTATGTCTATAGGAAGTGTAGTCATGTCCAGTCTCTCATTTCTTATGTTTCTAATATGTGACTTCACTTTACTGACAGGTCTGGCTAGAAATTTATCAACCTTATTCATCTTTTCAAACAAAAAGCTTTTGATTTCTTTGATTTTTCCCTATTTTCTGCTCTTTTGTCAATTTACATTTATTTTAGGTTTAATTTGCTGTTCATTTTCTAATTGCTTATATTGGTCACTTCTTTGAGCATGTGGGATAAAAACTACATTAATAAGATATGGACGATTCTTACCTAATATTTAGAATATGATGTTACGTATTGTGTACATATATGCAGTGCAGATATTACATATGTACACCATACATCTCATAATATATGATTGCATATTGGACATACAAGGTAAAATCCCTGCACAATAATTGAATTGTCATATCATTTTAACTGACAGTTTTAAGATGGCTATAATACCACTTCAGCAGTTTATCATTTTTGTCACAGTTAATCTGTGACAGCAGTTGGGATACTAAACACCTCTACAACCAGTATTTCCAACTTGGCATAATTAGGTAAGGAGATTTACTATAGCTCAGTATGTGGTCTTTTTAAAGATTGAGTGTGTTTAAACATTCAAATTTTTGTAAGTCTTGTGTAAATGATTTTATTTTTTGTAAACTTTTTATTTGGAACATTTTCAAACTTTCAGGAAATTTCTGAGAATCAAAACAAAATAAAAAACACATACCTTCACCCAGCTTCACCTGCTGTTGACAGTTTACCCCATTTGCTTTAGCAACTGCTCTGTATTCTATCCTCCCACACACATGTGCACACGAAAGAGTGAATTTCTATACGTGAAAGAACTGTGAAGCTTAAAGCTCTTCTGGAGTAGGTATCACATTTTGTCCCATGGCTCCACAGTATTTAACATGCCATACAGGCAACCTTTTGAGAAAAAATTTAGGGAATAGAACACAAAATCATGCAATATCTTTTTGTTGTTGGATTTTAAAATACTGAGATATAATTCCCATATCACAAATTCACCCTTTTAAAGTGTGCAGTTGAGTGGTTCTTTTAGTATGTTCACATTGTAGTATGTTCACAATCTAATTTCAGAATATTTTCAGCACCCCCAAAAGAAACCTCATACACATTAGAGTCACATCCCATTTCCTTCCAGCCCCTAGCAACTGTTAATCTACTTTTATTTCTGTGGACTTTCCAATCTGGACATTTCATATAAATAGAATCATAAAACATGAGTCTTTAGTATCTGGCTTAGTTCACTTAGCATTATGTTTTCCAGGTCCATCCGTGTTGTAGCCTGTATCAGTAATTCATTCTTTTTTTGTGGCTGAGAAATACTCCATCATATGGATCCATCACATTTTGTTTATCATTCATCAGTCAGTGGACACTTGGGTTGTTTCTGCTTTTTGGCTGTTATGAATAGAGCCGCTATGACATTTATGGAGAAGTTTTTGTCCTCAGGTTTTCGGTTCTCTTGTTTATATATATGAGTAGAATTGCTATGTCTATGGTAACTCTATATTTACCTTTTTGAATAACTGCCAAACTGTTTTCCGAAGTGGCTACTCCATTTTTTTTTTGCGGTACACCGGCCTCTCACTGCTGTGGCCTCTCCCGTTGCGGAGCACAGTCTCCGGACGCGCAGGCTCAGCGGCCATGGCTCACGGGCCCAGCCGCTCCACGGCACGTGGGATCCTCCTGGACCGGGGCACGAACCCGTGTCCCCTGCATCGGCAGGCGGACTCCCAACCACTGTGCCACCAGGGAAGCCCCATGGCTGCTCCATTTTTTACTCCCACCAGCAACCTATGGCTTTCCAGTTTCTCCACATCCTCACCAATACTCATTATTATCTGTCATTTTGATTATTGCCGTCCTAGTATGTGTGAAGTGGTATCTTGTTTTGGTTTCAATTTGTATTTCCCTGAGGATTAATTTTGAGCATCCTTTCATGTGTTTATTGGTTATTTGTATTCTCTTCTTTTAGAGAAATGTTTATTCAGATCCCTTGTCCATTTTTTAAATTGGAATATTTGTCTTTTGGGGGGGTGAGTTCTGTATATTCTATGTACCTAACCCTTAACAGGTAAATAATTTGCAAGAATCTTCTATTCTCTGGGTCATCTTTTCACTTTCTTGATAGTGCCCTTTGAAGCACAGGAATTTTAATTCTGATGAAGTCCAATTTATGTGTTTTTCTTTGCTTGCTTAGCTCTCCTAGCTTAGAAACATTGCCTAATCCAAGGTTGTAAAGATTTACCCATGTTATCTTCTAAGAGTTTTATAGCTTTAGCTTTTACACCAAGGTCTTTTCTCCATTTTTGAGTTAATTTTTACATACAGTGTGAGTTAGGGTCCAGCTTCATTCTTTTGCATGCATATATCCAGTTGCCCAACATTACTTGTTGAAAAGACTATCCTTTCTTCTTTCTTCCATAAAAGAATTGATCATAAATGTGAGGGTTTCTTTCTGGATTCTCAATTCTGTCCTATTGATCTACACATTTATCTTTATTCCTAGTACCACGCTGTCTTGATTAGTGTAGCTTTGTAATAAATTTTGAAATCAGGAAGTGTGAGTCCCCTACTGTGTTCTTCTTTTTCAAGATTGTTTTGGCTATTATGGGTTTCTCACATTTTCTTAAGTGTTTTAAGATCAATTTGGAAAAAAAACAAGGTGGGATTTTGATAATGATTGCATTGAATCTAAGATCAATTGGGGGAGTATTACAATCTTTACATTGTTAAGTATTCCAACCTATGTCTTTCCATTTCTTTAGATCTTTCATTTGTTTCATTGAAGCTTTGTAGTGTAAAAAGTATATTGGTCTTACACTTGATCACGGTGTATAAGCCTCTTTTTATGTTGCTGGATGTGTATTTTTTATTTTGTTGAGGATTTGATATCCATATGCATAAGGGATATTGAGCTGTAGGTTCCTTTCTTGTGATAACTTTATCTGATCCTGGTATCACAGAATAAGCCTTCATAGAATAAGTTGGGAAGTGTTTTCTCCTCTGTTTTATTTTGGAAAAGTTTGTGAAGCATTGGTGTTGATTCTTCTTTAAACATTTGGTAGAATTCACCAGTGAAACCATGTGTCCCTAGGCTTTTCTTTGTAGGAAGATTTTTGATTACTATTTCAATCTCTTGTTATAGGTCCATTCAGATTTATTCTTGAGTTAATTTTAGTTATTTGTATTTTTCTAGGTATTTGTCCATTCATCCAATTTGTTGGTGTACAATTGTTCCTAGTTATTCTCTTATAATCCCTTTATTTCTATAAGCTTGGTAGGTCCTTTTTATTTCTAAGTCAATAGTAATGTTCCCTGTTTCATTTATGGGTTTTTTCTTGGTCAGCCTAACTAAAGATTTGTCATTTTTGTTAATCTTTTCAAAGAACCAAGTTTTTGTTTCACTGATTTCTCTGTTTTTTGTTATTCTCAATTTTATTGGTGTCCACTCTAACATATTATTTCTGTTTTTCTACTTGTTTTGGGTTTAGTTTCCTTTTCTTTTCTCCTGTTTTGTGAGAGTTGTTATCATGACTGGGTGTTGGCTTTTGTTAAATACTTTTTCTGATTCAGTTTATATGACCAAGTAATTTCTCTTCTTCAGCCTGTTGACAGTGGTGAATTATATTGATTGATATTTAAATTTTGAACCAGTCTTGCACAACTTGAATAAATCCCACTTGGTCATGGTGTGTTATTTTTTATACATTGCTGGATTCAATATATTAAAATTTTTTTGGGTCTAAGTTAATGAGATATATTCTGTAGTTTTTTAAATAGTCTGTGTGATTTTTTTTTAGAAAAAAATTTAGTAGTATATATATGTAACAAAATTGACCATTATAACTGTTTTAAAGTGTACAATTGAGTAGCATTAATTACATTCACAGTGATGTGCCACCATCATCATCTATTTCCAAAACTTTTTCTTCACCCCAGAGTCTCAGTAATCATTAAGCAGTAAGTCCAACTCCCCCTCGCTCTAGTGCCTTGTAACCTCTAACCTACTTTCTGACTCACCGAATTTGCCTGTTCTAGACATTTCATGTAAGTGGAATCACAATATTAGCCCTTTGATGTCTGACTTATTTCACTCAACATAATGTTTTCAAGGTCCATGCGTGTTGTAGCATGTGTCAGAACTTCATTCCTTTTTATGGCTGAATAATATTCTGCTGTATTTATACACCACATTTTATGGCTCCATTCATCTGTTGATAGACAGTTTATCATACAGATCCTTTTGTGGGCTATGGTTCCAGTAACCAGCCTAATTTTCAGAGCCCTGGTGGTGATGTTTTGGTCTGCTTGTTTTGTTTGTTTGTTTTGGCCACATTGCGTGGCATGCGGGATCTTAGTTCCCCGACCAGGGACTGAACCCGCACCCCCTGCAGTGGAAGTGCAGATACTTAACCACTGGACCTTCAGGGAAGTCCTTGGTCTGCTAGTTTTGTGTGGTGCCTCTGGTGCTCCCACAGACCTTGGCTTGTGCTAGGGATGAGGGAGCACAGTAGGGTGAGCTTGAGTGTATTAGTGATTTTCTCTTGCTTGTTTAGAGTAATTGGTGGTTCTCAGCCATTCATTTTGTAACAAGTTTGCTGATCTTTTTATATAAATTAAGCACTTTAGGATAAAATAAAAATTATGGTATTTTATCATAAGCTATAACATTAATTTTGAAAAACATTTGTGACTCACCATTTTAGATGTGTGGTGTATGTCCAACACATCTGAGTCGCGTAAAACTATATTTTGAGTTTTAGTAAACAACATGGACACGGCCTTTCTTTAGGAAGTTGGTAATACTGAGTGGTGTTGATAAAATTGGAATTTGACTTATGAATTCCTTTGCACTTTTAATGTGGGAAGACGATAACAAAGTAGGTGTATATTACTTCTTTCAGATAAGAAAATTAATGAGGAAAGAAACAAGGGTCCAGTCATAAAGTATCTTTATGGATAGAAGGGACCCATACAAACCTAGTCCAGAATGTTTAAAAATATTTGTTACTGAGCCTTTTGTTGAAATAAGATCCTGAACAAGTGTAACTATAAAAGAGACATTAATATCATTAACAATAATTAATTCTGAGATAGTAATGCCATTTTTTTTTTTTTTTCCGGTACACGGGCCTCTCACTGCTGTTGCCTCTCCCACTGCGGAGCACAGGCTCCGGACGCGCAGGCTCAGCGGCCATGGCTCACGGGCCCAGCCGCTCCGCGGCATGTGGGATCTTCCTGGACCGGGGCACGAACCCGTGTCCCCTGCATTGGCAGGCGGACTCTCAACCACTGCGCCACCAGGGTAGCCCAGTAATGCCATTATTTTAACGAATATTTCTTTTCTTCCATTTTCCAGACTCTGTGCTAGATGACAGGCAAACCAGAAACTATTTACAGGTTGTGATAAGAGTTAAAATAGGGCATGGTTAGAGGGGACAGGGAGTGGCTTGGAGCAGTCACTGGGGGTCCCCTCTGCAGGTACTGTTGAGGCTGAGACTTGAAGGGCAACAACCATGAGAAGAGCATTCCAGGCAGGGTGGCTCTTTGACACAGGATTTGGGAGTCCTTTCAAGTCCTGCCTGTGTGCCCCTTTCTTCCCCTCTTGGATTTTAAAAAAATCATGGATTTCACTAGTCCAGCCTCCTCCCCTCATGTGAGGAGATTGTGAAGGCCAGAAAGTAAAGACTTGATGGTGACAGCCTAGGATCCTGATGCCTGGTACACACCCCCGCGCCCCCATACACACGCCCAAATGACATGTATTCCTACTAGCTATTTACAACATTCATTGTTTTCATGAATTATTATAAAAGATGTCTGAAAACAGGCATTGTATCTAGTCATCATTTGCAGTGTTCAGAAAAAAGAATCTCTACCTCAAAGAAAAAAAAAACCCTAATTATAGTAGAGAAAGATTTGCCCTTAAAGTGAAGATATTTTTGTCTTATAAATGTCATTCTTTTAAATGATATTTAAATGTCATTTAAGTGAGATAGGGAAGTAAACTCAATTTCTGATCTTCTGTCTTGAAAGTAAGTGATAAATAACTGACACACTGAGATTTTTCTGCTGAAAATAAATGTCTTTGTTACTCTCAGACATCATGGTGATGTGGGTGAATATGAGGCGCTTAAAGTAGGTCTTACTGAGCCCAGCTTCACAGAGTAAATGCCAATAGAATCATAAAAGCCAGAACTAAAACCTCTTGTGTTTACGTGTCCTCCTTTCCTCCCTTGTTATTGGAAATACATGGCTGATTTTTGAAATTAGGTTGCTTGAAGGTACTGTTGGTTGTGAGCATTAGTGTCACGTTACTTGGAAAGTAAATAGTGATGGGTTTAGAAGCATAGGTTCTGGGGTCCCATTGCTGAAATGTATGGCCCCTCTCTAGCCACTTTCTTGCTGAGTGACTTCGAGCCTAACCTCCCTGTGCCTGCTTATCTTCAAACGGAATCCATAAAGTCTAGTCATAGGATTAGTTTGAAGTTTAATAACACAGTAATTGATAATTATTAGATGGTATTCTTATTTCTGATACATCAGATTGCTGCTTTAACTGGGGAACATTGAGACAGTTTGGGATTCCTTTGGAGTGTAAAATAAGGGACAGAAATTCTTGGAAGAGGAAGTAGCTGTCAGTTGTGGTTTCAAATCTAGAGATATGGAGATGTGTGAACTTGACTTGCTTTGGTTACTTTTTGTAATGTATAGCTTAATAACTGTTAACACATTAAATGATTAAGTACATATTCTGTTTTTCTAGGCATATAATTTGAAGTTACTATGATTGATCATTTAAAGCAAAATACCCTAATTTGTTTTATGCCAGAATTGAATCCTATTCATTTCTACATATTTTAAGGAAAGCTGTTGATGTATAACACAATATTTCCCTTTCAGAACTTTATAAAATAGCTACCGCTCTTAATTTTTTTCAACTAAGGTAATTCATGTTTTTGTTTTTTTTAAAAGCTCCTAATTAAAAATACAATACACCCAAATTATATTACTGCTTTTCTTTCTTTAGTAAAGTTCTCATCAGTTAAAGGTCTGATCTAGCTTGATGATGGGAAATTATGCGATGGTCATTATATCATAACTCTATTAGCAGACACCAAATATAGCACATTTCTGTTACTTTTTTTGGTCTGTTTTCTCTGCTAACTAAATGGAAAGCGTCTAACTGGGAGCTAGACCTTTTGTACATTGTGAGCATCTGGCTATTCAGTTAATTCTTGTTCATTGTGTTCTTACATCAGTAAATCTGTATTCAACAAGAGTATAACAAAAAGGTTTTCTGGATCATCTAAAATTTCACTTTATGTTAAAAGGGTGGGGGAGGGGATGAGAAGTGGGATGGGTGAGCTGGGCAGAGCCTTTTACATTCACAGTCCTTTTTTCTTAATGGTTCATCACTTTATTTGGAGACATTTTTGTGTACTCCACATGTACTCTATGTCAGTAATTCCGTTGGAGCCATTAGCTCTGATCTCACTTTTGAAATGCAGCTACAAGCTAAGACTAGAGGTAACCAGAAAGAGTTTGTTTGTATCAGTGTGTGCAAATACCAGTACTTATACCTGAGCAGAAAGGTGGTATTTCATTCACGCACTCAGTGTTACTGAATGTTCTGTATATACGAAGAACTGGTGGGGAATGAGCAGGGTAGAGCAAGTTGGAGCTGTGGTTGAAGAGAAACACAAGAAATGGAGGGCAGGGCTTTCCCAAAATAAAGTCAGGGTGTGATTAAGAGAATAAGAGGAAATCGATGCTCAGCAGGCAGGAAAGACACCATCCTAGTAGGTGAAGTGATCTAATTCGCTGGCATCTCATCTGCGTGACTTTCAGCTTTGGTCATACTGAAAAAGCCAGGTACATGGGCTTAGACAGTAGGCTTCTTCATGGACTCTACCCAAAGACCAACAAGAAGGAGCCAGTGAGGGTCATGTTAAGCCAAGTGAAGCACCATTGTTTTCATGAGTTTTAAAAAATAAGCTTTTCATTTTAGAACAGTTTCAGATTTATATAAAAATTCTAAATATAGTACAGAGTTGCCATTATACCCCCCTCCCAGTTTGCCCAATTATTAACATCTCACTTAATATGGTACTTTTTTTGCAATTAATGAACCAGTATTAGTATATTATTATTAAGTACAGTTCATATTTTATTCAGGTTTCCTTAGTTTTTACCTGATTTCCTTTTTCTTTTTTAGAATCCCATCCAAAATAGCATATTACATTTAGTAGTCATGTCTCCTTAGGCGCCTCTGGTCTGTGACAGTTTCTCAGACTTTTCTGGTTCTTGATGACCTTGACAGTTTTCAGGAGTGTACTGGTCAGGTGTCTTGTATAACGTCCCTCAGCTGGGATTTATCTGATGTTTTTCTCATGATGAGTCTGGAGTTATGTGATTTGGGGAGGAAGGCCACAGAGATAAAATGCCATTTTTGTTATGACATATCAAGGGTACTGTCCACATGACTTTTCCCTGTGGATATCGACCTTGATCATCTGACTGAGGTAATGTTTGTCAGCTTTCTCCGTTGTAAAGTTACTCCTTTTTTCCTCTTTTCCGTACTGTTTTCTTTAGGAGTCACTATATGCATCCCATGCTTAAGGAATGGGGAGTTATAATGTTCCACCTTCTAAGTAGAAGAGTTTCTGTATAAATTGTTTAGAATGCTTCTGCCTGAAAGTTTTGTCTCTTCTCCCCCATTGTTTATTTATTCATTCATTTCTTTATACCAGTATGGACTCACAGATATTTATTTTATACTTTGGGTTTTAATCCAGTACTGCTTGACTTATTTTATTGCTCAAGTTGTTCCAGCTTTGGCCATTTGGGAACACTTACTGTTAACTCGTACATCTGTTTGACATATTCCCATCAATGTAAGGCTTTTTTTAAAGCACTTTCTGGCACAAGTTGCTCCCATTTCATCTTGTGTATTTCCTGCCCCAGTCCTAGATTCAGCCATTTCTCCAAGAAGCCCCAGTTCCTTTTATTGGGGAATGGTAGTAGAACCCAAGATCTAGGTGCTAGATGTGCTTTTTGCTACTGGGTTGTAATACATGTGTGTATACTAACCTGCGTATATGCACATCTGTAAATATCTCTATATGCAACCATCTGTATCTGCATTAAGCTCAACATGAACTTGTACTGATGTTGCCAACTCTAATCCATTACCACATAGATCGTTCTAGCCTCCTTCCCTTGCTTTTGTGTAAACTCTTATTCCGACAGTGAGAAATCTCTCACCATCCACCGTCCACCATCCATATATTTAATTGTTCAATTCCAGTGTACATGTGTAGCAGCGTCAGGATGGTTAACCCAAACCCCTGTGGAAAATAACTTTATTAACTAGAGATAGTGCTTGTGTACAGTTTCTGTTGGCTTTAGTCTTACAGATTCCACTCATTTCCAAATTACTTAGGTCAGCACTTTCCCCACTCCACCCTACTTCAGGGAGATGGTTTCTTACCTTTGCTCTGTAGTTAAATTGTTTTGTCGTATTCTGTAGTCTACCTGGGATTCCTGATCTCCTAAATGACTTTTTTAATTGTATACAGTAGGTTCACGCTTTGTGCTGTGAAGTTCTGTTTTTGACAAATGCATCGTGTTAATTGCATCTACCATTACAGTATCATACAGAAGAGTTTCACTGCTTTGAAAAATTCCCTATGCTTTGCTTATCCCACCCTTCCTTTCTTTCTCCAAACCCCTAGCAACCACTGATCTTTTTACCATCTCTACATTATTGCCTTTTCCAGAATGGCATATACTTGAAATCATAGAGCATGTAGCCCTTTCTTTTACTTTTTATCACTAATATTCCACTGTATGGTTAATCTACATTTGTCTCTTTATTCAGCTATTGAAAGACATCTTGATTGTGTCCAGTTTTTGATGATTATGAAAAAAAAGCTGCTATAAGGAAATGCTTGCAGATTTTTGTGTGGACATAAATTTCCAAATCAGTTGGGTAAATATTTAGGAGCACAATTGCTGGATTGTATGGTAAATGTACGTTAGCTTTTTAAATACCCTGTCTTTGCATTGTACTCAGTTTCTTGGAATGGAATAATCTCCTCTTGCCATTCTCCTTGCCCACTCCCCCACCAAGTCAGTTTTGACCATTGATCCCAGGTCCTGTCATCACTACAAATGAGCAAATGATATAGAACTTCAGCTTACCATTTTGGGGGGAAATAAAATCCTCTAGTGATGTTTCCTATGTGTTTATGTTATTTTCAGTTAATCTCTCAGTGAAAACAATCAGCTGCATCTAGTTGAATTTTACTGTTTTGTGCTTTCTGGCAGTATAGCAGGAGTAAATATTTTGTGAGTGGCTTACATAGCCTGTAGGTTGTTAAAAATACTTTCTAATTGGGTCGTATTGTTTTGGTTTCATAGTTACTAAAATCCTGAAGAACTAGTCAGATTTTTCTCTTCAACCATCACCATCAAGCAGTATATTTTCAAATTATTAAGTTGTAGTAATTAACTTTAAAAGATTTTATTTGAATGAAATTTATGTTCCCGTTAAGTGATAGTATGTTTTGCTTCCTTCACAGCATTTATTCAGTCGGAGAGCATAATAGAAGTACTGCGTTTTGATGATGGAGGACTTCTACAGGTAATTTTATTTTAAGCTTGAAGAATTATCTCAGTGTCAAGCCTTGAATAACATCTGATTATTATTTTTCTTTTAAAACGTAACTGGTTCATATGAAATATATTTTATGAGCTTCATATGCAGACAGGGCAGTAGAGTCATTGGTAATAATAAAAACCTCCATAGCTGTATGGATTACCTTTTAAATAAAATATTTCTGGGGGATGTTGAGAGGTTAGGTGGGGAGAGTTAGATCAGGAGCAGTGGAATTGGTGGTAAGCTCTATTAGTATGGAGCCAGTGAGTGAAACGCTGAATTCGGATGTTGGACCGCAAAATATTTATCTGGAAGAGAACTTCTCCAGAGGATATAAGTTCTGCAGATGTACATCTATATCATCCTTCCACTAGCCATTCTAAGCCGTGTCTTTATATATATTACACATAAAATTAGAAAGTGTAATCTGATAGAAGTCCTGTTCTGCCTTTCAGACATAGCTCACGTATCACCGTGAAGCCTGTTTTAGTCTCTTCTTAGCTAAAAAGCAGTTCTAGAATTTCAGAGCTGAAAGAGACAGTACAAGCCATCTTAACCAGCCCTGATTTTTGTGGCTGATTTTCTCCTTCCAAACTTTTTTCATATTCTATGCTTGTCTTACAGTACTCGCCACCTTTGTAATAATAACAAGTGTTTTTAAATACCATGTTATTTGATAGCATGGCAGATATTTTTTTATTCATGTTATATTCAGGGGAAACCAAGGTTTAGATTAAGAAAGTTGCCCACGATCCCATGACTTTGCAGTGATGGCATGGGTATTAGAATTCTGGTCTTCTCACTCCCGGTGTGATTGTTAGTCTCTTTGTTACATGGTGCTGCCTATGATGTATTTGTTTACTTACTTGTAACTAAATACATGACTTAAATAGTTCTCCTGTAGCTTATAATAAAGGCAGGAAAGTGAAAATTAAAGTTAGATCAAGGCAATAGAGAAATAATTCTGCTAGGGACTTGGAATAAGATTTGTGTTTTAGCATAAATTTAGATTTCAGACACTAAGCCAAACAAAGTAAGCAAGGAAACAAGTGATGGGTTGTAAGGTTCTTTTTCTCTGACAATGAAGCAAATAAATGTTTCGGATGAAAACTTTTTCCCTGTTTCTAAATTTTTAAATAAACTTATTATTCTACTTTTATATAAGAGATGTTGAGAAACACAGCAGGCAGTGGCTGCATGGTGCTTGCAGAAAGTCTTCGTATGGCCTTTTATATTTTAAAAGTGAATAACAACTGAAGATATATAATGATCTCTAGTTTTGTAAAGCCACCTTGCTAGAAAATGATCTTGGTCTCTTGCTCTAGTTCTTTAGTCTGTTGCAAGATGAGAACTTGGAGAACCTATAGAAATCACTGTTTTAAACATCTCCCTCTTGGTGATTTGCAGGATCTAGAGAGCAGGCAACTCAGGACTGAATTTCTAAAAAATTCTCTGAGTGTAGTTATCCTGTACTGATTGAAAAAGGATTTATTATATCCTTCAGGAACTAGACATCTAGGTTGCAAGTAGATAATCCATTTTGAAAACTCTGAAGCTTGACATGTGTTTTTGCTGGGGGAGGCTGTCAATTCACGTCTAAAAGGACTTGGGTGTGGAAGAGCTCGTCAGCTGGGATGTCATTTGCTCATCCTCTTTGGATCTGCTGAAATGCTTGGACCAGTGCTTGGGGGAGGCCTCAGAGTTCTGTAGCTAAGGTAATTTTAGACTGGAGTGTTAAGGGCAGGTATTACCACTGGTTACTTCAGCCACAGTGAAACCTCACTAAGCCTCCTGCAGAATGCCTAATGTTGAGATGCTATATATAGTGGATTATATATCTGCAAGTAACAGAACATAAGACCCCTCTGAATAGACATTTATAAAAATCATTCATTTGAATGTTGAAGAATGTTGCCTAGGAACAACTGTTTTGATTTTGACATAATGTCATTCTTTCTGGCGATAATTTGCCAATAAGTTCAGCTATTTCTTAAACAGCTCCTGGTTTCTTGTGATTAGAAGAGAAGTATGTTCATGTAGCATTTCTGTGGCAGAATATATATTGGGTTTCTCCAAATTAAATTAAAGCTAAAGCAGGGAGAGAGTCAAAGCAACAGCCTTGTTTTACATTATTTAAAATTAGAATTTTGCTTGAGAGCATT
The DNA here is from genome assembly GCF_003031525.2 of Neophocaena asiaeorientalis asiaeorientalis. NCBI lineage: Eukaryota > Metazoa > Chordata > Mammalia > Artiodactyla > Phocoenidae > Neophocaena > Neophocaena asiaeorientalis. The sequence continues at coordinate 8,268,328 of NW_020173116.1, read as the reverse complement.
CGTTCCCAGATTGTGGAATTTATGTTACAGTCATGTGGCTTGGCTCATGGTGATTTTTTAAGTCCTAAAAATTAATTGATGATAAGTCAGTAAAAATTGTAAAAACATTAAAAATTTGCTAGAAAGTTTGGACTTGATTTCCTATTTTATTTTTAAAGAAAAGGAAAATGAGGCTCATAGAGTATTGAGCTGCTAGAGTGAGAATCCAGCATCCAGTAAGTACCCAGCTTCCTGGTTCCAGAACTCTTTCCGCAGTACGATGCATGTGCATTTCTTGCCAGTGCGTTCCCTGCGTTATCACTAGTGATGTTAGGGTATGATTGGAAATCGTAGCAATCCTCTTAGCCCATGTTTTCTTTAGTTGGTGTTTTGACCATTGTAATTCCTGCTTGGCAGGGCTACTAAGATTTGGTATATAGAACATAGGAAGCTGAGTCAGTTCTTAAGGTGAGCAGACACTGAGGATGCTGCCTCAGCATCTTGCTGAGAACCCCAGCTGACACATATAATAAAGGATATCTGTTAAGGAGGAGGGATGTGGAAAAAACTATGGTAAACAACATACTTAACAGTGAAATGCTGAAAGTTTTATCTCTGAGATGAAGAATGGATCAAAGATGCCCACTAAATACCACTTAGATTCAACATCATGCTAGTTGTAGCCAATAAAGGAAGACAAGAACAGCTACTGAAACTCGCGCACCTAGAGCCTGTGCTCTGCAACAAGAGAAGCCACCGCAATAAGGGCCCCCCCCCCCCCCCCCGCTCACCGCAGCTGGAGGGAGCCCGCACACAGCAGCGAAGACCCAACGCAGCCATAAACAAATAAATAAGTAACTTGTAAAAATAAATAAAATTTAAAAATAAATAAAGACAAGAATTAAAAACTAAAAGGATTGAAAAGGAAGAAAAAAATGTTATGCACCTCAGATTATGATAGTTTATGGAGGTCATCCAAAGCATCTACAGATAAGTTACTAGATTCAATAAGCAATTTAGCAAGTTTGCAGGATAACAGTTGATACATAAAAAACAACTGCATTTCTATGTTTATGTTGAGCCGTATGAATTATACCACTTCTATAGATCAGAAAAGGCAGCAGAGTCTAGCCAGACTCACACATATATGGATACTTGATTTATGAATAAAGTGTCGCTGAAGAATATTGGGGAAAGAAAATATTGGGGAACAGTCAATAAAGGGTGCTAGGACAAGTGAATATCTATATGGGAGAAATAAAACTTTGACTTCACACCAATAACAAAAATAGTATAACTATTTTGGGACTCTGGAGTCTTCTGAAGGCTTATGGCTTCAAGCGGAAGGCTTGAGGTAAATTAAAGTAAAATATGGTCCATTTCAGCTCTTAGCCTAGAAGCAGTTACCCACCCTCACCCCCTGGCCCTGCGGCAAGCAGCTGTGCATGTTCATCAAGCAGCTTGCACACAGCTTGCAGAAGCCTGTGGGCAAAAAAGGATTCTGTCCTCCAGGTATTGGGGATCCATGCCCTGATTGCTGCTTTTGATCGCAGAGGTTTAGACAGAGAGGCAGGCGGCCATTATTGTTGCAACTCCCCCATTGTTAAAAGTTCCTCACCCTGAAGTGAACCAGAAGATTTAAAGGGCTGACAACCTTCAAAAGCCACTGCATATATGGGGGAAATTAGAAAATCACTTTGAATGTTCAGGGAAAGGCCCAGGTTCATAAAACACCCGAGAAGACCTTAAGTGTACACCTCAGGCTTATCTTTGGCACAGACATAGCCTACATCATAAAACCAAAAACAATAAACAGAAGCAAACAGATAGCAAACTCTGGAAAAGGAGGAGAATCTGACACCCAGAGTTACTCGATTATTAAATTCAAATATCCAGTTTTAAACAAAAAATCACAGCGTACAAAAAGAAACAAAGTATGGCTCATTCAAATGAAAAAATTAATCAACAGAAACTATCTCTGAAAAAGACCTGACGGCAGATCTACTATACAAATTAGAAGTAGATCTGTTTTAAAACAGTCATCTTAAGGATGCTCAAAGAACTAAAGGAAGATGTGAAGAAAATCAAGAAAACAATGTATGAATAAAATGGAAATATCAATAAAAAGATAGAAAACCTAAAAAGAAAACCAAAAGAGGGTGACATCATCAAGATGGCAGAGTAGGCAGCCCTAGCTCTCATTCTTGTACAGAAACACTGACATAAAAGTAAATATTGGTACCAAAATACTTTGAAGAGAAATTCAGAATCCATCAAAGAAGCAGAAGTACCCCTAGAAGGGCACAAACTGAGAGCAGTCAGATTTTGCTGATAAGAGGAGTACTGACTTTTCTTTAATCTTTCATCTTTTTGTTCCTCAGACTCGAGAATTTCCACTGTCTTGTCTTCAAGTTTGATGATTCTTTCTTTTGTCTGCTCAAATCTGCCTTTGAATCGTTCTAATGAATTTTTCATTTCAGTTTTTGTACAATATTTCAGTTTTGCAAGATGAATAACTTCTAGAGATTTAGTGTACAGCATGACTGTAGGTATAATACTGTATTATATACTTGAAATTTGCTAAGATAGTAGTTAATGGCTCTCACCAAAAAAAAAGAGTATATGAGGTGATCATTTCACAATGTATATGTATATCAAAACATCACATTGTACACCTTAAATATAAACAATTTTTATTTTCCAACTATACCTCAGTGAAGCTGGGGAAAAAAGAAATTAAAAAGAAAATTGAGCTGAAATACAGTAACTGAAGTGAAAAATTCTCGATGCTGAGGAACAGAAAGATTAAAGAAAAGTCAGTAGAGCCTAAGACCATCAAGTGAACCAACATATGCATTGTGGGAGTCCTGAAAGGTAAAAAGAGAAAGAGACAGAGAGAATACTTGAAGAAATAATGCCTGAAAATGTCACAAATTAATGGAAGACATGAATATAAGCATCCAAGAAGCTCAATGAACTCCAAGTAAGATGAACTCAGAGACTCATACTGGGACATGTTAAATCAGACCTTAAAAAGGCAAAGAAAATCTTGAAAGCAACAAGAGCAACGGGACTCATCACATAAAAAGGATCCTCGATAAGTTATTAAGAGATTTCTCATCACAAACTTTGGAGACCAGAAGGCAGTGGACCCATATATTCAAAGTATTAGAAGGAAAAAACTATCAACCAAGAATCCTATAACTGGCAAAACTGTTCTTCAAAAGTGAGGGAGAAATTAAGACATTCCCAGATAAACAAAAGCTGAGGAAGCTCATTACCATTAGACCTGCCTTGCAAGAAATGCTGAAGGGAGTCCTGCAGGTAAAAATGAGAGAACACTAGACAACAAGGTAAAGCCATATGAAGAAATAAAGATCACAGTAAAAGTAAATACATGGGCAATTTAAAAGTCGGTATTATTGTAACAATGGTTTGAAACTCCACTTTTTGTTTTCTACAAGATACATTTTTTTAAAAAAGTCTAAAAGCAAGGATTATTGTCACTTTGGTTTGTAACTCCACATTTTGTTTTCTATATAATTTAAAGATTAATGTACTTAAAATAATTCTTAGTTTGTTTTTGGATACAAAAAGAAGAAATTCTGTGACGTTAACCACCACAAGAAGTAGGGATGGAGCTGTAAAGAAGTACACATTGAGTGTGATTGAGTTAAATCTGATAAAAATTCAAATTAGGGTGTTATAACTTTAGGATGTTAGATTAAATGGTAACCACAAAGAAAATAATATAGGAAATACACAAAATGAATTTAAACATTTCACTACCAAAAAATCAACTAAACCAAAAGATGACAGGACTACAGGAAATGAGGGAATAAAACAGTATAAGGCATATAGAAAACAAATAGCAAAATGACGGAATTAAGTATACTATTGAAGCTGAGCTGGTAGGAATTCAAACAAGTTTGTTGTAGATTTAAGATACAAATTATAATCTCCAGGGTAACCACTAAGAAAATAATGTGAAATATACGTAAAAGGAAATGAGTGGCCAACTTCAGCTTGTGTAAGCTAAAAGAAGTCAGTTTTAGGCATATACAGTCTTATCAAGGGTATGTCAGGAATTCCCTGGCGGTTCAGTGGTTAGGGCTCCACACTTTCACTCCTGAGGGCATGGGTTCAATCCCTGGTTGGGGAACTAAGACCCCGCAAGCCACAAAGCCAAAAAAAAAAAAAAAAAGAAAAAAGGATATGTCATAATAAGTGTGTAATAATTACACATAAGAGCACAAGATTTGAATTCTGACATATACTGTTTGATCCTGGACTGGTAAATATAATTTGAGTGTCTCCAGTGTATTGAGAATTGCAAGGACCACTAGAGATAGAGACAGTTGTGGCAGTTAATGAACTTTGAATTATAATGTAAGGAGATGTTATTACAAATGAAAATTAAATTATTGGTATGTCTTTATAAAATTCAGGTTACAGTAGGGTTTTCAGTCCTGGCAATATTTATATTTTGGACAAGGTAATTAATTCCTTGCTGGGAGATGAGGAAAGAAGACTGTTTTAAGTGTTGTACGGTGTTTAGCAGCATCCCTGGCCTCTACCCTCTAGATGCCTGTAGCGCTTTCAGTTGCAACCATCAAAAATGTCTCTAGACATTGCCAAATGCCCCGGAGGACAAAATTGCCCCCAATTGGAACCACTAGGTTATAGGGATAAACTTATGTATTATTTTTATGATAAGAGAATTTAATACTGTTTGGGAATATACCACATACTTACTTTTGCAGAGTCTTTTCCATTTGAGTTGAAGAATAGTTCATTTTCCTCCTTTATATCCCTTTGGGGTGCTCTCTGAGAGAGACTGTGCTCAGACTGGTCTGGAATGTGGAGCCTAGCAGTGAGCAAGGCTGAGACTGGAGCCCTTAAATGCAACAGAAGAATGGAGTCTGAATTGTGGGTGGGAATTGTGCTTATCTTTGTAGATGCACAGTGAAAAGATCATTTGCAATATGTCAAGCGTTACCAACTTTAAGTATCTGCGATTCAGTGAAGTTTACTTTGAAATGTTGTAGGTATGTCTTGTATTTGATAGAAGATACAGAAATACATGGCACAGGCATTTTCTAGGGCCCTGAGTACTCCTGACAGACCCTTATCTCTGAGCATAAAGTTCAATGGTTTCCACTAATCAGATGGTGAAATAGGAAATCTCAGTCTCTTCTAGGGATTACTTCATAGTTTGGTGAGCTGACCATCTTTTTTCATATGATTACTGGCCATTTATTTTTCTTTAAGTGATTTGCCTCCTGTTCTTTGCTTATATTTCAATCACAGTATTCTTTTCCCCAGTTTCTTTCTTTTTCTTTCTTTATGCTGTTCAGTTATAAAATACTTACGTAAATAGCAGATCTTTTCATTGTTACTAATGTAACCCTTTTTTTGCTTGATTTTTCTCTTTTCTGGGGGATGGGGTGGGAGGGGGCGTTTACCTTGTTCATTTTTGCTCATTCTTCGGCTTTCAACATTTTTGAATCCTTTTGTGTTAGGTATTTACAGTCTATAGTTGGGCTTTGTTTTTTCAACATGATCCTTTTGTCTTTCTTAATAGACGAGTTTATCTCTAAATGAGATAATCATGCTATATATGTGTTTAATCTGTTCCATCTAATTTTTATGCCTTCCTTTTTGTTTTCTCTCCATTTCGGGACTTAAGTTTCAGATACGTATTTAAGATATGTTTAAACCTTCATTTCTCAAATTACTTCAGAAACAAAGTAGTGTGTATTATGATCTTCCCTTTTCTCTCAATATTTAGGGTTGTGCTGAGATTTTTATTCTTATTGTAGTTAAATGACTTTTCTATTTTGTGGCTTATACTTCAAAAACAACATTTACTTTCTGCTTTTCTAACCTTATTTCCACAGTTCCTTTACTGTATCTGCTTATCTTTCACAAGACAGCTTCCTCATTTGCAATTCTTCATGAGTAATCATCTTGGCCAGATTGTCTTCATGAAGATATTTTTTTCCCCTCCAGAAAGTATACATGGGTGCTACACTTCCTGAGTCTCCTTTCTGTCAGCTCCAGATGGGGACCACAGTTTGGCATGTCCTAGAATTCTTAGGTTGTACTTTTTATTGAAGTAAAAGTGACACACAGTAAACTGTGCATGTTTAAAGTGTATGATTTGAAAAGTTCGACGTATTATACACCTGTGAAAGCATTACTGCAATCAAGATAATAGATATATGTATCCGTGGCCCCCAAAAGTTTACTTGTGACCCTGGGTAATCCCTTTACCCTCCTCTCCATCTCTAGGCAACGCTGATTTGCTTTCTGACACCACCAGTTTATACTTGAAATCATTTTATATAAATGGAATCGTATAGAATGTACTTTTTGGGAATTTGACTCAGCGTGATTATTTTAAGAGTTATCAATGTTGTTGCATGTATCAGTAGTTTATTTCTTTTTCCCCATTCAAATGTTATTTTCTGTTCTTTTAAAAATATTTTTTCTAAAATAATAAAGAAATATTTAATAGAGAAAAAGAAAGGTTCCTAGTCTTTGAGTTTACTCTCTTTTTATTGCTGAGTAATATTCTACTGTTCTATCCCACACCACAATTCATGTGTCACTTCATCTGTTGATGGAAATTTCAGTGGTTCCAGTAACAAAGCTGCCATAAACATTCATGTATAAGTCTTTGTATGGACTTATGCTTTTGTTTCCCTTGGGCAGATATCTCAGAGTGGTCATATGGTGGGTGTTTTAAGTTTAACTTGTAAGAAATTGCCAAGCTTCTTCTAAAATGGTGATTCTGTTTTACATTCCCACCAGCAGTGTATGAAAGTTCCAGTTACTGCACATCCTTGCCAACCCTTAGTATGGTCAGTCTTTTCCATTTTGGACATTATTGTAGGTTGTAGTGTATTGTTGAAGTTTAAATTTGCTTTCCCTTGATAACTGGTGCTGAGCATCTTCTCATGTTCTTAACTGACATTTGTAGAATTACTCATTTTTTAAAATTGGGTGGTTTTCTTATTCAGATTCATAAGTTCTTCATATGTTCAAGATACAAGTCCTTCATCAAATAGGTGATTTGCAAATATTTTCTCTCAATATGTGGTTTGCCTTTTCATTTTCATAGCAATGTCTTTTGGTGAGCGTATTTTTAAAAGTTTGATGAAGTCCAATCCATCAGTTTCTTCTTTTATGACTAGTATTTTTTTTTGTCCTGTTCATGAAATCTTTGTCTGTTTGAATGTTGCAAATATCTTTTTTTGTTGTTGAAAGTTTATAATTTTAGTTTTTATGCTTAGAACTATGATTTATCTAAAATTAATTTGAGTGCCTGGTGTGATACAAGGGTAAGGGTTCATTTTCCCCCAAGCTTTGTTCAGTTGTTCCAGCACCATTTGTTGAAAAGATACATGTTTCTCTACTGAATTACATTGATGCCTTTGTTGAAAATCAAGTTGACTATAAACGTGAGTTCGTTTCTGAGTTTTCTCCAGTTCTGTTGATCTGTGTCGTCTGTCTTTATACTGGTGCCACACTGTCTTGATTGCTGTAGCTTTTTATCCTATTGTAGTAAAATACGCATAACATAAAATTACAATTTTAACCATTTTTAAGCGTACATTTCGGTGGCATTAAGTACATTCGCATTTGTTTCTGCATCACCACCATCTAGCTCCAGACCTTTTATTTTCATCCCAAACCGAAACTGTGTGCCCATTAAACAACAATTCCCCATTCCCCCTACTGCAGCTCCTGGCAACCAGCATTCTACTCTCTGTCTCTGTGAATTTGTCGACTCTAAGTACCTCATGTAAATGGAATCATATAGTTTTTGTCCTTTTGTGACTGGCTTGTTTCATTTAGTCTAAGTGTAGACTTAGTTTTCAAGGTTCATCCATGTTGTAGCCTATGTCAGAATTTCCTTCCTTTTCAAGGCTGAATAATATTTTTTTGTATGTATCACATTTTGTTTCTTCATTTATTCATCAGTAGGCGCTTGCATAGCTTCCATGCTTTGCAATTGTGAATAATGCTGCTATGAGCACGGATATCTAAATAACTGTCGAGTCCCTGCTCTCTGCATTCAGTTCTTTGGGGTATAAACCTAGAAGTGTGATTGCTGATCTTCTAATCCATATCCTACACTACAGCCAAAATAATGTCTTTAACACTTAAATCGTCTAGACCATGTCTGTGTCTCTGTTTCTCCCCTACAACTTCAGTCCCCTTGTACTGCATTTAGAGTACAACACAATCCAGGCTTCTCAGCATGGCTTCTTACCAGGGCACAACATAACAGGGCGCTGCCTCACCTCCAGCCTCATTTCTGCTTCTTTCCCACTTCTCTCTAAATTCCAGCCACATAGACCTGCCATCTGTTTCTTGAGCATCCAGGCTCTTTCCTGTACTAGGACCTTTGCATGTGCTGTTTTCTCCACCACCACAAAATCCCACCTCCAAACACAGCTCTTCTTTATCCTTTAGGTTTCAGTATAAATGTTATCTCTTCAGACAGGGCTTCCCTCATGACACATTTAAGCATATCACCTATTTATTCTCTTTCATAACATCTTTCCAGTTTTTCCAAAGTCCTTTTATTCAATGTACAAACACATATTTATTTAGTTTTAAAATAACTGACTCCCCCCTACCCCTACCCCGCCCCATACCTCAAGCTCCATGGTGGCAGGAACCATAATAGACCAGCACCTGCACACAGTTGGGAAGGGGTGAACAGTAGAGACACGTGTAGCCTCACAAAGTAATTGGAAAGAGGACTCTTCTCATAGGATGTATTGGTTTGGCAAGCTTCTAAAAATCAATCCTATTACTTTGCATTACTTCCATGTGTGTTTAAAATTTAATCCAAATTATTCTCTCATTTGAATTATATGGTGTGACAAATCATTTCATATGATTTAGGGATCAGGTTTAACCTGAAAGTAAGTATAAGGTCAAAGTTGAAACTGTAATAAAATACGTTGGATATTCTGTATGTCTGTAGTATAAAGATTTGGTTTCCGTGTTTTCACCATTGTTTTCTTCCTTCACAGACTGAGACAACACTTGGACTCAGTTCATACCAACAGAAAAGGTAAGGCAGTAATAGGTATATATATATTTTTTTAATATATAAAATTTTATGTATTTAGTAAGATACTGACATACTTTTAGGTCTTTCTGGGGGATTCCCGCTCTCCGTTTTCCCCATACTTCTTTTGGTGAGGAGGGAAAACAAATAGTAAATCACATTATATCATGTATTTCAAGTATTGTGTATGGAAGACCACGTTTAAATCTGAATTTGCGTGTTGTGCATTGTGTAGCATTCCTTCCGCATTCACATGCAAAGGGGTTTACTTGTAGCTGAAACTCCCCTTGCTTTGGAAGAGTTTCGGTGTTATAGCTCCCAGTGACCTCTCCTGTGGTCCTCCCTGCTTTTTATGGGCTGAGCAGTGCTGCCCTCAGTTGTCATCAAGGGTCTACCTGCAGGCCCCTGGCAGAGGAAGTTACCATATAAGGAGAGATGATTTTAATTACAGGAGACCCTAACTGGTTGTCTTGTTGACCCCCGTTGTTTGACACATGAGGACTCTGAGATTCTTAGAACCAAGGGATGTGCTAACAAGGTTAGAGTAATATTCTACTGAGTAATATTGGACATTATTGTAGGTTGTAGTGTATTGTTGAAGTTTAAATTTGCTTTCCCTTGATAACTGGTGCTGAGCATCTTCTCATGTTCTTAACTGACATTTGTAGAATTGCTCATTGTTAAAAATTGGGTGGTTTTCTTATTATTCAGATTCATAAGTTCTTCATATGTTCAAGATACAAGGGTTTCAGGTAGAATTCATTATCTTCTGATCACCAGCCCCGTGTTGCGTTCCCTTTGATATTCTTATATCAAGTATGGAATCCTTCAGTGTTTGCTGTATTTTCTCTCTTTAGCCAGAAGAGCAATATAGAGTTAGTTAAGAATTAGAGGGGAAATGCTTTGAAGGAGGCATAGGGGAGCCAGTGGAAGCACATGAAGGAAAATAGTCGTGATGGAGCTTACATGGTAGGGAAGAGAGGTGAGAGTCTGCACAGTCTGCTCTGTGCTGGGGCTGTGGGTACACTCCCTGCCTTGAGACGTCTTGAAGGACAGTAGAGACACAGCTTCTGATGAGGTTATAAAGCATATGTGTTGATGAAATGACAAAGGCAATCTGCTTTCTGAAAGAAGGCGGCTCACTTGAAGAGTATATTATAATCCAATGATAGTAGCCTCAGGGCTTAGTTGTAGGGGATCAGGTACCTGAGACACATGCCTCACATGGTGTCTCACTTTCATCATCAAAACAGTCCACAAGGCCTAAGGCACAGCTGAGGTGAAGTTAGCCTCTGACTGCAGCTCCTGGTCTCCACTACTGGCTGCCTCTACCAGCTTCTCCTTGGGGGTACCCCCATTTCTGCTGAGCATTAGAGATTGCTGAGATGGACACTTTGTGGTTTTGAACTCCTGTAGTCATTTCTGCGCCAATTTCTGACTTCTTGTACACCCCAGTTGTATAGTCCATTTGCTGCCCTGTGACTTTTCTAGTAAGCCGAGAGATTCAGCCCCATCCTTTCTTGTATTGCCTATACCTGATCTCCTGAGCGAAAACTCTCATTCTGTAAGTGAAACTTAACCTGCTCCAGGGAAATTTATATCATGAAAAGCTTAGTTAGAAAATGATTCTGTAGCTAATGGTGGTGAAGCTAGTCTCTGGCTACCATTTGCTCCGTCTCCACCACAAAGGTTACTATCTGCTTCAGCCCCAAGGGCTTCCAGGACATTCCGCAAAGAGAAGAGCTGCTGCTTTCACGACCTCAGGATCATGGGAAGTAAAACTATGAAAGAATTTTCCAAGATACTCTTTTTTATATTTCTCTCCTACCTTCTGGTTCACCCTTTCTAATTTGTTTTAATACAGTTATCAATTACATGATAATATTTTGCTTAAAAAGATGCCAGCTACATAAGATAATGGTAATGTGCACATAGCGTTCCATCCGTGTTTATTTTAGTTGAACACCAAAATGTTATAATGAGTACCAGTAATGATTTAATATTTTGGGACGTGAGGCCACCTTTTATGAATGTCTTTTCCTAGGGTTGTGGAGCCCTATGGTGGGAGATTAGGAATTAAAGAGACCTGAGTTCTGTGTTCACCAGATATGTAGCCTGGAGAAAAACTATTTAACTGCTCTGAGCATGACTTTCATTTGCAGACTGGGGAAGATCATTTCTCGGTCTGATGTATCTTATATGTGATATAAGGTTATGCATTATATAAGGTTGCTGTAAGGACCAAATGAGAGACTTATTTGGGTAACAGTAGTTTGCAAACATTAAAATGTTACATAAGTTGTGGGTGTTGGTTAATTTATTTGTTCAGTCATTCAGCAAATATTTACTGGAATCTTTACATATACCAGGCATTGTTCTAAGAATTAGTAATTCAGTCATTGTGTTTGTTATCTATTGCTGTGTAATAAATTACCTCCAAACGTAGAAGCTTAAAACAGCAGACATTTATTATTTTTCTGTTTCCGTGAGTGAGAAATTTGGGAACAGCTCTGCTAAGTAGTTGTGGCTCAGGGTCTCGTGAGATTTCAGCCAAGACATCAACCGAAGCTGCAGTCATCTGAAGGCCTGGTCCCGGTGGGTCCTCTCCAAGATGGCTCACTCACATACCATTAGCAGAAGGCCTCAGTTCCTTACTGGCTGTTGGCAGGAGACCTTAGTTCTTTGCCATGTGGAACTCTCTGTAGGGCTGCTTGAATGTTCCCGTGTCACAGCAGCTGGAGACCCTAGAGCAGGAGAACCAAGAGAGAGCACAAGGAGGAAGCCACAGTGTCTTTTGTAATTGGGTCACACAGTCACTTCTACCATATTTTATTCATAGGAAGTTACCCCCAAGGAGAGCAGAATTAAGCCCCCACCTCTTGAAGAGAGGCAGATCAGAGAATTTGTGAACACATTTTAAAACTACCACAGTGCTGGCTGGGCCAGATAGTCAAGACTCCCGCCCTGGTAGAACCTGTGTGCTAATGGGGAAAACAGACAATAAGCCACCAAATAAATGAACAAAGTATCAGTTAGAGAAAGGTCTGGGATAGACAAGACGCCATTGCTTCTTTAGATTTGACCATAACGAAGGCCGCTCTGAAATGATGTTTCAGCTTACCTGGTGAAAATCTTAGGGCAGAGCATTTCAGACAGGAACAGCTAGTGCAAAGGTTTGATATTGGGAGCAGTGTTGTTGTTATATTATGTTGTTATGAGAGCTGGAAATGTTGGTGTATACAGTTAGGTAAGAAGGATACATGTGTATATCTGTGTGTGTATGTGTATACACAGTGTCCACAAGAAGAACCAGAGTCTTCTGATCTTTAAGTTTCCTGGTATCTCTAGGATATAAGCCAAAAATACTGGACTACGGAGTACTTTTCAAATTAAGGTGGTTGAGGTTCTTTAATTGACTGTATAGTTTGCTTTTTATTAAGTACAACCATTTTGGTTGCCTGCAGTTAACCATAAGCATCTAGAAGATTATAGCCAGAGCTTGCTAATACCTTAATGGCAGATAAAGTCTGCTCACAATTGCAGTTTGTCTAATATCTGTTATAAATTTTGTGAAAAAGTTAAAGGGAATGTTCTTAAGTTGTTTTTTAAGATTCCGTTTGGGTTTATACTTAGATTAATTTTCTAGCTCTGGAGCTTTTAGCCACACATGAAGTGACATATATGCAGAAAACAGTACTACTTTGCATAGATCTTGAAGACTGTAGTAATTTTGATGGTAGACTTAAACCCAACCACATCAAATATTATAATAACTGTGAATGGTTTCAACACCAGTGGTCAGACTATATTAAGGAAAGATCTAAGCATATATTATCTACAAGAAATGTACTATATATTTATATTTAATTTTTTTTATCATTTGTTTTGAAATAACTTTAGAGGATAGATGCAAAAAGAGTACAAAGAATTCCCATATATATCCCGTGTATATCTTGACCTAGATTGAGTCCCCATTTAACACTTTACCACATCTGCTTGATCATTCATAATCTCCCTCTCCACCTCTTCTTTCCTTCTTCTCTCTCTCTTCCCTATCTTTCTATATATAGGTATATATGTATATGTAATTATTTTTCTGAATTTTTTGAGAATCAGTTGTAGACATGATGGTCTTTTATTTTACCCCTAAAAACTTCAGTGTATAATTCTTATAAATATAGACATTATTTTACAAGCCACAGTAAAATCAGGAAATTAATATCTACATATACTACTTAAGCTACAGACCTTATTTTAATTTTGTCAGTTGATCCATTAATGACTTTCACTTTAACAAGTAAAGAAATTCTTGGTCCAAGCTTCTACTTCTCACCCTCACATTTTATTTATTTTTACATTTTATTTTATTTTATAGCTGCGCCGTGGAGCATGTGGGATCTTAGTTCCCCGACCAGGGATCAAACCCACGCTTCCTGCATTGGGAGCACAGAGTCTTAACCACTGAACACCCGGGAAGTCCTTCCCCTCACATTTTAATTCATTGTGTTAAAATTTACACATTTTTTTAAATCGTCCGTTCAATAGCAAATTATTGTAATTTATTTTTAATATGTTTGTTTTTTAACTTTTAAACTAGAGTGGTAAGTGAATTATGTACCATCATCACAGTATTAGAGAATCTGAGTGTGACTGTATATTTACCATTACCAGTGAGTTTTACACATACATTCATGTGTTTTTTGATGTCAATTAGCATCCTTTTATTTCTGCTTGAAGAACACCCTTTAGTATTTCTTGTAAGTCAGAAGTGGCTATGGTGAACCCCCTCAACTTTTGTTTGTTCAGTGAAGTCTTTCTCTCTCCTTGATTTCTGAATGACAGCTTTGCTGGGTATAGTATTGTTGTTTGACAGTTATTTTCTTTCAGTAGTTTGAATGTCATCCCACTCTCTCTTTGCCTACAAAATTTCTGTTGAGCAGTCCACCTGTATGGTACCTCCTTCTTATCTGCGGGGCATACATTCCAAACACTACACTATTACTGATAGTACCAAACACTATATATACTCTGTTTTTTTCCTATACTGACAGTGGGTCACATATACAGCAAGGGTACAGTAGACAAAGGGATGATTCATGTCTCGGGCAGGGCAGAGCAGGGCAGCATGAAGTTTCATCATGCTACTCAGAAGGGTGTGCAGTTTAAAACATGTATTTTTTATTTCAGGAATTTTTCATTTAATATTTTCAGACCATGGTTGACTGCATGTAACTGAAACTACAGAAAGTGAAACCACAGACGAGGGGGGACTAATGTAGTCTTATGGGGTGGGGAGTGGGGTGTTCCTTGTATGTGATGTGTCACTTTTGCTACTTTCAGAATTCTCTCTTTGCCTTTGACTTTTGACAGTTTAATCATAATGTCTCATTGTAGGCCTTTTCAAGTTCAACCTGTGTGGGGTTCTTTGGGCCTCATAACTCTAGATGTCCACTTATCTCCCCACAACACTGGGGGAGCTAGATGTCCACCGTGGGCTCTCTCTTTCCCATCTGAGAAACGGTAGGCGCTAGGGGGCCCTCTCAGTGCAGCGCTGTACCAGCCTGGTAGAGAGGTGATATGACCAGAGTATAGCCATTTCTCTTACCTTTCTAATACAGTTTTTTTCTTCTTCTTCTTCTTCTTTTTTCCTGCTCTCTGTGGTCCAAGGATGTTCTTGAGCCTCACCCCTGTGTTTTGGGATTTTCACAATGGTATCTCATCTATGGGTAGTTGTTGGGTGGTCTTCTTGTGAGGGGGACTGAAGTCAAGAATGACCTACGTCACCATGTTGATGATGTCACTCCCCAAAAGACATCATTGATAATAGGAAAAGGAGGGACAGGGAGAAGATACTCACAGTACATACATTTGACAAAGGACATGTATCTAGAATATATAAAGAACTCTTAAACTCAAAATTAAGACAGACATCCCAGTTAAAATACTTTGAACAGACACTTTGCAAAAGAAGATATCTGATTGGGCAGTAAACAAATGAAAAGATGTTCAACATCATTAGTCCTTAGGGAAATGAAAATTTAAGCTAAAATGTATTTATTGGAAAATATTGATATAGGAGTAATCTGTATCTTTTCTCTTAAGTCACTATATAGCTGTCTCTAATAAAAGTCATATTGGGGACCATTTTAAACTGTTGGTGACTTTTTAAAAAGTTTTGCTTGTTAAAGTGCTTTTATTCCCCTCTTACTTCTGCTTGCAACGCTTACTGTGGATCAAGCTACAAAAGAGTAGTTCCCAAATGTGAGAGTGGACATAAAAGTGCCAGTTTCTGGGCTCCATACTAGATGTAAGGAATCAGAATAGAGAGGCGCGGGGCCCTGGAATCTGCATTTCTACAAGCATCCTAGATGATTAAGATGTAGGTAGACCACAAATCATTTGTTATGAAATACTGGGCCGAAGAGAACCTTTTGTTTAGGTAGTAATTGCCCCTAGGAAAATATTTTAAATTTCACAGTTTAAACAAATTCCCAAAGCTCCAAGAACGTCGTATGCTTCATTTGGGAAGGTCTTGTGTGCTTAATTTCGACCTAACAGTTCACCAAGCAACACAGATTTCATGTATCTCTCCAGTTGTTCCCTCGCTTGAAGTCAGAATAGCCCTTATTCATCTCCTTCTCCCCAAATAAACAGTTAATGCTTTAGTGAAAATAAAATATTGTATTGAAAGTTTCAGAAAAAATACAATCACTGCCGAAAGCATAAAATCATGTTATTACTTTTATAATGTCTAAGAGTCTGTTTCTTTGAAATTGACCAAGGGCACCATTTTTCATATTGCTTCTTCCCCAGTTTATTGTTCAACATTATGGATTTGTAGACATTTGCTTTCTGTTAATAAAGCACTGAAGAGTGTCATGGCCATTCTAAATAAACAGTAGCAGCCATTTCAGTCAGCTGTCGGTATGTGATAGCTATGTTATTGAATTTCGGGTTTTGTTAAGATAAGATTATACCTATGACAACTTGTGTTGTACCCACTCAAATATTAAATTGGTCCTTAGATATAGATCTGCTGTTGTTTTGAAAATATGCATTTATTTATGAGGGAATTATCTGTTACGTATTGTCCCCTCTATCTCATATTCTGTGAGCATCCTGTAAATGTCACGATAACAATTGCTGGACACCACTTCTTTGGAACATTTTATGGGAGATCTTAGCCCACATAAGGCATGAAAAAGGAAAACAAGGTCTAAGGATTTAAAAGGAAGAAACAATTGTTGTTACTTGCAGGTGATCTGTCTACAGAGACAATTCAAGATAGTGATCATTTTAGCAACACATATAATGGCAGGGGAAAATCTAAGAGAATCTGTAGACAGACTGTTAGAATTAACTCACCAAAATGCCTGGGTTTAAGATCAGTACCCCCAAATCAGTAACTTTTTAATATAATGCAATAACCATGTATATCTGTCTGCCTACTTGACACCTCCATCTAGATAAGACATCTCAAGTTTAAATGCCTAAAACAATACTCTTGAATCCCTACCCAACTACCCTTCCCCACTTCTAACCTACTCTTGCATGTCATGACTACGTATCTAGTTTCTCGGGCCAAAATCTTAGAGTTAAGTCATCTTGATGCCTCTCTTCTTTCTCTTACACTCCAAAATCAATCCATCAGCATGATGTCTCTAGCTTCCAAAAATATTCATAGAAGAGCCACTTCTCATCACCCTCCCTTGCAGTCATCCTGGACCACAGTGGCTGTCCCCTCCTCTCTGGACAACTGCAGGGCCTTCATGCTTCACTCTTGGGCTCATGCAGTCTCTTCTTCATACAGCAGCCAGATTTGACCTTTTAAATGTGTTAGATCATGTTACTTCCTTGCTCAAAACACTGTAGACGCTTATTGTTACACTGAGGATAAAATCCAGACTTCTGCAAGGAGACCTGGCCTCTGTACTGCTCTGATCTCAGCTCCGGTCTCCTCCCCCTCCTTCCTGTACTCTGGCCACTTCAGCCTCCTGGTTCCTCATCATGCCAAGGACATTCCTGCTTTCTTCCTCCAGATCGCCACCAGTCACGTCTCAGCCCCAGTGTCCCCTCCTCAGAGAGACCGTCTATGTTCCTGCTGTGTTTGATTTGTCTTTATATGTTGGACGTCATCACGTGATGTGTTCTACTTTTGTTTTCCCCATTCGCATGTTAGTGCCATGAGAACAGGCTCTTTGTTCTCATGGCCCCAGCCACTAGACAGCCCCTGACATTCAGTATATTTGTGTTGAGTGAATGGGGTGTGCACTGCACCTTTTTCCCTTGCCTGGCCACTTTAAACATTTCCACTTGAAGTTTGGGGATTAGGCTCTCAGTTCTGTGAGAAAAAACTGTATCTTAATCTCCTTTGTATCTCTAGCATCTAACACAGTCATTGTTTATATATGTGTGAATTACTGACTTAGACACATTTACTTTATGCGTTACAATTTTTTTTCTTGATTGGATGGAGATTTTATGTAAGTTTGAGTTTCACACTGTTAAAACTGATGAACTCATCAGTATCTATTGTTTTAAAGGAGCTGAAGAGTATCCTCGTTATAGTATGTCTAAGAAGGGCAGAGATCAAGAGGGAGTAGATTCTGTACCTCTGGCTACATGTGGCAGCTGCCTTGTGAGGAATTGTGCCTTCATTGTCCCAGTGTCTTTAGTTTTGTGCTTTAGTAAAGTATAGTCTTACATTTGGTCTTTTCCTTCTCGTGTTTGTCATCTTTAATGTTCAACATATGTAGAAGGATTGTCAAGCAGCACAGAGTAATACTCTTAATTGGTAAGGCTAAAAACACTTTTAAACCTTATTTTTTTAAGCTCAATTATTCCACTGCTCAGACTATTTAATCTTTATTGAATTGAGTCAAATCTAGATCTTCCACATTTTCTGTATGTCCTTGTCTATTTCTATTGTATTTCCTGAATGAAATTACTATATCATGTGAAGCTTGTGCTCTTTTGAATTGCAAAGGTGATGGAAATAAAGTAGTCTCACAAAATGGGTTTTGCTCTTACATCATTTCTTAAAATACAGCAGAAAGATAATCTACTGTTTAGAAACTTTAGTGTCTGAATGACTTTCTCCCTCTCTCGGTATGTAAACAGATGACTTTAGGTATGTGGACCTCCTCTCGAAGGTTGTTTATACTTTGCATCAATGTTAGGTCATGGTGATGTCTAGGAGGTTTGCTTATTCAGGAATCTGTTTTAGTGAGAAGTTCTAGTATCAAGGGGAATAGTTAGAAATGATACTCAAATATTTAGGCCAAGACATCATAGATCAGTGTGTTCCAAACTCTCAGATTAAAAAGATATTTCAGTTCTTGGAAATTTCTGTCCCCAAATTGACTCTTGTTTAGTTCTTTGACACTCTAGTTACAATGGGATCATGAGTTTTTAATCTCTATAAATTGCCTTCCAAGTACAAGTAATTATATATTGTTCATTGTACATGTATTAAAAATCCAAATGAGACAGTTCCGTGGCAGTCCAGTGGTTAGGACTTGGTGCTTTCACTGCGGTGCCCCAGGTTAAATCCCTGGTTGAGGAAATGAGATCCCTTAAGCCGTGTGGTGTGGCAAAAAAAAAAAAAAAAAAAAAATCCAGATGAACATATTAAGGTATATTGTTATCAATTATATCAACCAAATAAATTTCAGCAGTCTATTTGAGCAGTTTCTGTTTTTGCATACCTTTGAATAGGAAAAACACTCCTTTTTTTCCGCCATTTTTTAAAACAAATGTTTATTGATTTCCTCTAATAAAAAAGTAATGCATATTTCTAATATAAGACTCCACTTTGCTTAAAGAAACTTTATCATGACAAAACTCAAGTGTCTGACTTTGGTTTGGGGAAACACATATGTTGAAGAATTGCTTCTTAGGCTGTTTTCTTTTTACTTACAGTATATCTCTGTACCGGGGTAATTGCAGACCTATACGATTTGAGCCACCAATGCTGGATTTCCATGAACAGTAAGTTTAAAATTTTCAGGCCATAGCAATATTATATATATTTTATGCATGCATTTGTCTTGCCTTTTGCCTGTGTTATCTTGTATGAGAAAGTTACATGTTTTAGTCATCAGGAAAGTAAATAATGTTGAATATAGTTTGAAAATGGGAGGTAAGTATCTGTTATGAATCTAACGTATAATATTAAATTTTGAAGTTTGAAAAATATCCACATTTTGGAGTCTCTGGTTCAGAGGATCTTATCTTCAGAAGCAGCATTAAACTTGGTTACCTTTCTGATTAGCACTTCATTTCCAGTTTGATTATTTAACATTTTTCCTTGTGGATGTGGAAGAATATATTAATTTGTTTGATGTATATGCTTTTAAAAGTACAAACTTTTATACATCATCAAATAAATAATATTATCACCAACCCAGGAGGCCAAACAAAAGCAGATCCTACAGGAAGACAAGGTCCAACCACAGAGTACTTCCTCAAACCATAGTTCTGCTTACCTTCTGCCTCTGGGTCTCAGGTTTTGCACATCTCAGACACACTGAGGGGAAGACAAGTCTTCACCCGTATTTGGTTCCAACCCAATTTAGCAGGTAGGTAAAGAGAACATCTTAAATGATATAACTTCTAGAGTAATGCCACTCTGGTAAGTTAGCAGAAGAAAGGAAGTTTTTTTTAATTTGTTTGTCCTTTTTTTTAAAAAATAATTTTTATTGGAGTAAAGTTGATTTACAATGTTGTGTTAGTTTCAGGTGTATAGCAAAGTGAATCAGTTATGCATATAGATATATCCACTCCTTTTTAGACTCTTTTCCCATATAGGTCTTTACAAAATATTGAGTAGAGTTCCCTGTGCTATACAGTAGGTCCTTATTAGTTATCTATTTTATATATAGTAGTTTATATATGTCAACCCCAATCTTCCAATGTATCCCTCCCACTCCTTTACCCACCCCCCACCCGGTGACCGTAAGTTTGTTTTCTACATCTGTGACTCTGTTTCTGTTTTATGAATAAGTTCATTTGTACCATTTTTTTAGATCCCACATATAAGCAATATCATATGATATTTGTCTTTGTCTGACTTCACTCAGTATGACAATCTCTAGATCCATCCATGTTGCTGCAAATGGCATTATTTCATTCTTTTTTATGGCTGAGTAATATTCCATCGTATATATGTACCACATCTTCTTTATCCATACCTCTGTCGATGGATATTTAGGTTGCTTCCATGTCCTGGCTATTGTAAATAGTGCTTCAGTGAACATTGGGGTGCATGTATCTTTTCGAATTATGGTTTTCTCTGGATATATGCCCAGGAGTGGGATTGCTGGATCATATGTTAGCTCTGTTTTTAGTTTTCTAAGGAACCTCCATAGTGGCTGTACCAATTTACATTCCCACCAACAGTGTAGGAAGATTTCCTTTTCTCCACACCCTCTCCAGCATTTATTAGAAGAAAAGAATTTAAAAGGGAAGTTGGTAGGGGGAGCTGTATGCAGGTCTATTCTGATTCAATAAATGAAAACTGTAATTTTTTTCATGTTGTCAAAGTTGTAGTTAACCGTTTTCTACCAGTGAAGACATGAAATTTAAGTAATTTCTGTTTAAATATTTCAGGGTATTTTTAAATTTGGAAGTGTATTCATCTTTTGATTTGAAACCAGGTGCCTGAAACTGTTCTTCTACACTAAGATGTTAATGGCAAGTTTTCATTTAGTTTTTACGTGTACCACAGTAGGCAGCCTTGCAATTTTTAACATTCTTTAATTAATTCTGTAATAATTTCTTTACAATCTCAAACCTAGAATAATCAAATATATCAGTTATACTTGTACAAAACCGTGGTAGAGTAGTCAGCATAAGAAGAGCTATCTGATAACAACTCCATCTTTTCAGGTGTTTACAGAGATCGTGGATTTTTGGGGTGGGGCTGCAGAGAGAAGTTTGTGTGTTTCCTTTTGTACCTACAGATGGAATCAGTATTTGCAAGTAGTCGTTACATAAATAGTAAAATTGACTTGTGGGTGTTAGGTTTAAAGACCATAATGTTCAGGTAGGAAATACATCACTATTGTTTCTGTCCTATAAAAAGGTTTAGACACGGTGTTGAGATGGCAAAAGCACAGAGTTCTTAATCCAGTCACAGTAATATATCACCTGTAGTTTCCTTCTGTCAGATACCAAGATATTTAATGAAACATGGCATGCGTTCTGATCTTTAGCAAGAAGGTTCATTATTTTTAAAATAATGATGAGTTCTATCTCTCTGATGAACTCCAATCTAGGACTATGGCATGGGCCATGTTTATGATGACACCATGAGCCTGGGGACAGAGGAGATCAGGGTACAGTAGCAAAACTTTAAGTCTAACATAGTGAGTATTCTTACTTTGAAAAGCTTAGCAGTAACCATTTTAGAGAGATTGTTTCAAAAGTTATATCCGGGCTTCCCTGGTGGCGCAGTGGTTGAGAGTCCGCCTGCTGATGCAGGAGACACGGGTTCGTGCCCCGGTCAGGGAAGTTCCCACATGCCGCGGAGCGGCTGGGCCCGTGAGCCATGGCCGCTGAGCCTGCACGTCTGGAGCCTGTGGTCTGCAACGGGAGAGGCCACAACAGTGAGAGGCCTGTGTACCGCAAAAAAAAAAAAAAAAGTTATATCCAACGTTTTTCACTTCTTTTTTTTTAAGGGAGTTTTGAAAATTTCATGCATCCCCTGAGATAAAGAAATTTTCAGGTGTGCAAAATATCTGAATCGAAATTGGTAATTCCTGTTCCAAATTACCTGTCCCTCAACGCTTTACATAATGAATGCCCCACCCCTAAATAGGAGAAATTGAGATAAGGGCAAGCAAAATTCTGGACTGGTAGTTTTAACCTTTTTTGGATCATGGTTTTCTTTAAGAACAGATGAAAGCTATCAGAACCTCTTCCTTCCTTTCCCCAAATGCACACACACACAGTTGCACATACAAATAACATTTTGCACATAGGTTCAAGGGTTTTATAGCCATCCCCATCAAAGTCCATATCTGGATCCTTAAGCGCTCATAAGGAATTCCTGTTCTAGGCCACAGATTATTAAATCACCAGTACAAAATTTACTGGGATTTTGCCCAATATGCTAGCAGTACATGTTCACTGTGGTAAACTTAGAAAATGCTTATCAAGAGAAAGAAGTAAAAATTTACCAGTAATCCAACCACCCAGAAACATAAACATTGAACTTCTATCCTTCAAGTCCTTTTTCTGTGTATTTATTTATTGAGTTACAAAAATATAACAGTATTTTCTGACCATAAACTATTTTATAACCTGCTTTCTTTTTTTTTAAATAAATTTATTTATTTATTTACTATTGGCTGCATTGGGTCTTCATTGCTGCCCACGGGCTTTCTCTAGTTGTGGTGAGCGGGGTCTACTCTTCGTTGTGATGCGTGGGCTTCTCATTGTGGTGGCCTCTCTTGTTGCGGAGCACAGGCTCTAGGCACGCAGGCTTCAGTAGTTGTGGCATGTGGGCTCAGTAGTTGTGGCTTGCGGGCTCTGGAGCGCAAGCTCAGTAGTTGTGGGTCACGGGCTCCAGAGAACAGGCTAAGTAGTTGTGGCGCATGGGCTTAGTTGCTCCGAGACATGTGGGATCTTCCCGGACCAGGGATTGAACCCATGTCCCCTGCATTGGCAGGTAGATTCTTTTTTTTTTAACATCTTTATTGGAGTATAATTGCTTTACAATGTTGTGTTAGTTTCTGCTGTATAACAAAGTGAATCAGTTATACATGTACCTATGTTCCCATATCTCCTCCCTCTTGCATCTCCCTCCCACCCTCCCCATCCCTTCCCTCTAGGTGGTCACAAAGCACGGAGCTGATCTCCCTGTGCTGTGCGGCTGCTTCCCACTAGCTATCTGTTTTACATTTGGCAGTGTATATATGTCCATGCCACTCTTTCACTTCGTCCCAGCTTACCCTTCCCCCTCCCTGTGTCCTAAAGTCCATTCTCTACGTTTGCGTCTTTATTCCTGGCAGGTAGATTCTTAACCACGCACCACCAGGGAAGTCCCTAACCTGCTTTCTAAACATATATACTGTGCATTTTTTTATTCCATAGCATTTTCTGTTACATTATTTTGTGGTATCAAAGAACAGCAAATTGTATGGATATATTTTTAAAATTCATTTATTGTTTTAAACTCTTTGTTCTTATAATCAGTGCTGAAACTAATGCTTTAAGCACAACCATTACTAGTTCCTCAGGAGAGTCCAAAAAAATGGAATTAGAAGGTGAAAGGATATGCAGAGTGTAAAACATTTTTAGTTAATATTTAGGCTAGAGAGTAATTAGGTGTCATGTACAAGGAGCACCGATAGGAATCAATGAATTAATCTACGACTGGAGAGGACGATGTGCTGAAGATGTGCGAACAGACAGATGCACTCCAGTACAGACGCGGGTTGGGTTATACGATGAAGAAAATTGTTTGAAGCAGACTGTGAGCTCTTGGTTACAGGTTAGACTGGACTGTTCCCCAAAGCAGCAAATTTATATGCTGCTGCAAAAGAGCGGAAACAAAAGGAAAAAAAATTTACCCTTAATTTAAACTTTTCTGTGTCCAGCCTGAGAGTACTGAACAAAGTTTGTTTTTATCTCATAAAGGTAGAAGTGGATCTGTAGAAGTAGGAGTTGGGAGCAGATGTGAATACATGTATTAGGGTTCAATCAGAGGAACAGATCCAGTCAGATCCAGTGTTGTGTGTGTGTGTGTGTGTGTCCGTATATGTTTATGTGTGGAGTTTTTATAAGGAATTGGCTTATCTAATCGTGGGAGCTGGTTAAGCAGGCCCCAAGTGTACAGGGGCAGGCACTCAGGAAGGGAAAATTGCGAGCGGGCTGGAGCCTCAAGGGCAGGACCTGAATATTGATGTCCACGGGCCGGCACTTGGGGAGGATCCCAAGGAAGCAGGCCAGTCCCACATCCAGCTGTTGTTGGGAGTCTCTTAGCTCAGATGACGGCCAAACTCTCTTTGAAAGCTCCAGGCATGTTATACATACTTTAAGAGGCTCCTCTCCAAAAAGAATTTTTCATAGAAGGTTTCATGCAGTCATACAGAAAAATAGAACAGATAGTGAATATATTCTTAAACTAAATTCAATAATCAAAAATTTTGCCATATTCATATTTTTGTTCATTTTTTTAATCATTTGTAGCAGACATAATGACATTTCATGCCTACATTCTGCATAAGTACAGTACCATTATTGGTATTGTAAGAAAATTAACAGTAATTACAGAGTGCCATAATCCGTCTGTTTTGGTCAGTGCTGTTGTTGTTTGGTTCTAACTGATAGAAATCTAACTGAAAGGAATTGAGCAAAAATAAGGATATACTAGAAGGAATTCCAAGGACTGTAATATATTTGCAGAAAGTTCAGAGTTGCAGTGGGACCTGGGAATGACAGGATGCACGTTATCCAGCACCACTAGGCCTTTCTTCTGCCCGCCCCCATCTCTTATCTCTGCCCCACTTGCTGTTGGCTTCTTCTCTCCCACTGCCCATATCTTTTCCCTACAATGATGAGAGCAAATCTACTGACTGTTCTTGAGACCCGCATTCTCTAGCCTCCCTCCCTCGGGGAATAATAGCTTCTTTTACTTTAGTTGGAAAAATCTCAGAGTAGTACAGTCATCACCCTGGCTTAGATGAGGTGGCTACCTCATCACTCAGATAAGGATGGTGTTTGGTAGTGGACGTGTTTTCCAGGGGGTGTCTCTGTAATTATCAGGGTTCACCCAGAGAAAGAAAAGTGCAGTGGGCAGGAGCTCCAGTTGAAGCCTGTTACAACCTCCCTGGCCCATTGAACCTCCAATGACCTTCAGTCCTCTGTAAAACACACCTTCCGGGGCTTCCCTGGTGGCGCAGTGGTTGGGAGTCCGCCTGCCGATGCAGGGGACACGGGTTCGTATCCCGATCCGGGAAGATCCCACATGCCTAAAAAAAAAAAAAAAAAAAACACACCTTCCCCAGCCTGCCTAGCAGAGGTAGAAACTGTCTTCCCCCTGCTTCCATGGTGTGGCGTTCACTCCACAGAGCTGGGATGGATCCACACCCAAAATTTGCTTTAGGTGTCAAGACTGATTCACACACCAAGAAGGGCTGAAAAGATGTATTATCCTCACATAATGAAGCTTTCTGGGGAGAGCAGAGAGGGCTCCCAAGGTCTGAAAAATGGCTTGAGAGAGCAGAGAAAGGAAACTGGCTTGGCTCTTACGCTTAGGGGGTGAGGCTGGGCAGGCTTGCACGGTCTGAACTTCTTAGTAGATCGGAGAGAGAGTGTGCAGGCTTCCCTGTGGGCTTGCCCAGATGTGGGGCATAAGGTGAAGGGACCTTGTGGGGCTTGAAAACTGTCAGCAGTGAGACATCAAAACTGGAATTGGGTTCTTCATCACACCTGACATCCTCTGCTAACTTCTGTCAGTGCTGGTTATTGCTCTAATTGTTTCTTTTGACGTCTGCTTCCCTACTAGACCCGACTATCAAGATAAATACGCACTACTTATCTTTACATATCTGGCACGTACTTCACACTTAACACATGCCATACATTGTCTTTAAGTCCAGCAAGATTACCTGCTGATTTCTTCTGCTACAGCAAAATTCGTTTTGCATTTTCAAGTGTTTTTGCAGCACTTCATTAAACATTTGCTATACCTTTTCTTCTTGATCCAGCAATGTACTGATTTAATTAATGCCCATGCTGTAAATGTTTCATTAGCTTCATATGTCTAGCAGTAATTTTAGGACTTGAGAAGTAGCCTTAACAGAACACTTCATAATATTCTCTTCCAGAAATTGTAAGTGATCAGAAATCATTGTTCACTGTACCTTGACTTATGCACTGAAGTTTTGCCTTATGTTTTCTGTGAACTACTTCTACTGCTTGTGGTCATTTTTGCTAAACCAGAAGCCATTCTTAATTTTAAAACGCCCTTTGCAGTAACTGGAAGAACTTTTGAGTCGGATGAAATTTATCACTCCAGGTTGCCTTCAGTTGCCAACCAGGGTCTCCAAGACGGTTTCCTGTCCTTTAGCAAGGATGCAGCTCTAGTTCCGTGGCTGCTTTCTAAACCGCCGTGGCCTCACTCCTCTCACTACCCTGGCCGTCCCTACTGCCCTCTAGAATGTCTTTGACGTTTGATCAGATTAACTTTCTTGAAAAATAGGCTTTCTTTGTTTACATCCATTTTGTTTAAATTTATTCTTTGATTCTACTTTTTTGCCCCTTCCCTCTCCCTCCCTCTCCCTCTGCCCTTCTCTTCTTTCTCCACCTTCCCCCCACCCCCTGCTTTACTCACCCCCCCGCAGTTATTTATGCCAGTGCTGTTAAATATTTTTCTGTTTCCATAACAACTTTTTTCAAACATTTATTGCAGATTTAAAAGATTCTTTGGGTGGGATCTTGTTTTACTGAGTTCTTTGGTTTATATAATTATTAAGTGAAGGAAATCTTGATTTCAAATCTAAAAGTTTAAAACAGAGACTTAATGGCTTTTAAAAGGGTGGAAATTGAATAAACTTGCTAAAAATGGAGGTGTTTATTGTCAAGTTCAGTTGATGAGGGGCATTTCTGCCTAATCACTTTTTGGTATTCCGAGAAAATCAAGTAGGCCCTCTTTTCTAAAGGGATGTTTGGTGCTTTTTAGCTTTCCAGTTTATAACTGTTCAACCAACACTCCAGCTCAGACCTCAGTCTAAAATGTGTTTGAGACGATGGTCAGATTTTGTGGTAATCGAGTGGTCAAAGTAGTGCATATTGATTTGGCCCAAATTCCTGCCAAAAGTTGTGTTTAATAGACTGCTGTGTCACTGTCATTCACAAAGTTTGCCTGAGGGCAGCTACTCAGCCATTTCTTCAGCTGTTTCATGGCACTGCATTGTCATCTTTCTGTGGCTAGAAAAATTGCCATTGACCACAAAATTGCAGCTTACTTTCCAAGCTAGTCTCTAATTCATGAGTGCTTCATCCTAATTCTTTTGAGCCTCAGACTCTTGTAAAATATGGACAGTTAGTCAGAAGCTCTGCTCTTGAGAGAACAGCTGTATATCTCAGCTTGGTTTATCTATAAATAATTCACACTAACCCCCTTGGCCCTCCTCCTGTCTTTGGAGCAGCTGATAATGGAAACAAACTGGACCAGCACAGCAGCAGGCATTTGAAAATCTGTCTTATTTTTAAATCTTACCTGTCTAGCCAGGCAGTCACACAGATGCTTATGACAGTCCGGATTCTAAGATGCCCCCGATTCCTGGCCCCTGAGGTGCTCATTCACCTTCTCCCAATTGTATTCAGTCAAACGCTCATCTAGATGTTGCTGTAGAATTTTCAAAGAATTTTGAAAATGTAATTAAGGTCCCAAATCAGTTGACCTTTAAGATAGGGAGGTAATCTGGGCACCTGACCTAACCACACATGAGCCATCTACATCTGGCTGTGGCAGTCAGAGACAGAAATGTCTGGAGATTTGAAGCATGAGAGGTATTTGATGCAAGGGAGTTTCTTTGTGTTGGTTTTGGAAAGGGCAGGGGCCCTATGGCAAGAGGCTGAGAGCAACCTAAACGTTGCCAGCAACCTGCATGAGCTTAGAAGGGGACTTTGAGTCGTGATGTGTGAGACCCTGAGCAGATACAGCAGTCATGCTGTGCCTGGACTCCTACCGTACAGAACTGAGAGATGATAAATGGGCATTGCTTTAACCCTCTCGGTTTGTGGTACTTTGTTAGGCAGCATAGAAAACTGATGCACTGCTTATTTATTCACAAGTAAATTTGTATTAGTACTTGAGCACAGTTTTCCATGGTTCAGTGTGACTTCTCTCCTCAGTCTTCCACTTTGTCAAGGGAACTGAGGAGAGGGAGAGGCAGGGGAAGCTGTTTGTATGAGGTCTGTAAGCTGGTCCATCCAAGGAGACCTCCCTCTGCTTCCATGGTCTGGACCACCTGGAACTGCAGGAAGCCTGCTCTGTGTGTGCATGAGTGGCTGGAATAGCCTGCTGACGCCTTCCCTCAGTTCTTGTTACTCCAGACTTCTCTCGGCAATGTAAGTAGCTGACCCTTCTCCAAGGGTTCATTTCCGGAGGGTGTGGCTTAGGGCCTTTCCTCTTTGATCCCTAGAAGAAAGGGTAAGGCCAGCCTCACCGGCATTGCAAACCAAGCTTTCTGATCCACCCCTGCTTCCAGGCTCCTAGAACCTCCAGGCTTGTTTCCTTACCCCAGAGCCCTCTCCTGTAGCAGGCCATCTTCAGTCCTGTCTTCTTCAAGGATCCCCCAGAGTACTTGTCTGTGTTATACCCTGTCTTCTTTATCTAAACTGAGATTGATTGCACTGAGGTCAATGGAGGAAAAACATTAAGAACAAATTCATAGGGAGGAGAAACACTGGTTGCCAGGTAGCCTGTGGGACACTTGAATTGTAAAAGAGCCCGTTTGCTGAAAAAAGCACATAATCGGTGAACTTACAGGGTAGAAGGAGCACATTTTTATTTCTGTGTACTGTTATTCTACTTATATGTGTATAAAGCTTGAGGAAGAAGAGTTTTATCTTCCACATTGTCTTTGTAAAGCTTCTTCCTGCAGCATCGTGGCCATAGTTTGAAGTCCCAGCTGGATCTGTACCTACTTCCCTAATTATTTTATGGTCCCGTGACCCTACCTGAGATCGCTGAGCCTGTTGGTTAAGAGGTCTAGCTCCTGAGAAAGTCTCTACCTGAGCAAGAGGAAGTCCACGCATTGGGGGCTCCTGAGGGCACTCAGCTTCCTGCCTCCTAACCCTAAATGCGTTGTTGCAGACCTGCCTCTGGATGCCCCTCTGTCCCTTCCTCAGGGCCCAAGCCTTGGTCCACCTTTGGGTTTTTTCCTCATGGCTGAACTGTAAGCCACAGAAAGATTTTGAGCCTCGTGATGGCTGGGCTGTAAACCACGGAGCAGTTTTGGACCAGGTTTTTGCTTCCCTGCAAAGCAGGAAACTCGCCTGTGGGATCCTGCCTCCCAAGGGCAGTCTGTGGGTACAGCCTCTTAGTGACCGCTAATGCCACAGAATCACCTGCTCTCTGCTGAGAGACTTGAAGGGAGTTCATCTTCTCTACAGCCTTCCCGCTTCTGGCAAGAGCTGGTGGCATCTGCAGTGATAAACTCTCAGAAGGGGAGTATGTCTTGGTTTAAGCCTTAGAGGCACCAGAAGACATTGAACCTCAGCAACAACAAAACTTCACGTCAGCATTATAAAGAAATTCTCAGATGGTGTGTAAAATAAAAAGCAGCACAGCCCATTTTCAAAACCTTAAAAATGTGTTAAATGCTTACAAAAGACAGTGAAGAGTTCTTATTTATATAGTTTGTGGACCTTATGCATATGAACGTGATTTTTTTGGGTAGTATGGAAAGAAGGTATTGTTATCCCATTCTAGAAAAGACAATGTTTAAAACAACTCAAGAGTCAACTGTAGATGAAGCTGCAGAAGAAATGAATAAAGTGGTGCTGAGTTACATTTGATGTTGATTTAGGTGATACAGAATATGAGAATCAAGTGAAATAATGTGACTGTGTTAGAAGTCAGGTTGAGCGCATGTAATTCTGCCCAACTTTAGACTTTGAGGGTTTTACCCCCAAAAGAAGAAGTCCTAATAAGGAAGTTAGACAAACCTCTAAGGAAACAGACTAAAACTTCTGCTTGGACAATAAAATGAGCTTTGAGTTTATTTATCATAATGTTTAATTATAACACTTCCACCCTAAGTTCTCTAATATTCTATTTAGATAAAATTTGTTAAAGTACTTTTCAAATTGAATTATTGAGGGATCATATCACAACATATGGGGCTTACTGTCTGACTAAACAGGATTCAGCATTGATGGCTATATAAGAAGCACCTGTAAAGATAAGGTAGCATTGTTAACAGTGGTGGCTCAAATGTAGGTCCTCGGCAAATACCTTTTGATTCATTGACCTCAAGTAAACAACTCACATAGCAAAGCCACCTTGACTGATGTGGTCACTCTAAAGCAAAAGGAAGAATAAAAGACTGAATGCTTTATTTCGCTTTTATATGATGATGCTTAACAATTATAGGGCAGTGTTACTTTCCAGAGTATTCTCATTACTTTACCACATTATTTTCACCTTTTTTCTTTTTTATGAAATATAATATACAGACAGAAATGAATAAGACATACGTATAGTTTTGTATCTGCCACCCAGTTAGAAATTATTCTTATGTAATTTTAATGTATGTAATTATATTTTAACATATAAATAATATTGTGATATAGTTCGTTCTGGTTTTTTTCCAACTTTGAGATACAACTGATAAATAACATTGTAAGTTTAAGGTATACAGCACGTTGATTTGACTTACGCTGCAGAATGATTACCACCATGGCATTAGCTAACACCTGCATCACATCACATAATTACCATTTCTTTTTTGTGGTGAGAACATTTAAGATCTTAGCAACTTTCAAGCGTATAGTACAGTATGATTAACTATAATCACTATGCTATACATTAGATCACCAGAACTTATTCATCTTCTAACTGGAAATGTGTACTCTTGGACCGACATCTCTCCTTTACCCCCACCCCCTAGTCCCTGGTAAATACCATTCTAGTCTTTGTTTCTGGGAGTTCGGCTTTTTGAGATTCCACATACAAGTGATATCACACAGATTTGTCTTTCTCTGACTTACTTCACTTAGCATAATGCCCTGAAGTCCATCCGTGTTGTTACAAATGGCAGGGTTTCCTTTTTTCTCATGGCTGAATAATGTGCCATCGTGTATATATACACCACAGCTTCCTTATGCATTCATCCATCGATGGACACTTACGTTGTTTCCATATCTTGACCATTGTGAACAATGCTGCAGTAACCCTGAGAGTGCTATGTATCTCTTCGATACCCTGTTTTCATTTCCTTCAGATATGGGAAGAAGAGGGGGTTGCTGGATCATAAGGTAGTTCTGTTTTTAATTTTTTGAGGAACTTCCATACTGTTTTCCATAGTGGCTGCATAGCTCGTTCTATTTCTTAACCTTTTTAAAGGTCTGTTTTTGTTAGATTATTTTTCTGCTCTCTTATTTCTAACCACTGGAGTAAAATAGTGAGTACTTACTCTACCGTTAACTCCCCCTTTGATGGCTGCACATATTGCCTCTCCTGCCTTACCACCACAGACAGCCGTGCAGTGAAAGCCTCTTACAGGGTCACTTACGGAGCGTCATGAGAATTTCGTGGGAACTATGAGCGCAGAGTGCAACGCGTAGGTTACAGAGTGTGAGTACGCTTGACGTATCTACCTATGGCCTGATTGCTCTTGTGCATGGCTCTTCCTCTCTGTATTCCTCCGAGCAGTCCACTAGCATTCCTGTATTGCCATGTCCCCTGTATTTGCACTTAACATTAGCCAGCTTTCCAATTTTGCTAGTTAAATAGGGATAACATGATGCCTTGTTAATTTTGCATTTCTCTCATCACTGGTAAGTTCGAATATCCATCTCTATATGCTTATTGGCCTTTAGAGTTTCCTCTTCCTATAAATTGCCTGTTCATATCCTTTGACCATTTTTCTTTTGGGGTTCTTAGTAATTAGAAATTCCTCTTATAGTCTGAAAATAACCTTAAAGTCTAAAAAGATATTTAGACATTGCAAATATCTTTTCCCAGCTTGTCATGTGTCTGTTAAATTTTCCCATCTGGTATTTTGTTGAACAGAAAGTCTTAATATTTTCCCCAACTTCTGAAAAATTTAAAAGTACAGAGAAGTTGGAAGAATAATATGGTGAACACCTACATAACCTTTATCCAGATTCACCAAGAGTTAACCTTTTCTTTCTGTCTCTTTTTCTTTCTACACACACACAAACTCCACATTTTTTCCCGAAAGTAAATGTATACATCATATTTCACCCCTGAGTTCTTCAGTGTGTAAATCCTAACGGACTGGTCCTACATAGCCACAATTCCATTATCACACCCAAAGAATCTAATATTGATGCAGTAACATTATCTAATATATAGTTTACATTCAAATTTCCCTAACTGCCAAAAGCAATATAGTCTTCCATCCTCTAACCAGGTTTAAATTAAGGATGACACATTGCATTTGGCTGGTAGGTGTCTTTAATCTAGAACTGTTGCCTACCTTTTTTCTTTTTTTTTATTCATAAGATTGAAATTTTTGTAGTCCAGGTCAGTTGACTTATAGAATAGCCTACAAACTGGATTTGCCTGATTATATCCTAATGATTAGATTTCAGGCTAAACATTTTTGTCAAGAACATTACATAGATAATGTTGTATTACGTTATATCAGGGTAATGTAATGTCCATATTGCTAATTATTGTTGATGCTGAGTTTGAGCGCTCATTGGTGTACTACCTGCCAGATCCTGTAAATTGTAAAGACGGCTTTTCCTCTTCGTGGTTAATAAATAATCTGTACGGTTGGTATCCTGTTCTCCGTCAATCTTTCATCTAATAGTTTACCTCATCCGCACCCATAGACTCTTACCTGAATCAGTCATTACATCGAGAGTTGCAAAATGGTGATTCCTTTTTTCCCCTTCAAATTCTATCATTGTTTTTTTTTCATTTAGGAATCAAGTTTCTTCCCCCTCTTTTCTTTGACCATCACTATAGACCAAGGGTTAGCAAATTGTGGCCCTTGACACCTGTTTTTATGTATAAAGTTTCACTGGAACATAACCATACCCATTCATTTACGTTTGTCTATGGCTGCTTTTTGCACAACAGTGGCAGACTGGGTAGTTGTGACAGAGATTGCATGGTCTGTAAAGCCTAAAATATTTACCGTCTGGCCCATTACAGAAAAAGGTTGTTGATCTCTGCTATAGACTCATGGGTTTTGTTTTTTAATCAGTGTGTAATAACCCTTTACTTTCGCTGTTCTTTTTGCTCCAAATTTTATAGATTTTGCCAGTGGGAGCCTGTTTAAGCTGATTCCTTTTTCTTTTTTTGATACATCCTATTATCTTTGAACAATTCTTTGCTCTCTAATAGAACAAATGTTCTAGACTTCCTTATGTTTGCTTTGTCTAAGACCTGGAATTAGCCAAAACTAAAGAAATCCTGGTCTCTTCAGTGGGAAATGACATTTAGAAACCCAGATCTGGGCACTGAATGTGCTCGTTGCCCCAATATGTCATTGCTTCTGTGCTCATGTGGACCAATCTCTGGAGGAATATATACATGTATATATACATATGCATTATGTATGTATATATTGATATGTATACATGCATAAATCACTGCCCATACTGATAAGTCCAATTCATATTTTCCCAATTCAAATCCAGCCTCACAGAGTTCTTTCTCATCTTTCCCCATTTTGTATCGGCATCTCTCTTTTCCCCAAAGTGTTTGGTAGAATAGTCCCTTTAAATATTTGGTAGACTTTGCCAGTCAAGTCCTTATGGACTGGAGTTTTCTTTGTGGGGAAGTTTTAAATTGCAGATTTAATTTCTTCAGTAGTTTTATTTTCTGTACTGCTTACATATTTTTTTCTTAAATTTGTCAGTTTTCGCAAGCTCTGTTTTTCTAGGAGTATGGCAATTTCAGGATTTTCAAATTTACTGTCATAAAGTTTAATATAATTTTATGATTGTTTTACTGTTTGTAGCATCTGTAGTGATGTCTTCTTCATCACTGCTGGTATTGATATTTTATGCCTCCTCTTTTTTCTTTATTCATCTTGCCATGTAGTTAACAATTTATTAGTTCCCCCTGCCAAAATGGGAATTTTTGACTTCATAAATCATCTCTATTTTATGTTTTGCTTCATTGATTTCCACTCTTATTTCTTTCCTTGTACTTTCTTATTTTAATTTGCTGTTCTTTTTGTAATGACATGGATGCTTAGCTCACTAATTTTCAGGCTTTCTTCTTTTCAAATATGTACATTTCGATTTATGAATTTTCGATTAAGCACAACTTGAACTGTATTCCCCAAGTTTTTAATGAGTTACTTTCTTCATTTTGATTCCGTTCCAGATAGTTCTTAATTTTTATTCATCTTTGATCCATGAGTTGTTTACACATGTTGGTTTATTTACATATTTATAGAGAATCTGTTTATCTGTTTGTTATTGATTTCTAGTTTAATTGGGCCAGGACTAGAAAATTCTGCATATAAAAGGGTTCTGAACAAAGAAGGGATAGAACAAATAGAAAATAGCAAGATGGTAGACTTTAACCATAAAAATAATTACATTTAATATAAATAGTCTAAACACAGCAATTAAGAGACCAAGATTGTCACATTAAAAAAGCAAGACACAACTAACAACAGAAACCCAAAATATAGGAAGCAACACTAACAGAACTAAAGGGAAAAAACCGACAGTTCAATAGTAATAGTTGGAGATTTAGGTACCCCACTTTTGATAATGGCATTTGGAAAGGAAGAATTAAACGTCTCTATTTTCAGATGTTGTACTCTTGTACATAGGACATCCTAAGCAATCCACTTTTTAAAAAAAAATAGAACTAATAAGTGAGTTCAGCAAGGTTACAGGATATTAGATCAATATACAAAAATATTTGTTCTATACACTAACAATGGACAATCAAAATTAAGAAGACATTTCCATTTACAATGGCATCAAAAATAAAATACTTGTATACAAATTTTTAAAAAGTAGTGCTGTATACTAAAAATGCCAAACCATTGTCAAAAGAAATTAAAGAGCTAAGTAAATAGAAACCATCCCGTATTCATAAATCAGAAGACACAAATGAGAATGGCAGTACTCCCTAAATTGATCTGTGGATTCAACACAATCCCCATCAAAACCACCACTGACTTTTTTACAGAAATTGGCAAGCTGGTATTAAAATTCACATGTAAATAAGAAGGATCCGGGATAGCCAAACAATTTTTTAAAAGGATACCAATGTTGGAAGACTAACAGCTCCCAATGTCAGAAACCTTCTAAAGAGCTTTAGTAGTCAAGACCGTGTAATACTGCCATGTAGATAAATGGGAAAGAATTTAGATTCCAGAACTAGAACTTTATATTTATTGTAAATTGATTTTGACAAGGGCGCCAGGACAATTAAATGAAGAAAGAATAATCTTTGCAACAAATGGTGCTAAGACAACTGGCAAAAGAATTAAGTTGGATCCCCTGCCTGACACCATACACAAAAATTAATTCAAAGTGTATCATAGAGCTAAATGTAAATGTAACAAAGCTAAACTATAAAACCTTAGAGGAAAACATTGTAACGTGTCTCCATTATGCAGTGATTTGTACAATATTTTCTTAGATATGGCTCCAGAAGCACAAGTGACAAAAGATAAAATATACACGTTGGGTTACATAAAAATTAAAAACTTTTGTGCTGCAAATGATACCATCAAGAAGGTGAAAAGACAGCCACAGAATGGGAGAAAATATTTGCAAATATCTCCTAAGAGGCTTATATCCATAATGTATAAAAAAACTCTTGCAACTCCTTAAATTTTGCTGTGTGCTTATTAAGTACAGGGTTTCCTTATCTCTCCTTGTTGACATTTCATAAATGCTTTCAATCAAGAATTATTTCATTTTTTAAAAAAATTTTGGGTTTTGCCCATTGTTTTTGTCCATATTCTTCAAGTACTCCTACACTCCATTTTCCAAATATTACCACTTCTAGTTATGTTCTACATATCTGTTTTTCTTTTGATTTTTATAGCTCTATCTTTTAAAATATTCTAAATATATATACTTTCTTACTGAATTTGGAACTAAATTGTCAATCTGATCTTCCAGCTCACGAATAGAGTTTTATCTACCTATATCCCATCCATTGTCTTTGTACATTATGTTTTCTGCTGATATTTTCTCCTGTTTTCTATAGGCTTTCTTCATTTTACTAGTATCTTGCCATTTCTCCTTAAGCATATTCCGTTATGCTTATTTTTAATTCTTGGTTTAACTTTTGCAGCTTCAGGTATGCATTATTCAGCCTTTACTAGGTTATGCTGTGATCACAAACAACCCAGTGGGATTTAGACTAGAAGAGCACTCCTATCTGTGCAATGCCATTTACTTAGCAGAAGAAACAGAGTACAAGAAGACTCTTAAAACTTAATGATATATGTCACTTTTGCTCACGTTTCATTGACCTAATGTTAATGAAGTGGAGAGATATAAGCCTCTCACCAGTTCAGTCAGCAAATCGGGAACAATATTGTGGTCTATCACAACATTGTATATGTTTTCAACTTGATTGTACTACTTCTCACAGATCATGTTGTTTTGATGTGTGAACTTCTGAGTTGCTGTCTTATAATACATATTGAGGAAGAGCAGAAGACCAAGCCTTTCTCTTTGTCTCTTCTTGTGAATTTAAGAAGGAAGATGATCCCCAAGGTGGAGAGGTCCAGTTACATACACACATTCACATAAAAACTATTGATTGTCCTGTGTTCCCACCACTCTATCTGACAGTGCTTAGGCAAAAGTGTCTGGAAGAGGTGTCTTCCTAAATTGTAATCTAACAACTTTAGGGCTTTGGAGGACCAGAGGGAGGAGTGTAGAGGCGGGTGTGCTCAAGTGTAGCTGATCAGCAGCTTCTTACCCCAGTGAGCCTTTCTGCCATCTGGGTTGAAGGGGGAGGCTTTGATTGTACCAAGGCAAGCAGGGAAGGGAATGGAGAAGAGGAGAGTTATTCCTGGCTTCTCGCGGCCTGCGCTGCTCTGTGTCCCTCACTTTTCCCCACCTGCCAGTTCAGGCAGCCTTCTGTTCCCCCAAGGGTTTCTTGCTGTTTTTGGTTAATCCTTGGAATCAGGGATTAACTTCTAAAATTTTCCAGCGTTGTTGTTTGTATATGCAGCTGTTAGGGGGTGTCAGGGAGAACCAGTAACATATACTAACCAATTCACCATTTTAAAAGGAACCCAAAGCCCCTGGTTTGTTTTTTTTTTAAACTAGTGAAAGTTGTCAGCTGTTCACTGTTTGATCAGTTTTCCAACATCATAAGTTACAAGTGATAAACTGAACTGAGGAAAAGGCAAGGGCAAAAATTCCTGAAGGACAAAAGCACGGTGGACAGTTGAACCACATATAAAACGTAATTCTGGCGCTGCATCTTCAACTACTTAGAATTTGAGGTTTTCTACAGATGAAATAAAATTTCAGAAAGCATAGGCCAAAATGATTGTACAAGAAGAGGACCTTGTGACAGAAGCTGTAACTGAATTAGAACATGAGGGTTTGGATTCACGTAGAGGATAGGGAAGAAAACACAGAGCAAAGACATTGGTAAAGGCGTGGGGGTCACGCACATGGAACCAGCCTGACTCAGGTGGAAACATAGGGAACTACGTGTGGAGGCTGAGTGATTCCAGATTAGGGGGGCTGATAACCACTTCATAACAGCAGGTGGTATTACAGAGAGAAAGAAAGGGATCTGACCATTTTGTTCCCTGCCTGCTTCTTCACTAGACTGTAACCACTGAGGTCATGGGCAGGGGCAGGGGCGGGCAAGCTGCCCCATGCACGCTCTCACCAGGTGCCTGGTTCTGTGCTAGACAATACGAGGAATGCACAGTGCGCATACAACGTAAACTTCGTCCTTAAGGTACTGATAATCTTGTTGAGGAAATAAGACAGGTGCCAATTAAATAACTAGAGAGAACTCTGAAAAAACGTAATTTATTTGCAGAATTCTCTTAAGCTGTCAAGCTAGGAAGCCTGTGCAAATATGATTAGCAACGTAAGTACTTAATGGACTACATACTAAGGAGGTTTCACTTTTCAGACAAACTGTAATGTGGATGCCATGGGGAACGTTAAAATGAATCTGTGGACATCAGACCTCGAGTGTGTGCTTTATACTGTTCCTTTGAGAGGGTTAGAGCAGGGACCAGAGCCAGATGGCCTGGATTCAGGGTGATGTTCCAAGTATGACTTTAGGCGAGTTAATTAAGCTTTCTGTGCCTTGGTGTCCTCATCTATAAAATGAGTATAACAACAGCCCCTAACTTATAAGGCAGATCTGCTCACATAACGTTGCCACTAAACTTCTTCTAAATTGAAGAGCATCTATCAGTGGAATTTGGGGAGAGGAGGATAAGATTCAGAATTAGTAGAGAAGCAGGCGGTAGGTGGTATTACAGAAAGTAATAAAGGGATCTGACCGTTTTGTTCCCTGCCTGCTTCCTCACTAGATTGTAAGCTTCATCCGGGTGGAGACTTGCCCCCTTACATCCTAGTACCTGGCTCAGTGTGTGACATACAGTTGGCACTCAATAATTTTATTTGCTGAATAGCGAATGCATGCATTTTATGTGTAATTTTAGGTATAAACTAACTTAATATATAATTTCATACGTTTGGGTATGTATTTGTCTAAATATTTTGATGTTTAATTTTTTAACAACTAGAGGTTAACTCTAAAACTAGAAATTGTCTTTGAAGTATTTGTAACAGTTTTCTTTTTGTTTTTACAGACCAGTTGGAATGCCAAAAATGGAAAAAGTTTACTTACATAATCCTAGTTCTGAAGAAACTATTACTTTAGTATCAATATCTGCTACAACATCACATTTTCATGCATCATTTTTTCAAAATAGGGTAAGCATCTCTGCTGTATTTGATTTCTTTTGAGTTTGAAATTGAAATGTCTAGGGTTTTTAGTGTATAATTCTACTTCGCTATAATTAAAATCTAGTTTGAATGTTTCACATTTATTCTGGACTTTAGTTAGCCCCATTTCCTGAGAATTATCACTTCTACTTTTCAACACACATTGTTTTTCTCAACATGAAACAGCCTAACAAATCAACTTTGAAACTTAAGCACTCTGAAAAATGTAGCATTCATATATTCAATTGGTTTTCTTGTCCTACCTAATAATAGGTAATTCCTCAGCGTTGTGTTAGTTTTCTATTGCTGTGTAATAAATCACCACAAACACCCACTTATTAGCACATGATTCTGTAAGCCACAAGTCCAGTGGGTCCTTTGCTCTGAGTATCTTAAGGCTGTAACTAAGATGTCAGCTGGGCTGAGTCCTTGACTGGAGACTCAGGGGAAATCCACTCCCAGACTCATTCAAGTTGTCGGCAGAGTTCAGTTCCTTGTGCTTGTAGAACTGAGGTCCCCGTTTCATTGCTGGCTGTCAGCCAAAGACCTCTCTCAGTTCCCTGAGGTACCCACACTCCTTGTCACCATCTTGAAGCCAGCACTGGTGCATCACATCTCCCTCACGCTTCAGAAATCTGACCTCTCCTACCACCAGTGGAGAAAAGTCTGCTTTAATCATGTCATTGGGTCAGCATCACCTGGGTAGTCTCCTTTTTGATTAACTCAGAGTCAGCTGACTAATAATCTCATTATATCTGCAAAATCCCTTTTATCAAGTAGTGCAGATCACAGGTGTGGTGTCCTTCATATTCACAGTCACAGAAATTAGGGCAGGAAATTTGAGGGCCTGTTTAGGGTTCTTCCTACACAGGTGTCCTATAAAATTTTACTTATAATCATTTTCGTAGATAGTATGCAAACTTGTTACTATAAAAAAAATTTTATCTGGCAAAAAAAAAGATCTTAATAAAATTTGGATTTGAGAGAATGCATTAAGCTTTAACATATAGGCTTCCGAAATAATTAGCTAAATAGCAAATGTCAGAGGGAAGTAAATGAATGGAGCCTGATTTCATCTTCCGAGGGTTTTCACTGACTCCTTTGAAGAGATATGACTAAATAACCAATTTTTAGCATATAAATTTATATCAATTATTTCGATTTTTACATTTCTCCTTTCTAAAATCCTGGCTTCATCGTATGTTGTCATTAAGTAGCAACTTCTAGGGTAAATAGTGGCATATAATTTTGGCTTTTTTAAAATTTAAAACTATTTTGTAAACAAGGAACGGATAAGTCAGCATATTTTGATGATGAAGTTTTAATTTTCTTGTTGTACTCTTGGAAAGCATCCCTTTTCTAAAATATTTTCTAAAACAAGTTTCCCTTGAGTTATTATTTGTTTTACCTAAAAGATATTTCCACAATTTTTATAAATGTGCTGATGGTCTCAAACAATCAAATCCCAGTCTAAGAGAGACCTAGTCCAGTACCCTCATTATATGAATGAAGAGTTGAACCCCAGAGGGCTTTGCCTGTGGTCATGCAGTCAGGGATAAGAGCCAATCCCTCCGCAGGGATTTGTATCATATTAAGCTACAGGGTGGGTCATATACATTACAATCTGTGTATGGAGACACACTTAGGTGTAAGTGGTGTCATCCAGCTTTCAGGCATTGCCACAGTGTAGAGACGTGTTGGGTTAAAAGGCAGAATAGTAAAGTGCGATGAAAACTGTTTAACAGTAGTGCACAACTGCAGTACAGATTTTATTTTTACCTTGTTAACTTACTTTGCTAATTCAAGCAATGTTTTGTTGTTTCTAAACATCAAGCTTCACCCGTGTTAGAGACCAGGATTTTTACCTTTTTCATGTTCCTATCACAATACAAAGCAGACCAAATAAACAGCAGAGTTACAAATAGATTCTTACAGGGGCTAGCCAGGTAGGCGATGCAGACCAAGTGGAACGGGGGGTGACCTGGAAGAGCACATGTCCCATCCAAAGGCACCAGCCCCCACTCGGCTGCAGCCGGTGGTGGCCACGTGGGAATGTAAGCTCATGCACAGTTCTTCTGATTTTCCAAGAAGAGTCGGAAATAGGAATTTTTATAAGATAATATCTACTGAGTTTACAAATTAAAAATGAATTTGACTTTAGAAAGACAGATAGTGTTGACCAAAGAAAGCTAGTTAAAGGACACCAATTTGACATTTCTGACCTAGGCTTTCCCAGGGACTTATTTCTACAAATGAATCTTATGCAAAGAGAAGTCTTTCTGAAAAATTCTTCAACAGATAATCTCAATCAAGGGATCGATCCAAGAAGAAGATATAACAGTTGTAATATTTATGCACCCAACATAAGCACCTCAATACATAAGGCAAATGTTAACAGCCATAAAAGGGGAAATAGACAGTAACACAATCATAGTAGGGGACTTTAACTCCCCTCTTTCACCAATGGAAAGATCATCCAAAATGAAAATAAGGAGACACAAGCTTTAAATGATACATTAAACAAGATGGACTTAATTGATATTTATAGGACATTCCATCCAAAAGCAACAGAATACACTTTCAAGTGCTCATGGAACATTCTCCAGTATAGATCATACCTTAGGTCACAAATCAAGCCTCAATAAATTTAAGAAAATTGAAATCGTATCAAGTATCTTTTCTGACCACAATGCTATGAGACTAGATATCAATTCCAGGAAAAAAATCTGTAAAAAATACAAACACATGGAGGCTAAACAATACATTACTAAATAACCAAGAGATCGCTGAAGAAATCAAAGAGGAAATCAAAAAATACCTAGTAACAAATGACAATGAAAACACGAAGGCCCAAAACCTATGAGATGCAGCAAAAACAGTTCTAAGAGGGAAGTTCAGAGCAATACAATCCTACCTCAAGAAACAAGAAACATCTCAAATAAAAAACCTAACCTTACTCCTAAAGCAATTAGACACAGAAGAACAAAAAACCCCAAAGTTAGCAGAAGGAAAGAAATCATAAAGATCAGATCAGAAATAAATTAAAAAGAAATGAAGGAAACAATAGCAAAGATCAATAAGACTAAAAGATGGGGCTTCCCTGATGGTGCAGTGGTTGAGAGTCCGTCTGCCTATGCAGGGGACATGGGTTTGTGCCCTGGTCCGGGAAGATCCCACATGCCACGGAGTGGCTGGGCCCATGAGCCATGGCCACTGAGCCTGCGCGTCCGGAGCCTGTGCTCTGCAACGGGAGAGGTCACAACAGTGAGAGGCCCGTGTACCTCAAAAAAAAAAACAACCACTAATAGATGGTTCTTTGAGAAGATACGCAAAATTGATAAACCATCAACCAGGCTCATCAAGAAAAAAAGGGAGAAGACTCAAATCAATAGAATTAGAAATGAAAAAGAAGAAGTAACAACTGACACTGCAGAAATACAAAGGATAGTGAGAGATTACTGCAAGCAACTATATGCCAATAAAATGGACAACCTGGAAGAAATGGACAAATTCTTAGAAAAGCACAACCTTCT
Organism: Neophocaena asiaeorientalis asiaeorientalis; assembly: GCF_003031525.2. Lineage (NCBI taxonomy): Eukaryota > Metazoa > Chordata > Mammalia > Artiodactyla > Phocoenidae > Neophocaena > Neophocaena asiaeorientalis. The sequence goes on along the minus strand of NW_020173116.1, from coordinate 8,226,088 downwards.
GAGACTGAACCAGGAAGAAATAGAAAATACAGACAGACCGATCGCAAGCACTGAAATTGAAACTGTGATTAAAAATCTTCCAACAAACAAAAGCCCAGGGCCAGATGGCTTCAGAGGCGAATTCTATCAAACATTTAGAGAAGAGCTAACACCTATTCTTCTCAAGCTCTTCCAAAATATAGCAGAGGGAGGAACACTCGCAGACTCATTCTGTGAGGCCACCATCACCCTGATACCAAACCAGACAGAGATGTCACAGAAAAAAGAAAACTACCGGCCAGTATCATTGATGAACATAGATGAAAAAATCCACAACAAAATACAGGTAAACAGAATCCAGCAACACGTTAAAAGGATTATACACCATGATCAAGTGGGGTTTACCCCAGGAATGCAAGGATTCTTCAATATACGCAAATCAATCAATGTGATACACCATATTAACAGATTGAAAGAGCAAAACCATATGATCATCTCAATAGATGCAGAAAAAGCTTTCAACAGAATTCAACACTCATTTATGATAAAAACCTTCCAGAAAGTACGCATATAGGGAACTTTCCTCAACATAATAAAGGCCATATATGACAAACCCACAGCCTAAAGAGAAGAAGTAAAACTGTCACTGTTTGCAGATGACATGATAGTATACATAGAGAATACTAAAGGTGCTACCAGAAGACTAACTAGAGCTAATCAATGAATTTGATAAAGTAGCAGGATACAAAATTAATGCACAGAAATCTCTGGCATTCCTATACTGGAGACAAAACACCTGTATGCAGAAAACTATAAGACACTGATGAAAATAATCAAAGATGATACAAACAGATGGAGAGATATACCATGTTCTTGGATTGGAAGTCAGCAAGATCCTTTTTGACCCACTCCTAGAGAAATGGAAATAAAAATAAACAGATGGGACCTAATGAAGCTTAAAAGCTTTTGCACAGCAAAGGAAACCATAAGATGAAAAGACAACCCTCAGAATGGGAGAAAATATTTGCAAATGAAGCAACTGACAAAGGATTCATCTCCAGAATATACAAGCAGCTCATGCAGCTCAATATCAAAAAACCAAAAAGCCCAATCCAAAAATGGGCAGAAGACTTAAATAGACATTTCTCCAAAGAAGATATATAGATTGCCAATAAACACATGAAAGGATGCTCAACATCACTAATCATTAGAGAAATGCAAATCAAAACTACAATGAGGTATCACCTCACACCAGTCAGAATGGCTATCATCAAAAAATCTACAAAGAGTAAATGCTGAAGAGGGTGTGGAGAAAAGGGAACCCTCTTGCACTGTTGGTGGGAATGTAAATTGATACAGCCACTATGGAGAACAGTATGGAGCTTCCTCAAAAGCTAAAAATAGAACTACCATACGACCCAGCAATCCCACTACTGGGGCTATACCCTGAGAAAACCATAATTCAAAAAGAATCATGTACCACAATGTTCATTGCAGCTCTCTTTACAATAACTAGGACATGGAAGCAACCTAAATGTCCAATGACAGATGAATGGATAAAGAAGATGTGGCACATATATACAATGGAATATTACTCAGCCATAAAAAGAAACGAATTTGAGTTATTTATAGTGAGGTGGGTGGACCTAGAGTCTGTCATACAGAGTGAAGTATGTTAGAAGGATAAAATCAAATACCGTATGCTAACACATGTATATGGAGTCTAAAAAAAAATGGTTCTGAAGAACCTAGGGGCAGGACAGGAATAAAGACGCGGACGTAGAGAATGGACTTGAGGACATGGGGAGCGGAAGGAGTAAGCTGGGATGAAGTGAGAGAGTAGCCTGGACTTATATACTACCAAATGTAAAATAGATAGCTAGTGGGAAGCAGCCACATAGCGCAGGGAGATCAGCTCGGTGCTTTGTGACCCCTTAGAGAGGCGGGATAGGGAGTGTGTGAGGCAGACACAAGAGGGAGGAGATATGGGGATATACGTACATGTATAGCTGATGCACTTTGTTATAAAGCAGAAACTAGCACACCATTGTAAAGCAATTATACTCCAATAAAGGTGTTAAAAAAAAAAAAAAGATAATCTCAATGTATATATAGTTGAAGAAAAGTTAAAAGCCCGTCTGTGTTTTCCAGTATCAGGAGATAGAATTAAACAGTCAAATAATCTATACCTATCAAAATCTACATTTAGGTACTCTAGATTTAGCTTTAAAAGAGATAGCCAAAATCTATGCTACCTTAAGTTTTTTTTTTTTTCTTATTCTTCTTCTTGCTTTTCATTTTTATTCCCTACAGTAAGATACTGACTCCAGAAGCTCAAGAAGTGGAGAGGAGAGATGGAATTAACTCTTGGGAGAAGAAATAACCTTATTTCCCCTCCACTTAATTTTATGCCTATCATAAGAGCCTTTGGGGAAAAATGAAAAGAGTTTCTCATGTCCAAGAGAGCAAAACCTTTCTGTATGTTTATCCTAACTCTAATTGCCTTGTCATCTTTAGAATTCCTGGTCAGATCATATTTCTTTGAGAGTAAAACATTTCCTATAAGTCACTTAAGTTGTTGATTATTAACCAGTATCATCTCTACGTTAAGCAACCAGTAGGAAATACAAAGTAGAATAGTTATTATTTAAAAGGCTAAGTGTTACATAACTGTATTTTAACACATACACATGTATAAATAATACCCCTTACTAAGGTTTTGATTCTGAGATCACCTGGAAATCAAGAACAAGGGTAATAAAAGGAATGTGGTTGTGTGACAATTCGTTTTTCTATATATAACTCCTAATAATTGTGGTTTATGATTATCTGTTGACTAACTATAATTGTCTAATTAATTATAATTAAAATTACATAATACTAAGACTGCAGTTTAGGCCTGTTCATCTTCATGGCTGTACTGCATATTGGCCATAAAATATGTAATGTATGGCTTGTGACAAAAAATACAGATTTTTAAAATACTCTATAATAGTCAAATTTTAATTACCATAGAATTGTGGAAATGGGTGCCTTATAGACATTGGTAAGCAAACAAAAAGTATATTTTCCTTGATTCTGTAGAGCCTTTTGTTTGATTACCTTTTCAGGTAAACTGAAGATTAATTAGGATACACTTTGTTTCAATCTATGGCTAAAATGAAAATGTTTTTACCCATTTATTTTAGTATGCTTAATATAGTAAACAATTTCTTCTCATAGGTTGAAAGTCATTAATGAATATTAATGATTGCTTTTTAATTATATGTAGAGACCTGGACATTTTTTGTTCTATTTCTGATATCCATACATGTTAATGGGAATTGAACAAATGTGATATAGCAGTAGAAATGATATAGCAGGACAACCTTTCCTTATTGAGTGTTCTTGGCTCCCATGTCAAATATTAGATAACCATATATGCAGAGGTTTATTTCTAGGCTATTTGTTCCACTGGTCTACATGTTTTATTTTTATGCCAGAACCATACCGTTTTAATTTCTGTAGCTTTATAGTATGGTTCGAAAGCAGGAAGTTTGCTGCCTCCAGTTTTGTTGTTGTTATGATTGTTTTGTGTTTCTATACAAATTTTAGGTTTGTTTTATCTCTGTTAAAAATTCCACTAGGATTTTGATAATATTGCATTGAACCTGTAGATGGGTTTGCTTAGTATGGATATTTAAAAAATATAATTCTTCTGAGCCATGAATAAAGGATATCTTTCCATTTGTCTTCTTCAACTTCTTTTTATCAGGGTCTTGACAGTTTTCATTATACAGGATCTTTCGCCTCCTTGGATAAATTTATTACTATTTTATTGTTTTTGATGCTATTGTGAGTAGAATCGTTGTTTTTTTTTTTCCAGATGTTTCATTGTTAGTGTGTAGCAGCACAACTGGTTTCTGTGTGTTGATTTTATATCCTATAACTTTACAGAATTTTTTGATTAGTTCCAACAGTTTTTTGGTTAAGTCTTCAGGATTTTCTATATATAAGATCATATCACCTGCAAATAATGACAGCTTTTCCTTTCCACTTCTGATGCCTTTTATTTCTTTGTCTTGCCTTAATTGCTTTAACTTAGACCTTCCAGTACCATGCTGAATAAGAGTGGTGAGAGTGGGCACCCTTGTGTTGTTTCTGATTTTAAGGGGAAGCTTTCAGATTTTTATCATTGAGTGTGATGTTAGCTTTGTGTGTTTGTATGTGGTCTTTATTATGTTGAGATGTGCTCCATCTATACCAAATCAGTTGAGGGTTTTTATCATGAAAAGATGCTGTATTTTGTCAAATGCTTTTTTATTGTGTTGCTGAATTCACTTTGCTAATAGTTTTTGAGAACTTTTGCATCTGTATTCATCAGGGATATTGTTTATAGTTTTCTTGTAGTGTCCTTGTCTGGTTTTGGTATCAAGGTAATGCTGACCTCATAAAATGAGTTTGGAAGTGTTCCCTTCTCTTACTTTTTGGAAGAGTTTGAGAAAGATTGACATTAATTCTTCCTTAAGTATTTGATAGAACTCACAAGTGAAGCCATCTGCTCCTGGAGTTTTCTGTTTTGGGAGGTTTTTGATTACTGAGTCAATCTCCTAACTCATTATTGATCTATCGAGATTTTCTATTTCTTCCTGATTTGGTCTTGGTAGGTTGTGTGTTTCTAGGAATTAATCCATTTCTTCTAGGTTATCCAGCTTGTTGGCATAGAATTGCTCATACTGGTATTTTATGATCCTATGTATTTCTGTAGTATGTCTCCTCTTTCATTTCTGATTTTATTTATTTGAGTCTTCTTTTTTCTTGGTTAATGTGGCTCTTGATCTGTCAATTTTGTTTATCTTTTTGAAAAACTGGCTCTTAGTTTTGTTGATTTTTTTTTCTACTGTTTTTCTGGCCTGTGTTACATTTTTATTTCCATTTTGATCTTCGTTATTTCTGTACTGCAAACTTTGGGCTTAATTTGTTCTTTTTCTAGTTCCTTGAGGTGTGAAGTTAGAATGTTTATTTGAGATCCTTCTGTTTTCTTAAAATATGCATTTATTACTATAAACTAAGTTTATCCTTTTCAGAATGCTTTTGCATCATTCCGTAGATTTTGGTATGTTTTGTTTCCATTTTCATTTGTTCAATGTTATTTTTTATTTCTCTTTTAATTTCTTCTTTGACCCATTGGCTGTTGAAGAGAATGTTTAATTTCCACATAATTGTAGATTTTCCAGCTTTCTTCTTGTTGATTTCTAGTTTAATACCACTGTGGTCTGAAAAAAATACTTGATATGATTTCAAACTTATTCTTCTCTATGTGCACTTGAGAACAATATGTATTTGCTGCTATAGGATGGAATGACCTATAAATGTCTGTTAGGTCCATTTGGTCTAATGTATGGTTCAAGTCCAGTGTTTCCTTGTTGATGTTCTGTCTGGATGATCTATCCATTGCTGAAAGTGGGATATCAAAGTCCCCTACTATCATTGTATTCTTGCCTATTTCTCCCTTCAAACCTGTTGATATGTGTTAATATATTTAGCTTCTCCAATGTTAGTGCATATATATTTATAATTATTACATCTTCTTGATGAATTGACCCCTTTATTATGTAATGACCTTTTTGTCTCTTGTTACCATTTTTTACTTAAAGTCTATTTTGTCTAATATAAGTATAGCTAACCCCGTTTTCCTTTGGTTTCCACTTGCATTGAATTTCTTTTTTTCTTATTTATTTATTTAATTTTTTGGCTGTGTTGGGTCTTCATTGCTGTGCGCGGGCTTTCTGTAGTTTTGGCGAGTGGGGGCTGCTCTTTGTTGCCGTGCACGGGCTCCTCATCGCAGTGGTGACGTCTCTTGTTGCAGAACATGGGCTCTAGGCACGTGGGCTTCAATAGTTGTGGCATGTGGGCTCAGTAGTTGTGGCTCTCAAGCTCTAGAGCGCAGGCTCAGTAGTTGTGGCGCAGGCTTAGTTGCTCCGCAGCATGTGGGATCTTCCTGGACCAGGACTCAAACCCGTGTCCCCTGCACTGGCAGGCGATTCTTAACCACTGTGCCAGCAGGGAAGTCCTGAATTTCTTTTTCTATCCCTTCGCTTTGAGCCTATGTGTTTCATTAAATCTGAAGTGAGTCTTGGAGGCAACATATAGTTGGGTCTTGTGTTTTTATCCATCCAGCCTCTCTGTGCCTTTGATTGGTGAATTCAGTCCATTTACATTAGAGTAATTATTGATATGTAAGGACTTCCCAGTGCCATCTCATTAATGGCTTTCTGTTTATTTTATATTTCCATTGTTTCCTTTCCCCTCTGTTTCTGCCTGCCTTTGTAAATCGGTGATTTTCCACGGTGTTATATTCTGTTTCCCCTTTCTTTACCTTCCGTGAATCTACTCTAGGTTTTTGCTTTTTGGTACCATGAGGCTTACATAAAATATTTTTAGATAAAATGGTCCATTTTACATTGATAGCAACTTAATTTTGATGTCATGCAAAAGTGTTACCCTTTTACTCCCTCCCTTTGATGTGTTTTGGTGTCATTATTTACCTCTTTTGATATTGTGTATTCATTAACAAATTATAGTCACTGTAATTATTTTTTGTAATCTTCTCCTTAAACTTTATACTGTAGTTAAGTGGTTAGCACACCGTCCTATTACAGAATTAAGTTTTCTGTCTGACTGTACGTTTACCTTTACTAGAGTGTTGTGTACTTTTGTATGTTTTCCTGTTGCTGGTTAGCATCTTTTGACTTCTGCTTGAAGAACTCTTTGCAGCATTTCTTGCAAGGCAGGTGTAGGGGTGATGAAATTCCTCAGTTTTTGTTTGTCTGGGAGAAATCCTTCATATCTGAAGTATAACTTTGCTGAATAGAGTATTTTTGGCTGGCAGGTTTTTTTCAACACTTTGATTTGTCATTCCACTGTCTCCTTGCCAGTAGGGTCTCTGCTGAGAAATTGCTGATTGCCTAATGTGTTTTCTTTGTAGGTTACAATCTTTTTTTCTCTGACTCCTTTTAGGATTCTCTCTCTTTCTTTGATTTTTGACACATTCATTATAATACATCTTGGTGAAAGGCTTTCTGCTTTAGATAATAGGGTAATCTGTTAGCTTTGTGAACTTGGATGTCCAAGTCTCTCCCCAGGTTTGGGAAGTGCTCAGCTATTATTTCTTTAAATAAACTTTCTGCCCCCTTTCCCTTCTCTTCTGGAGCTCTGATTATTCTAATATTTTTTGATGGAACTCCATAGATCACATAGGCTTTCTTCACTCTTTTTCATTCTCTTTTTCTTTGTTCTGTGCTGTGTTATTTCAAAATACCTGCCCTCTAGCTCACTTATTCTATTTTCCATTTTATCTAACCTACTGCAGATGCTCTCCATTGCATTTTTCATTTCATTCATTGAAATCTTTAGCTCTAGAATTTCTGTTTGGTTCTTTTTTGTGATTTCTTTCTCTTTGGTAAATATCTCATTTTGATCATGTATTTTTTTAAATTTACTTATTTTATTCATTTGTTTTTGGCTGCGTTGGGTCTTCGTTGCTTCGTTGTTGCTGTGGAGCTTTCTCTAGTTGCGGTGAGCAGGGGCTACTCTTCGTTGCCGTGCGCGGGCTTCTCATTGCAGTGGCTTCTCTCATTGCGGAGCATGGGCTCTAGGCGCGCAGGCTTCAGTAGTTGTGGCACGTGGGCTCATTAGTTGTGGCTCGTGGGCTCTAGAGCACAGGCTCAGTAGTTGTGGTGCACAGGTTTAGTTGCTCCACGACATGTGGGATCTTCCTAGACCAGGGCTCGAACCCATCCATGTCCCCTGCATTGGCAGGCGTATTCTTAACCACTGTGCCACCATGGAAGCCTGATCGTGTATGTTTTTGAGATTTTGTTGGATTATCTTTCTGGGTTTTCTTGTAGCTTGTTGAGTTTCTTCAAAACAGCTATTTTGGGGCTTCCCTGGTGGCGCAGTGGTTGAGAGTCCGCCTGCCGATGCAGGGGACACGGGGTCGTGCCCCGGTCCGGGAAGATCCCACATGCCACGGAGCGGCTGGGCCCGTGAGCCATGGCCGCTGAGCCTGTGTGTCCGGAGCCTGTGCTCTGCAGCGGGAGAGGCCACAACAGTGAGAGGCCTGTGTACGGAAAAAAAAAAAAAAAAAAAAAACAGCTATTTTAAATCTTTTATCACCTAGACCACAAAATTCTGTAACTTTGAGCTCAGTTGTTGAATTAGTGTTCTTTTGGTGATGATATGTTTCTTTGATTTTTCACATTTCTTACAATTTTGTGTTGCTGCTTTTACATTTGCAGTAGCAGTCACACCTCCTTAAACCTTTACTAGTTGCCTTCAGATGGGGTGTACTGTTCATTGGTGCTGTTACATGTCTAGGCTTTTTCCGAAGGTGGTGGTGCTGTAGCTCAATTTTGTGCTTTCTCCCTTGCACACACGTCCTGGTGTGTTCTTCTGATAGCAGTCCACGTACCGGCCTTGCTCTCGCTAACTCGGGAGTGCACACAAGGAGCCGTCTGCAGAGCTGGGGGAGGTGTGGATTTAGCTCTTGGGGCATTGGGGGTGCCTGCAGACCTAGTGGGGAGATCCTCCAGTGAGATACTCCAGAGACTCCTGGATGAACTTCTGCTGCAGTCCTGAGCACAGTCAGCAGGAGCTGCCTACCTTTAATGCCCTTTGATATTTTTATCTGCCTCTTTCCTGATCTCCTACCTCCCCCAGTTATGGAAGTCCCACCTCAGTACTCTGGGTGCTAGTGGAGAGAAACAGGATTCCCAGCCACATCCTGCACAGCCGGAGGAGTTGGGCACTCACTCGCTCAGGGTGCTCTCCTCCCCCCACCCCCTCACCCCCACCCAGGAGAGGTCACCATCCCATGCACTGTTGCCTTAGCATGGGTGGGGGAGTTGGCCCTGGGAAAATTCCTCTTACTATCTCCACTGCAACCAAACTCTTTTTTTTTTTTCCCTCCAATGGCATGCTGGAATATCTCCTTGGGAAAGGTAGACTTCTGCACATTATCTCTTGTCCATCAGTATCTGCCCAGGTCAGCAGTCTGTAGGTTTTTTTCCCAGCTGCAGTGAGAGGGGTTGGGGCAGGTTCATTTGTCCCACGGCCTGTTTCCAGATGCACAGGCGGGCAAGACAGCTCCCAGATCCTCAGGCGTGTGGTGCTGTATTCCCCAAGTCCCACAGAGGCACTTCTGTTTGTCGATGGATGTCTAATGCGTTGTTTTAAAAGGAGGACAAAAAGGAATGTCTTACACCACCAGGATGCTGACATCACTCCTCCAGTTTTAAACAGGATGGTCAGAGTAGGCTTCGTTCAGAGGGTGACATTTGAACAGACTTGACGGAGGTAAGGGAGAAGACTGTAGGGAGGGAAATGGAATGTATGGAAGAAGAACATTCCAGACAGAGCGTTCAGGCAGCAAGGTCTCCAATGTGGAAACACAACTGGTGTGCAAAGAGGACAGTGTAGCTAGACCAGAGTGAGCAAGGATGAGAGCAGAAGTAAAGGGGGGGTGGGAAGGGACAGACTGTGAAGGGTCTTAGAAGCTGTAATAAGGATTTGGGCTCTTATCCTGATTGAAATGGGAGGCCATCACGGATTCTGAGCAGAGGAATGAATGATAGCTTATGTTTTCTAAGGATCATTGTTTACCAGAAATAGACTGAAGAAGGGTAAGGGGAGAATCGGGGACACTAGTTACCTTGGCTGTTGCAGGACTCAGGGCAAGATTACTCTGAGCAGAGTGAAGAAGTGAAGAAAGCTGCATTGGGGATATATTTTCAAGATAGGAATAGGATTTTCTGAGGTGGGATTGAGAGAAAGAGAATAGTCAAGGTGGACTCCAGAGTTTTTGTCCTGACCAGCTAGGAAGACAGAGTTGCCATCAGCTGAGACGGAAAAGGCTGAGGGTGGAGTAGGTTTCAAGAGTGTGGTCAGTAGTTCAGTTTTGGACGTGTTAGATTTGGCATGTCTCCTAGACGTCCAGCTGGGGGTGCCAAGTAGGCAATTGAAGTCTGGTGTATGAGGGAAAGGACTAGACTCGAAATAGAAGTAAAGTTGTGAATCCATGGACCTGGGTGAGATCACCAAGGGAGCAAAAGGCCAGGGACTCTGATCTATGGTACAATTATGTGAGACTTTGCTGCAGATAATTTAAAACTAAAGTTAGCACACCTTGTGTCGTCTTCATTACTTTTTCCTACTGTTTTCTTTTTTTTTTAATCAAACTAAATTTATTTTATTTAGGAAGTTTGTTGTACCAGAGGGAACAAAAGGATGAATTGTAGCAAATCTGATGAATTCTTATGGGAAGATTACATTCCTGAGCCTGACTTGATTGTTCTGTTTCATCACTGTTTTGTTACATTGTTAATTGTCATTTGGGAGTAGATTTTCCCTGTTATTAAAAAAAAAGAAAGAAAGAAAAGATTTGTTCTGTGTATCTCAGCATCTTCTTAAAGTATTCCAGTCTTTAAGTTATAAAGAGTTGATTGGATATTAGGAACTATCAAAGAGAACCTGTACTCTTATATCCAGGCTCTTTTTTCTCCCAGGATATAATGCTTTTAACAGCTTTCAACAAATACTGAAATCTGTTTTCAAAGAAATCTGTACTAATGTATGTTTGTCCATGTAATAGACTGAAGACAGCCACATCTGGCATTCTCAAAGAAGCACATAACTCCTAAATGTAATGCTGCAAATAAACTTATTTCCTTTAAAACTTCACTAAATACTTCCAAGGAGTACAACAAGGTTCCTCATCATATATGTGATTTGCAGATCTTTTCTTCTAGTCTGTAGCATGTCTTTTCATCCTCTTTATAAAATCTTTCAAATAACAGAAGTTTTTAATTTCCACGAAGTCCAGCTTATCAAATTTTTCTTTTATGGGTTATGCTTTTAAACTTGTAGCTAAGAACTGTTTGCCTAAACTGAAGTCACAAAGATTTTCTCCAATTTTTATTCCAGAAGTTTAATGGTTTCAGATTTTACATTTAGGTCTGTGATCCTTTTTGAGTTAATGTCTGTTTATGGCGTGAGATATACATCAAGAGTTATTTTGTTTTGTTTTGCATATGTATACACAGTCGTTACTGTACTGTTGGTTAAAAAGACTATCCTTTCTCATTGAAATACCGCTGCGTTTTGTCAAAGTCAGTTGACATTGAATATGTGGGCCTGTTTTTTTAGACTTCCCGTTATGTTCTAATGTGTATCTAGTAGATATCTAATATGTCAACCCTTTCACCAATAACCACACTGCCTTGATTACACTAGGTTTTTAGTAGTTCCTGGAATTGCAGTGTGAACCCTTCAGTTTCGTTTTCCTTTTTTAAAATGGTTTTGCTCTTCTTATTCCCTTTTCTTGCCATGTGAATTTTAGACTCAGCTTGTCAATTTTTTTTTTAAACCCCTTGCTAAGATTTTTTTAACATTTTTTTGAATTAATCTTAAACATATAGATAACTAAGTACAGATAATCTTGTATTCCTCACCCAGTTTCTCCTAATGCTAACTTCTTATATTGTATAATCATAGTATAATTATCAAAACCAGGAAATTAACATTTGTAAAGTACTGTTAATTGAAAACTTGAATTTTAACAGTTTTCTATCAATGTACTTTTTCTGTTCTAGGATCTTATTTCACATTGTATTTAGTTTCTCCTTAGGCTGCAATTTTTATTGCAGTTACGGTGGATACATAAATCAATTGGGGGAGAATTAACATCTGAAAAATATTATCTTCCGATCTATGAACACAGTATATCTCTCCATTATTTTTAAGTCTTCTTTTATTACTTTAAGCAATGCTTTGTCATTTTCTACTCACAGAACTTGCATATTATTAGATTTATATTTTTGTGTGTGTCTGTGTTATTGTAAATGATACTTTTTTAAAAATTAGAATTCCAGTGTTTATTGCTAAGATAGGGAAATACAATTGATTATTGTATATTGACCTTGATTCCTGCAACTTCATTAAACTCTTATTAGCTCTTATGAGCATTTTTGAAGTTTATTTTTGGGAATTTTTATATAGGCAGCCATGTTGTCTGTGATTAAAAACAGACCTTTCTTCCTTTCTAATGTATATGCTTTCTATTTATTTTTCTTGTCTCATTGTACTGGCAAGTACTTCCAATACAATGTTGAATAGCCGTCATGAGAGAGGACATCCTTGCCTTGTTCCACATTGGGGATGGGGGAGGGTAGCATTCAGTCATTCACCGTTAAATCTGGTATCTCTGGGTCTTTTGTAGATGCTCTTTATATGGTTGAGGAAGTTCTATTCTATTGACTTAGTTTACTGAGATTTTTAATCATGAATGGATGCTGAATTTTGTCAAATTATTTTATGCACCTACTGAAAGGATTTTTCTTCTTTAGTATGTTGATAATATCAATTACATTGGTTTGATTTTTGAATGTTGAGCTAGAATTTCATTGTCCTGATAAAAACCACTTGATCATGATGTGTTATCTTTTTTATATGCTGGCTGGATTCAGAATTTCATTGTCATGATAAAACCCACTTGATCATGATGTGTTATCTTTTTTTATGTTGGCTGGATTCAGTTTGCCGATACTTTGTAAATGATTGCATGTCTACATTCATGAGGGATGTTGGCTTGTAGTTTTCTTTTCTTGTCACATCTTTGTCTGGTCTTGGTATAAAGGCAATACTAGACTCATGAAATGAAGTGGGAAGTGTTCTCTTCTGTATGCTGAAAGCTTATGTAGATAGGTGTTATTTAATGGTTGGTATAGAACTCTACCATTCTACCAGTGAAACCATCTGGGCTTGGGCTTTTCCTTGTGGGAAGGTTTTTTAACTACAAATTAAATTTTTTTTAATGGTTGTAAGACTGTTCTGGCAATTTTGTTTCAAATGGGCATTAGCAGATTGTTTTTCAAAGAATCTGTCTGTTTCTTCTAGCTGTTAAATTTATGGGCATAGAGTTGTTTGTAATATTCCTTTATCATCCTTTGTATGTGTAAAGGTTGTATTATGACGTCCACATTTCAGTTTCTTATATTTTCCTCTTCCTCCTTTTTACTTTTGGTCATTCTATTTAGGGTTTTAACAGTTTTATGGACCGTTTTGGTTTTACTGATTTTTCACTATTTTCTATTTCATTATTTTAAGCTCTTGTCTAATATTTTTCCTTTTCCTTATTTTGGGTTTAATTTACTCTTTTTCTAGTTTCTCAAGGTGGAAACATAGATTATTGATTTGAGACACTTCTTTTCAAGATAAGCGTGTAATACTGTAATTTTCCTTCCAAGTATCGCTTTACAGCAGCATAGCACAGGGAGATCAGCTCCTTGCTTTGCGATGACCTAGAGAGGTGGGATAGGGAGGGTGGGAGGGAGGCTCAAGACAGAGGAGATATGGGGATATATGTATGCATATGGCTGATTCCTTTGTTGTACAACAGAAACTAACAGAGTATTGTGAAGCAATTATACTCCAATAAAGATCTATTTAAAAAAAGATTATCGCTTTAAATTTTGATATGTTGTGTTTTCATTTCCAATTGATTCAGAATAATTTATAATTTCCTTTGTGACTACTTATTTGACCAGTGGGTTATTTATAAGTATGTTGTTTACCAGTATCCTATTACTGATTTTTTGGCTCAAGTGTGACCTCCATCTAGCATCTATAGCTTCTAGGGATTCTATGCACCAGAGTTCTGTAGCCCACACTCGGCATTTAGCAGTGTGTAAAAATTTTAGCTGAATTCATTTTACTGTCTTGTATGTTAGCCTCATCTTCTTCCCATTCTCTGTCATGGGTGAGCCGGTACTCACATTCTATCTCTTCTCGAAGGTGCTTGTCTTTCCTTAAATTTGGGGCTAGTTGATACACAAACTGTGATGCATTCAAGAAAAGTTATGATTTTGCAGATTATTCTTTTTGATAATGCAGGAGAAATTCCCAGCTTTCTACATCCAAAGGTAAAGACAGACATCTCAGTGCCACATATTTTAGGCTATAATTTGGGGAGCATTTTAGAGTTCTAGCCACAGAGGCAGAATGAGAGAAGTTAATGACTCTACATATTAAAATGCATTTTAAGGCTTCATTGCAGGCAGAACTGCATTTGCAGTCTCTCAAACTTCATGAAGCAGCCCTGTTGTTTTGTTGTAATAAAATTTAGTTTGCTAACCACCGTGACATTCTCAGTCTCTACACAAGGTAACAGGAAGGAGTTCCTGCATGTATTACCAAGGCTCCCTTCTTTTTTAATGTAAGTTGCTGGCACATTTTGTGCCCTTTGTGAATGGACGACAGAGGTCAAGAGGTTGAGGCTGGGCTTATTTGTTTATTCGGATAGTACAAGTGGCTACTCAGTAGTAGAGCAGAACATCTGTATAAGAAGCTCGGCTTCAGCTCAGCTCCTCCTTGATCGTCTGATGTTGGAAGAGCCTGTAATTAGGTACTTCATTCCAGCCTAGTTATTGTTGAATGAACAGAATTCAAGGGAACCATCTGTTGTACAGGGTTTTAGAATCATGATTGACAAAGATATGTGACATCCAATATGAAGACATCTTTTTTTTCCCATTGCAAAATAGTTTGGCCAATTTAAAACTTAAACCTTTAGGAGGAAAAGGCTAGTTTATGCAAATGATTCTAAGATGTTTTAGAAGACTTTAGCTATCTTTTTTTTTTTTTTTTGGCTGCGTCGGGGCTTAGTTGCAGCACGCAGGATCTTTCGCTGAGGCACACAGGCTCTTTGTTGCAGCACGTGGGCGTCTCTCTAGTTGTGGCACATAGGCTCTAGAGCACACAGGCCCAGTAGTTGCGGTACGCAGGCTTAGTTGCGCTGCAGCATGTGGGATCTTATTTCCCTGACCAGGGATTGAACCTGCATTGGCAGGAGGATTCTTAACCACTGGACCACCAGGGAAGTCCTGAGAACTTTAGCTATCTAATTGTGGTCACCATGATCTGATTTTTTGGTTACTAATTTAACTTTATTTATTGCTTTTCTTTTTCAGAAAATTCTTCCAGGAGGAAATACATCATTTGATGTAGTTTTTCTTGCAAGAGTAGTAGGAAATGTAGAAAATACTTTATTTATTAATACATCTAATCATGGGGTATTCACTTACCAGGTAAGAATCAGAATGAAAACTTTATTTATAAAATACAGTTATCATCTTCAACCTGTCATATGGTAACCTTTTGGGAACTCTTCAAAAATTCAAGGGATAAGGGAAAATGTAAGAGTTTAGATTCAGAGAATTTTTTTTAACTTTTAATTTTATATTAGAGTATAGTTGATTAACAGTGTTGTAATAGTTTCAGGTGTACAGCAAAGTGGCTTAGTTATACATATACATGTATCTATTCTCTTTCAGATTCTTTTCCCATTTAGGTTGTTACATAATACTGAGCATTTTTTATACTTAGAGCTGTGTTTGTGAATATCCCTGTTCACATCAGACTGTGAAACAAATGCTCTTAAAGCTACAGCTAAAGTGTTACTGTAAGATTGGTTGGCAAAAGAACAGTTAAAAATATTTTCACAGTGACTCTAGATTTTTTTTACTTTTTGCACGCTTACGAAGTGATAATAGTTTCAGGATCAAAACTTATGTGCCTGCTTTTCTTTGGTAATTATATTGTTTAAAATTTTTGATACACTCTTTTCTATGTGCAATCATTGTTTGGGTTATTAAAGAAAGTGAATGTTTTGTGAATCAAGATTTTTATATATCAAGATAACTAAGAATAATTACTCATTTGACACTGTGCTACACACTTTACATGCACTTCTGCCTGCATTACAGATACTGTTATTCTCACTTTTTTAGATGAGTAAGGTGAAGTTGAGAAAGGTTAAATAATTATGCTACTAGTAAGTTACTGAGCAGGGATTCAAACCCATGTCTTTATAACTACAAAGACCATCCTCTTAACCACTGAGCTATATTGCCCATGGAACTCAATTGTTTAAATCCTTACTTGGCTAGTGTCTTACTTTACAGTTTTTATGCTTTTGTTTTTGAACATTTCTTCTCCACTACCCAGGACACTTCATGTATTTTGGAAATTAGTGTCAGAGTAAACATTCCATTTTAGTCAAGAATCATATCTTATACTTATTTATGGTGAACAAGTCTTTAATGGTTGTTTGATAGGCAGTATATACTTTTGAAGCCAGTACAGATGAATAACTTTGACGTGCTGTACAGAGCACTTGGCATATACTTGTTGAGTAAATAAAAAGACCACCATGAGAATATGAAGACCTGTGCCCTACAGTGGTGCCCCCAACTGACCTAGGTGTTTGTGGCCCACGGGTGACCTGAGGGGCATGATCAGGTTGTTCTCAAGGTGAGCCTCAGTGCCAGGTGTCTTCACCTCTTCGCATCTAGTCTTTCACCACGTCTTTCTCTTAAATGTACCTTGAGTCTGTCTACCTCTCTCCTCTTCACCCCCACTGCTCCCAGGCCATCCCCACCTCTCACTGGATGACGACACAGGAGCCTCCTGGCTGCCCTTCCTCTCCTCCACAGCCCCTCCTATAGTGCATTGTTCACTCTGTAGCCAGAGTGATATTCTCTGAGCATAAATCAGATCCAGTCAGCTCCTCATGTACATCCTTATGTTTTCCCATTGCTCTCAGAGCAAAGTGAAAGCTGCTGACCAAGGCCAGCAAGGCTCTAAGGATCTGACTCCCGTGTAGCTCTCCCACCTCATCCCATTTGGCCATGGTTCTCATCTTATTCTTTGTCTCCAAATAAGCCACACCCTTTCCTGCCTCCTGCCTTTTGCCTGTGTACTTCCCCTTGCAGAATACACTTTCACTGTTGGCTTGTCCTCATCTATCAGGTGACGTCAGTTCACGTCATTTCCCCATCCACCCTCTCTTAAAGAATATTCCCACCCTCGCTCCACCCAGTTACTCTGTATCACATTACCCATTTTTCTAAACCTTTTTATTGTTATCTAGGCTGTCCCTAATATTAGCATGTGAGTTTCATAAGAGCAGGCACGTTATCTGTCTCGTTCACTGTTGAATTGTTCAGTAGTGCCTGTGGTTGTACCTAGCACATCATAGGCACTTAATAAATAGCTGTCATTGAATGACTGGCTCACCCTGTTTGGTCAGCCCACATTCCTATGGAGGAATGACCTGGGACTGTGCTTCGTATTTAAGAGATTGTCTGGGCCCTACATCCATCTTCTGTTGGTTGGAACAGGGAAATCTTTTAATACCCTGTTTCCTCCTTTTGTCTATCCCATGACCTCGTGAAGGACTCCTATCATTTTCATTTCTAATATAGAAATCATTCCAAATGTGTATATATGTGCATTTATATATATATAAAAGAATATATATATATATATTCTTGATGTGTATCAAGAATTTTATGTATATCAAATAGGTAGCCAAACAAGTATAGAAACTACATGTGTGCTCCTTTTAAAGGGAGTTACGATTTTTTCCATAAGTTAACCTCACCAGTTTTCCCTAGATCAATCAGTTATAACTATAAAAATGTTCTAAAACTCTAAAAGCAACTAAAATTGCATTTTTTTCCCCCCTTGGAATCAGGTATTTGGTATTGGAGTTCCAAATCCATACCGATTGAGGCCGTTCCTTGGGGCCAGAGTCCCTGTGAATAGCAGTTTCTCGCCTATAATAAACATACACAATCCTCACAGTGAGCCTTTACAGGTGAGTTTATGGTGGTGATTTTGAATGTGTTTAACTTTAGTGGAAATTAATGCTTAGCGTGAAATCTCAATTTGTTATAGTTTTCAAGACTATTTAAAATAATGTGGTACTGAATAATAGTACTAAAGAGAGACATTATTTTATTGCAGCTTGTAGTCTGAATTTGGGGTTATATCAGTCCAGTTATCGAATTTTTGGAACCATTTTTAAAATGACTGTGGTTTCTCTGGTGTTAGTTTTAAGCACCTGTACATGTAATTTAAAAAGAGTTTTCATCTATACAAGGCCACTGCTTTTCTTGCCTTCAGCTCCTTCTGTCCCAGTATAAATTTTTTAAACCAGTATTCGTATTTATTTCTAATAATAATAAGTTTTTGGTGATAGCAGCCTGGAAATTAAAATCCGAGGAAAGGGTAATATAGAAGCACTGATTAAAAGCCAACTTATATTTTTATTTTAAAAAATCCAACTCATATCTTACCCAGTGTTTTAGTAGTAAGTATTTTCACATTTGAAATCCCTCCTCACTCGTCCCTTGTCTCTAAGACAGTGGGCGTGACTGGCGTCACTCTTTCAAATATTTCCTAAAATAAAAACCCCACCCCATGCCCCCAGTGACTTCTAGCCGTGTAACATTTGCTGCCACTGTAGCTTCTAGTTTTGTTGTCTGTGTTGGAAGGAGATGTGGATGCTTTCCAGAACAGTCCTTAATGTCCACACCCAGGGCCTGTAGAGTTCTTTAGGACCCCAATACTGCAGAACTTAGTGGTGGCTTGAAAATGGCAGGTGGAGGGAAAATACCATGCATTGTGGTAAGCCACAGCACTTTGGCAACCGAAATGGTTTTTGCCATCCTCGAACCCCCTGGTAGAAGGGCTCATAAACAGTGAAGGTGAAAACAAGAAAGAACAAGACAAGATATTCAGAGCTGGGATTATGAAATGCTTAGGAATTTAGTAGCAAGAAAGGTTTCACCCCCAAACTTGGCTGACACTGGGTGAGGATAGCTATGAATAAAAATACTCCACCCAAATTTTGATTATTTGTAGCTGGATATCTTGATCATAAAAGAGGAAAATGCTCTTGTCTCCTGCTTTTACAAGTGAAAAGTATTTCCTCTCCATCATCAGTCTGTCGTTTATATCCTTTTGCTACTTTGGATAATGGTGAATTTTCCCTGTTCTGGCTAACTTTTATTACAAATCTATACAGAAACCTCATAAATTCTTGCTACTTTTCTTTTCTTGACTGTTTTCAGTCCAAGACATAAAAACTGTCCTCTCATTCTCTCAGACCCTGTCGCATGAGTTGCCACACTCTTCTGTAGCAGCAGGGTTACAAAGCACCCAGGGATGTGCCCTCTCTGTGGTTGCCACACCACGGACTGAGGGTCTCGCTTCCTGCTTGGAAGGATGGAAGTTACAGACTCAGCAGATGTTGGCTAATCTACGGTGACTTTAGTAGCCTTACAGTCTGCGCCTTGGCTCCTCAGCCTTTGGAGTCATCAAGCTATAATCTAGAAAAATTATCTCTGAATTCAATAGTGATTTTTTTCTTTTGTTCATCTAGTCTTTTTCAGTTATATAACATTTCAATTCACGATTTACCACAACAGACTTTTCATCAGCACACAGGAGAGCAAATGGAAAGCCAAAGTTGCCCTCTTAGAAACAATAGATTGTTTATCTGGAGTGCTTTTTTTTTTTTTTAAAGGGAAAATCCAAGTCCCTACCTGATGGGCGCTCTTTTAATTGAGGTATAACTGACATACAACATTATATCAGTCTCAGGTATACAGTATAGTTTAACTGTAGTCACTATCATGTCTGTCACATTCCTGTGACTGAATTGCCCTTGTAACTGGAAGGTTGTGTGGAAGGCACTCTGAACCTGGAAGTCCTATAATGTGAGTCCTGTCCTTAAATTTAAGATAGTATTGTAAAGCAAGAAATTACATCTGATTTGTTCACTATACAACACAAACACACGAGTGTGTTCTCATTGAAAAAAGAATGTCGACAATTCAAACGTGTGAGGCAAAGGTCCCTTTGAACTTGCCACCTTCCGGTCCAGTGATGTCCAGCAGAACTCCCTGTGCTGATGGAAGAGTTCAGTGTCTGCTCTGTCCAGTGCAGTAGCCACCAGCCACAGGTGGCCATTGAGCACCTGAACTTGTGGCTGGGGTGGCTGAAGAGCTGAACGTTCAGTTTTATTTTAGTTCAATTAATTTCAATTTAAATAACCACATGTAGCTGGTGACTGTTATATTAGCACAGCTCCAGCCCTGAACCCTTCCTCGGCGATACCCTTCATGTGATCTCCGTGTGTCACATCAGGCCTTTTTCTGTGTGCTTGTGTGCAGATATGTGGGCACACAAAAATTAACATTCTTCGTGGGACTCTTTTTACATAAATTATGTTTTGTATATATTGTTGGCTTCCTTTTTTTCTCTAAACTTTATTAAATTAGGAAAACTAGCACTGGACTAAAAATCAGGAGTGTGTCGTCCTAGTTTTAATGTAATCTGTCCTTTGATTTTATAGTTTAGCCTTTATCTGTCCTCATTTCCTTATTCCCTTTCCTGTTATCAGTAGCCTACCTTTGTAATCTTATGTTTCCAAACATTGTTAGGCTTGTGTCCTTAATACCTGGGAAGATTAAATGAAATAATACATGATGTTTTCTGGTTTTTAGAAAAAGTTCTGCAGTCACCCCATCAGTTAAGGTGCTGTTACTGTTAACGCAGTACTGTAGGGGAACACTAGTAGGTTGGAAGGCAGGTGATAGTACTCAGAGAAAATCCTAGCTCGTCAGTCTTTGCTAAATGCATCACTGTCATGACAACACACACACAAAAACAGAAACAGTAACCGTTCAGCATATGCTAAAGTACTGCTGCTTTTCCTGCTTTGCCCTTTTTTTGTGTACTCCTAGAGGACTTTTGTGATAAAACAAGTAAAGGTTTTCTACCCATTCTCATTCACCCCAAATTTGCATTTAATTAAATATATTCTTTATTTTTAAGAGATAGGGTTACCTGCCTTTAAAGAAAAGTCTCCTGCCATATGACTCTTCTATTCCTTGGTATTTACCCAAGAGAAAGGAAAGCACGTGAAAACCCCAAAGACTTATACAACGTGGTGTCCATAACAGCGTTGTGACCAAACATCTGTAGTGACCAAAAACTGGAAACACCCCAAATGTCCATCAGCAAGTAAATGGATCAAAAATTGTGGCATATCCATGAAATCAAAAAGAAATGAACTGGGCTTCCCTGGTGGCACAGTGGTTGAGAGTCCGCCTGCCCATGCAGGGGACATCCCAAAAAAAAAAAAAAAAAAAAAAAGAACTATTAGTACATAAAACAACATGGTGGATCTCCAGATAATTACACTGAATAAAAGCAGCCAGACACAAGAGTACATACTGTATGGTTCCATTTATATAAAACTCTGGACACTACAGACTAATCTAGAGTGGCCAAGAGCAGCTCAGTGGTTGCCTGGGGATGGGAGAGGGCAGAGGGTGACAGGTGGATTGCAAAGGTCATGAGGAAACTCTAGGAGGTAAAGGGTTTATTTAATATCGTAATTATAGTGGTAGCTTCATGCCTGTGTACATGTCAGAATTCATCAAGTTGTACACTTTAAAAATGTATAGGGCTTCCCTGGTGGCGCTGTGGTTGAGAGTCCGCTTGCCGATGCAAGGGGCACGGGTTCGTGCCCCGATCCAGGAAGATCCCACATGCCGCGGAGCGACTGGGCCCGTGAGCCATGGCCGCTGAGCCTGCGCGTCTGGAGCCTGTGCTCTGCAATGGGAGAGGCCACAACAGTGAGAGGCCCGCGTATCGCAAAAAAATAAATTAAAATGTATAGTTTAGGGCTTCCTTGGTGCCGCAGTGGTTAAGAACCTGCCTGCCAATGCAGGGGACACAGGTTCGAGCCCTGGTCCGGGAAAATCCCACATGCTGCAGAGCAACTAAGCCTGTGCGCCACAACTACTGAGCTTGCGCTGTAGAGCCCGCAAGCCACAACTGCGGAGCCCATGTGCCGCAACTACTGAAGCCCACGCACCTAGAGCCCGTGCTCTGCAACAAGAGAAGCCACTGCGATGAGAAGCCCACGCACCACAAGGAAGAGTAGCCCCTGCTCGCTGCAACTAGAGAAAGCCCGTGCACAGCAACAAAGACCCAATACACCAAAGATAGATAGATAGATAGATAGATAATTTTTTTAAATGTATAGTTTATTGTACATGAATTATACCTCAGTAAACAGTTTTTAAAAATCATGGGTTGGGACTTCTCTGGTGGTCCAATGGTTAAGACTCCACATTCCCAATGCAGGGGGCCCGGGTTCGATCCCTGGTCAGGGAACTAGATCCCACATGCCGCAGCAAAGATCCTGCACTCAGCAGTGAAAATCCCGCCTGCTGCAACTAAGACCCGGCATGACCAAATAAATAAATAAATATTTAAAAGAAACAATCATGGGTGTAGGTACAAGCCACAGAGATATATTACTAGTAGCTGTGATTTTGCTACAGAAGTCTTCAAATATTTTCATACTGCGCTGATATTGTTGCATATGCTCTTCACTATGTCACAATTACAGTAGTTATTAGATCTGCTGCTAGATCTTGTTATAAATGTGTGAATAAAGAAGCATTTGTGTTACTATAAGAACTGTAAAATTTGTATTTCTAAAACATGATACTTTCCATAAACTGTTTCCTTAGGAAAAAATAGAAATAAATGTCCTACGGTTGGATTTCCTAAAATCCAGTCTCTGAAACAACTACACTATTTCCGAGTTCAATATTTCAAAGTTACCTTGCTTTAATTAAATACGCCACCATTGCTTACCCATATGAGCACTGCCTCTGGTGATGTGACACCACACTTATCCTATGTTTATATCTGTAAACGTCTTCAAATTTTTTCTGATGAACAGTTAGGGTGTCAAACGTTTCTGTATAAGAGCAAATCACTTGCACTGAAAACATGATTTTGACTTAACCATCATGTGCTCCTTTGTCACAGGTTGTAGAAATGTACTCTAGTGGAGGAGATCTTCACCTCGAACTTCCGACAGGTCAGCAGGGAGGCACCAGGAAACTGTGGGTGAGTGCTGACGTGTTCTCTCTTGTGAGCTCACATGAAACCAGTTATTCTCTTAAATACACCATAAAATACTTAACTCCTCCTCACCTGAAGAAATATGGGTGACTTTTCTGTAATTATTGTCTTAATATTAAATTTATATCAAACTAACACAACATTGTAAAGCAACTCCAGTAAAAATTAATTTAAAAAGATAAATTTATATCACATATACTTGAAAATTGGAGAGACAGAGAGAAATAGAACAGTAATTTTTGGAAAGAGCAGTGAACAAAAACTGGTGTAAGCTCTAACCCACTGTGTGGAAAGAAAGAGGTTTTAACTATTCTTCCTCAGAATAATATTAGTAAAGTTGTCTCTGAATCTAATCATTTATAATATGCTTTACACTAATACTGAAGAAGAAAAAAAAATAAAGTGAGAAGGACCTGCTACATGTTTTAAGATAAAGCATTGAACATGCATACTCAGTATTGATGGAGGAGATGCCATTTGCAGAGGGAACATAGTCAGGCCCTCCTGATGACTTAGAAACTTTAAATTTTTAGGCAGTCTACAGCCACGTTTAATGCTGTTTAATATTTGACAGTACTCTGTGTCCATGGTTAGAGAACCACTTTTTCTTGGAGAATACTAGCAAATATTAACAGATTAATGAATACCTAGTAACTACCTTATTTACAAAGGTTCCTGCCATGCAGTGAACAAAAACTGGTGTAAGCTCTAACCCACTGTGTGGAAAGAAAGAGGTTTTAACTATTCTTCCTCAGAATAATATTAGTAAAGTTGTCTCTGAATCTAATCATTTATAATATGCTTTACACTAATACTGAAGAAGAAAAAAAAATAAAGTGAGAAGGACCTGCTACATGTTTTAAGATAAAGCATTGAACATGCATACTCAGTATTGATGGAGGAGATGCCATTTGCAGAGGGAACATAGTCAGGCCCTCCTGATGACTTAGAAACTTTAAATTTTTAGGCAGTCTACAGCCACGTTTAATGCTGTTTAATATTTGACAGTACTCTGTGTCCATGGTTAGAGAACCACTTTTTCTTGGAGAATACTAGCAAATATTAACAGATTAATGAATACCTAGTAACTACCTTATTTACAAAGGTTCCTGCCATATTTTTTTTTTTTTTTTTTTTTTTTTTAACGTTGCCTACCCAGCTTTAATCAAAGAAGGGAAAGTCATAGAAAATGCAGTTCCTGTACCGAGGTCACTAAAATTGCTGCTCATTCGTAATTGAAGACACACGGATCTGACCACTATGAATAGGTTCTGAACATCAAAGTTTCTTTGTTAATTGCTCTGTTAAACACACACAGCCTCTAGATTCTGTCACATGACTAGTCTCAGCCAGGGAAGGGACGTGGAGGGGACGCTTTTAGGATATTGACTTGAACATTTAGAAACCAATTTGTCAGTGACTAGGTTAACTTCTAAGATGTAGAAACACTCTAGCAGGTAGAAATGTGTAATGGATGGTCTCTTTATATCCTTTCACAAAAATGATTTACCTTGAAATTATGATATTGTTTGAAAAGCCTTTGGGAGAAATAGTGTATAAAACAGTGCTTCATAGAATTAACTATAAGCAATTAAATTTGTATTATAATTCTAGATAGAAGAACTAAGAACTTACTATGAAATATAACCGGATTCTAATAAATAAACAAAAAAATTCAGATTTCTAATTAGTTAAGAACTGTAATGAATGGTAGCAGACATGGCAGATTGTTTTAATACTCCTAGCAGCTACGAGGAAAGATATAGTGACTTATTCCTACAAATCTAGAGTGAGAAAAAGTCAATTGGCCTTGACCTCACCCCCAGCCCATTTCAGTGTACATGAGAAAACCCCAGCTCCTAAAGATGGGGAAGTGGATGGTCTATCTCTAGTGGCCCCAGGAGGGTTCCAGTCACCTCTTTCCTACTTTGAGACTAAAAAGTTAAGAGAGTAGAGGCAAGTGAAGACCAGTAAATTCTAAACCATGGGGATTTCTTAAAATAGGCCAAAAGGTGTGTGCAGAAAAACTCTGGTGGTCCCGAGGGAGCCAGATTATTCAAAAACCAGGAAAAGAATTATACCTCAAAAACAAATTTTTTTTCCAGTGAGTCTTCCTTCTAGTGTAGATGTAAGTGTTCTCTTTTTATGAGCCTAAAAAGTTATGCTATCTTACATGCTCAGAGCCTTACTGAATGCGGTTGGTGAACTGTGGATTTGCTTGGGAAGCTTTGTTTTGTTAGGTTTTAAATGAAAGGAGAGCAGAGTCTACGCTCTCTTGGTTAGCATTTAAAGAGAATCCTAAATGGGCAGAAGACCTAAATAGACATTTCTCCAAAGAAGATATACAGATTGCCAACAAACACATGAAAGGATGCTCAACATCACTTATCATTAGAGAAATGCAAATCAAAACTACAATGAGATATCATCTCACACCAGTCAGAATGGCCATCATCAAAAAATCTAGAAACAATAAATGCTGGAGAGGGTGTGGAGAAAAGGGAACCCTCTTGCACTGTTGGTGGGAATGTAAATTGATACAGTCACTGTGGAGAACAGTATGGAGGTTCCTTAAAAAACTAAAAATAGGGCTTCCCTGGTGGCGCAGTGGTTGGGAG
>NW_020173116.1:8095153-8200103 GCF_003031525.2 Neophocaena asiaeorientalis asiaeorientalis | reverse complement strand
ATATGTACACTACCAAATGTAAAACAGATAGCTAGTGGGAAGCAGCCGCATAGCACAGGGAGATCAGCTCAGTGCTTTGTGACCACCTAGAGGGGTGGGATAGGGAGGGTGGGAGGGAGACGCACGAGGGAGGAGATATGGGGATATATGTACATGTATAGCTGATTCACTTTGTTATAAAGCAGAAACTAACACACCACTGTAAAGCAATTATACTCCAATAAAGATGTTAAAATAAATAAATAAATAAAACATTATTTAGCTAAAAAAAAGTATATTCTGAAACTATTGCATATGAAGAGACAGTTAATGAGTATGCCGCTAAAAAGTGTAGGGAGAAAAGTATTACAGAGATGTATCAGGAAGTCCATCAATTAAAAGAATTTTGTTTAAAAAAATAATAAATTTAAAAAAAAGAATCCTTTTTGCAATGACCTAGAGAGGTAGGATAGGGAGGGTAGGAGAGAGGCTCAAGAGGGAGGGGATATGGGGGTATATGTATGCATATGGCTGATTCACTTTGTTGTACAACAGAAACTAACACAGCATTGTGAAGCAATTATACTCCAATAAAGATCTGTTAAAAAAAAAAAAGAGAATCCTGTAAACTTCTGGAAAAGCAGTTTCCCTCTGATGGTGATGTCTCTGTTGTTTAGAGAATTTCAGGACTGAATTATATACCCAAGCACCAGCAATACATCAAATAATAACTGATTTTTATAGATTAACTCTGTCTTAATCACTTACCATCTTGATGATGATTTTGCCGCCAACAGTTTGTTTTCATATAATTTTATTTCTTTCATTTTGCTCAGTTTTACACACCATACTTCATTAGTTTTAAGATATGTGTGTTTTTATCTTTTAACATCCTCCAGAATTGGACTGTGTGTTATAATCAATGGAATGAATATATTTGTTTAATTGGCAAAATATGTTTTTTTTCTTAGTATTTAAAATAATAGTGCATCTTTCAGGTGATGTCATCTTATTCAGTAAACTGTGGTAGTTTTGCTACATTATGGTCTGTTAACTTGTCAGGAAATTCCTCCTTATGAAACCAAGGGAGTAATGAGAGCCAGTTTTTCATCTAGAGAAGCAGATAATCACACAGCTTTCATAAGAATAAAGACTAATGCTTCAGACAGCACGGAGTTTATCATTCTTCCAGTTGAGGTGGAAGTTACCACAGGTGAGTGGATGACTAAAGGAGCTGCAAGTTTGTTTTGGTTTCAGTACATCCTGCTCTGGCGAAGTGAAATATAATTGTTTACTTTTCTTTTTTCCAAGCTCCTGGAATTTATTCCTCAACTGAAATGTTAGATTTTGGTACACTGCGAACACAAGGTAAAAAAAGAGACAGTGTCTTTATAGGTCTTTTAAAAAATCCCTGTATTCATTGCTGAATGGCTCTACCTTAACTCCTTTGTAATTAATTCAGCTTTGAAAGTTATTTCTCAGTGGGTTACATGATCTTGTAGAAATCTGCTTTTGGGAACTCGGAGCCCTTAGTGATCTATACCCCATTCCTCTGAGGGATACCACTGCTTACAAGATGGGAAAGCAATGTCATGGGTAACTTAAGTCTTCTAAATGGAAGATTGAGGCAGCAAGTCGTTTCTTAGTTTCTTAATCCAGTTTCTCACCTATTTAGTTATGCTGAATCTTTTCTTTTAATAGTGAAATAAAGGAAGTGAAAAGATTGACTTCTGGATTTTTGTTTAGATATGGATCATTCAATTGCATTATAATAACGTAATGTTAGAAATTGGTCCCCAGTAGTCAGAGAATTCAAATTCTAAAATTGAAAATAACCAAAAAAGGATTTATTAAGAGAAAAGTAAGAGTACCTGTAATATGGGATTCCTGTGGGCCATATGTAACTAAAAATTTGGTTGTTTAGGATTGAAGACCCATTTTTGAAAATTAGATTTGGTTTTAATATAATAATTTTATATTGTACTTTACTGAATTGCTTCATTATGCTTTGCTGGGAAACTAAAAGATAGTGATAACGTCAATTTCAATGAAAACTTTTGTTTTGTTTTGTTTTTTGGTCTGATTGTTTAGGAGGGGGCAGTTCCTATAGTACTCACTGTCCTTAAGAGTAAGGCAGTTCCTGTCAAGGAGTGCGATTGTCACATTCTTTTTATAAATGTGATTGCTATTCTAGTTCACATTCTAAAATACATTCAGTCTGATATCTAAGAAGAGAAAGATTCTAACTTGCTATAAAGCATACCATTTTAAGAAATATTTTCTTTTCCTCAATTTTAACAGATCTACCAAAAGTTTTAAATCTTCATTTATTAAATTCAGGAACAAAAGATGTACCAATAACAGTAAGTTTTTACTTTTCTTTTTCCTAATTTATATATTCTTTGTTTTTAAACTTATGACAAAGTTTAAAATGATTAAACTCTTGCTCTAAAGGAATTCTATTTTATGGTGACCTGGTGACACTTTGGTTCAAAGCGTGATACAAGAAACCTGTTCTGCCTCTCTAATCACCAGATTTTCAGGATGAGAAGGGCATGTGGACAATCTTCTCCAAGCTAAGTGTGAACCAAAGTTCATGAGGTTCCTGTTTAGGCCTGTAGAGTCTG
Source organism: Neophocaena asiaeorientalis asiaeorientalis (assembly GCF_003031525.2). Taxonomy (NCBI): domain Eukaryota; kingdom Metazoa; phylum Chordata; class Mammalia; order Artiodactyla; family Phocoenidae; genus Neophocaena; species Neophocaena asiaeorientalis. Next base: position 8,197,497 of record NW_020173116.1, on the reverse strand, counting down.
ATAAATCCTAGGATCTGCGTGCCATGTGCAAAGAAAAACGGGTTGTTAGACTTAAGGTACAGTTAAGTAAAAAGAGAGAAGAAAAGATTCAGATGAGTTGGAAAGAGAAATAAGGAAGCAAAGAAATCCGGTAGGTAGTGGTTGAGTGCTGTTAACATTTGTCTCTGGTACCCCTTCTAACCTGCAGCTGCCGTAGTTACCCTTGACAGCACACTGTAAACTAGGGTCCTCTCTCCCCTTCACACATACTCGAAGAACAGGTGACCTTGATGCCTTGTAAGTGGAAGTGGAGTGTCATGAGATGGTGAGCAAGGTCACTGTGCATTAAAATGTGGTTACCTGGGATGACCGTCTCTCCCGTCACTTGGGGTTTGTATACTCTCTTCTCTTTGGTCTCTATTCCACCATTTGGTGGTAAACTCTGGGTTTGGGCAGGGATGGGCAACAGTCTGTGAAGTCTCAAAGCCCATCTAATCTATTTCATTTTATCAGAGTTCTCTGAATTTAGGTTTTCTGATATCAGCACAGGTTATAATAAAAATATACTGCTTTCCTCTTCCCTTATTCTCTTTGTAACTTGGGAACCTCACCAGGAGGTGAGGCTGTGAGCTAAAGCAAAATCTAGGTAGACCTTGCTCACTAGTAGAGTCATAGTCTAAGCAGTGTCCTGCCATATGACCTAGTATTTCTTCCTGCTAGGTAGGAGAATTGGGGGTGGGTTAGGGGAATGGAGTCTGGTAAAGCAGCGGTCCCCAAACTTTTTGGCACCAGGGACCGGTTTTGTGGAAGACAGTTTTTCCACGGACCGGGGTGGGTGTAGGGGGACGGTGGGGGATGGTTCAGGCATAATGCGAGCAATGGGGAGCAGCAGATGAAGCTTCGCTTGCCCACTGCTCACCTCCTGCTGTGCGACCCGGTTCCTAACAGGCCGCAGACTCTGCTACCAGTCTGCGGCCTGGGGGTTGGAGACCCCTGTGGTAAAGAACTTCCCCCAATCTGCAGTGGAGCTGAAACTACCCCAACCTGAGGTTCCTAGCACTCCAGTGTTAGGCCGACTGAGAGGGACCTGCTCTGAAGGTGCCTGAGTCTGCTGGGATTCATGCCCCTGCTCCTTGGTGAAGTCTTCAAGGGCCTGGGACCCTTCCACAGATGACAAGGAACAGCTCCTTTGACCTAGCCACTCTGATACTATATTTTTCTTAAAAAAAAAAACCATATAATGCTGACTGTTACCGCTATATTAAGGGGCTAGTGATTGTTTTTGCCTCTTTAATCTGTATTGAAATTTTCACAAGTCTATAGAAAAATGAGCAAAATAAGAGCAATATAGGGCTTCCCTGGTGGCGCAGTGGTTGGGAGTCCGCCTGCCGATGCAGGGGACGTGGGTTTGTCCCACGTGCCGTGGAGCGGCTGGGCCCGTGAGCCATGGCCGCTGAGCCTGCGCGTCCGGAGCCTGCGCTCTGCAGCGGGAGAGGCCACAACAGTGATTGGCCCGCGTACCGCTCCCAAAAAAAAAAAAAAAAAAAAAAAAGACCAATATAAATATTTATAAAAATATGAGTGTGTATATGTTAACATAATTAACATAAAGTTGTAAACACCCTTTCTGGATAAGAACTATTCTGAGATAATGTCATTGTTTCTTTGACATTAAAATGTTTGTTGTTTTATTATTAAAGGTAGTAGATAGTTGGGGGAGGGTTGTTTTTGTTTTTTTAATAGAATAAGTGGGGAAGTGTTCTTTCCTCTTCTGTTTTTGGGGAGAGTTTTTGAAGGATTGATGTTAATTCTTTAAATGTTTGGTAGAATTCACCAATAAAGTCATCTGGGCCTGGATTTTTCTTTGTGGGAAGTTTTAAAATTATTAATTCAATCTCTTTACTTGCTACAGGCCTGTTCAGATTTTCTTTTTCTTCTTGAACCAGTTTCAGTAACTTATGTCTTCCTAGGAATTTTTTCATTTCATCTAAGTTATCTAATTTGTTGGCATACCATTGTTCACAGTATTCCCTTATAATACTTTTTTTTTTTTTTTTCCTGTGAGGTAGGTAGTAATGGCGCATCTTTAATTGTTGATTTTAGCAATTAGAGTCTTCTCTATATTAAAAAAATTTTTTTGGTCAGTCTAGCTAAAGGTTTGTCGATTTTGTTGACCCTTTCAAAGGACCAACTTTTGGTTTTGTTAATTTCCTTTTTTTTTTCCTTTGGTTTGATACCAAAATACCCTTTGTTTTATGAAGAATGGTAGTAGATAGTAGGAATTTCTCCTTCCCTGCCACCAACATCCTCACATTTGCAAAATAAAAAGTTAGAAAACCTGTTAGATTTCCTCACACACACACATTTTAGATGTTACCAGTGAAATGCAAAGGCCTAATAACCACTGCTCTGTTACAACATTTAAAAATCTCACTTTGTACTCAGAATTGTGCTTCCTTTTGTTCAAATGTCCTAGTTTACTATATCAGACTCTCCTCTGCAATGGAGCGTGATTCCTTCTGCTAGATTTGTCCAGCTTGCTTTGGCTACAGCCTACAAGAAGTTCTTTGAACTTCTTGGTCCTGGATTTCTTCTTGAGCCCAGTTGGCATCATGAAGCACAGTTACCGCATACGTGATGATGTGCACACAACTCCCTCCCCAGCCCTTTCCTGCCCGCATGCTCAGGGCACTAACCTCCACGAAGGAAAACTCCTGAAGCACACCGTCTGGCCGTACGTCCTGGGATTCAGCAGCACGTTTGCCTGTAGGGCAGACCCTGCCTATTGGTGGATCACTTGCCATTGCCTCCGTTTGAGATGTCAGATAATTTTTACTTTTTATGTGTTCTGCATGCTGTTTGTCTCTTACTGGTTTCTTCAGTCTGTGGGATGTCTTGTACAGAGGAGGAACTCTCATGCTTTTGGGGCAGACTTCAGGCCTTGAAGTCACTTCTCCAAATGTGAGGGCTTAGAGATTTGATGGGAAAGTGCATTTACTTAGCCCAAGCATTCTGGTCTAACTTTTTACATACAATAAATAGACTCAAACAAATGTCTTTTTCAATAAACATTTTCTAGAAAAATGAAATTAGCAGTTCTAAGAATGTGAATGAAAAAATGTAATGCATTTATGATAGGCAATTAAATATAAACAGGCCCATGTTCCTCCTTTTCTCTTTTATTAAGGAGTTTTAGGATACATTGTAAGTGAACATTTTTCTTACCGTGGGTTAGACATATCTAGGTTCTTTACACAGATTACCTTGTTTGATACAGCTCTCTTGTAACGTACTCAGGTCCTTGTTTTCCAAATAGGGAAAATGAGTCAGACCTTATTATTTTTAAGTGACTTAATTTGATTGTAAAATGTACAAGTTACATGAAAGTATATTAGGGATATAGTGATACTTATTAATCAAGTCTTTATGAATATATTGTTTTATATTCAATATTTCCATTAACCTATTGATTTATGTATATGTGTTTAGATCTACATTTGTGTCTACCTATGTATGTATTTTTTTCTAACATCCGAAGCCTATACTCTGCCAGTGTTTTGGTAGTTCTATCTCATTTCCTCATTCATTCCTTCATTCACTCATTCAGTCAATATGTAATAAGCATCAACTATATGCTAGCTTCTGTGCTAAATACTGAGCATACAGAAGGGAATCAGACAACCAAGGTCTTTGTCCTTACTGAGCTCATTTTTTAGCTGGGAGACAGACAAACAGGTATGCAGCATAATTGTAAATTGAGAAACAAGCAGAATGGCATGTAAGTCGGGGAGGGAGTTGGTTTAGATAGAGTTGTCTCTGAAGAGCTGACTTTTGCAGTCATAACTCAAGAGTGAGAGGTAGACACCCATAAGAAAAGCTGGTGGCCAAGTGTTCCCATCAAAGGGATCAGCAAGTGCAAAGGAATAGCTTTGATGTCAAGGGAAGCAGGGTTGAGGGGGTGGTTTGAATGGAAAAGATGAAGGCTGGAGAGTCAAGCAGGGCTTCCTGGGGCCCTGGGAGGGGTTTAGATTTTATTATAAGTGCAATGGGAAGTTACAGAATTGTAAGCAAGAGAGTGATGTCATTTGATTTATGCGTTGTAAAAAGTCAGTGTAGCTGCTTATGGAGAATGAACTGCAGAAGGTTAAAAATCTGTTGCGTGGTCCACTTGAGAAATGATGATAGCTTGGACTCCTCGCCTTATCAGCCAGGGGATGAGCCCATCTACCATGGACACTGAGTTTTAAGAGAGCTTCCCAAGGTTTTTCCTGTATTTTTCTCCATAATATGCCAGACCTAGAGACTGGTGCATTTTTTTAAGCGTCCCTCCCTCCCTCCATTTCACAAATACATAGAATTTTAGGATGAGCTCAACAATGCTAAAACCCAGAGGGTTTTTTAAAATTCCCCTTCAGGGAATTCAGAGTCTCTTCATCTTTCAAGGTATAAGACCACTAAAGGAAGCAGCCCCAAATATAAGTTCCTCACCTGTCAATGGACAGATGCCCAGGTCCAAGCCTTCCTGACATTGTCTATAATGCAACTTTGAGAATATGGTTTTCCTCAATGTTTATAAAACAATACTATATAAATGATGGAATAAGTTTGCCTGAGATGTCTTAAGGCACCTTTGTATGAAGTTTCCTTGCTAATTAATGAATAAAAACCGCAGCTGTACTTAATTAATTTTACTAATGTCAACTTGACATGGACCTTAGCTCATTTGTGCACCTACTGTTAAAAATACAATCGCTATATACTGAAAGGTTATTTTTCTTGCTTGCTCAAAGTAGTTGAGTAGTTTCAGAATGTCCTGAGCCTTGAGTTTCACTTGAGAGTTACGGAGCATTAGTTGGGTATGAATGTCATGAGAAAGGCTGGAACTATTGGGTTGGCCAAAAAGTTCATTCGGGCTTTTCCGGAACAAACTTTTTGGCCAACCCAGTATACTTCGAGCCTGTGCAAACTGCCTTTCCTGGGAATCTTGCCGTATTTTTTCCACTTCTTGATTATCTTTAAGTAAGCAACAGTTAGTGACTGGTACTAAAATATATTATTAGTATAAATATGCTTATTACAGGTTAATGATTATTTATTATTTTTCGTTTAAAACTGTCAGAATGAGCCAGCTATTTAAGTGTTTTGCTTGTTTGTCTCTCTTTGTTTTTGTTTCCTTGGAAAACAGGTTTTAACTGATTGGGGGATTTTTTTTCTTTTAATGGTAACAGGTGAACAATTTAATTTAGACCATTTGTATAAAACATGAGTCAGTTGAATATTATTTTACTGTTAGTGTGACATGTTTTAAGGTAATAATACTGAATGTAAAGTTTTCCTCTGGTAAGAAAAATCTTAAAGTGTGTTTCATGTGAAAAAAACATTTTTTTCATCAAATATTTATTCTTACTACTTACTGTGACTATGTATGGTAATGGATACCATTGCTTAGCTGTTTCTGACATGGGCTTGTGCTCGTTACTGATGAACCAGCACTTAAATTATTTAAGTGTTTGAAAATGGTCAAGGTTCCCTTGCTGCTGTATCATAATCAATAGAGTAAGTGAAAGAATTAGGAACCATATGTGTCCTCTGTAAACTGTAAGGCTTTATACGGTCATCTCTCTAACAGATCCTGACTTCAGGATAAATGTGTCTAATTCAAAAAAAAAAACAGCATAATTAGGGACTTCCCTGGTGGTCCAGTGGTTAAGACGCTGCACTTCCATTGCAGGGGGCCCGGGTTCAATCTGGGTTCCTGGTTAAGGAACTAAGATCCCACGTGCTGTGTGGTGCAGCCCCCCACCAAAAAAAACAGCAAAATTAATAGAATCACAAAATTTTTCAGATAGGTGGAAACTTAGGAAAAAATCTAATCCAACCCCTAGGATTTTACGGGTGGGAGAAATAAGGCCCAGAGTAAATGGGCAGCTTACTCAGCCTCACACTGCTGGTTAAATAGTATGCTTCTGTTGTAAACTCATCACTCTGGGTCTCACCTGTACTTCTATACTGCTTTCCTTTCCTTTGGAAAAAGTTTTTAGTGTAGTGTGATGAAACCAAATGAACCTTTTGTCCAGTTTGTAGTTTATCTTGTAGTCAAACCGCTTTGTTTTACTGTTAAAAATACACATACACACACACATATACATACATACATACCCCTCAAGGAATGAAGAGATTCATACTTTAAATGATTGCTAATAACAGCAAGCTTATTGATAGTAAATACATTGATATGAACCTGTCAACTCCCAGCTCCATTAGAGATTCAAAAGCAAATGAGGGGCTTCCCTGGTGGCGCAGTGGTTGCGAGTCCGCCTGCCGATGCAGGAGACACGGGTTCGTGCCCCGGTCCAGGAAGATCCCACATGCCGCGGAGCGGCTGGGCCTGTGAGCCATGGCCGCTGAGCCTGCGCGTCTGGAGCCTGTGCTCCGCAACGGGAGAGGCCACAACAGTGAGAGGTCCGCGTACCGCAAAAAAAAAAAAAAGCGAATGAGGAGTTCTCAAAGAAGAAGAAAGAAAAAGAGTTAAAATACTGGGAGAGCCTGAGGCCAAGAGCTAAGGCAATTAAGATTTCTAGCACAGGAAACTGCAGGGCTATCATCCCAGGCCTAGTAAAGACACCCGAACAGCTGAGGACTAACAGCAGTGGGAAGGGAGGCGCCCTGCTGACTGGGACTGAAAAGCAGTGTCTGTCATCATTCTGTATGTAACCAACTTTGTTTCCTATGATTGAAACACAATGCAAGAGACTGCTTTTCCTCACACTCTTCTGAGGTGCTTCTTGTGCCTTCAGAGGACTGTCCTTCATTCTCTATAGGCAGATTCCACCTTTATAAATGAGCAGAAAAGGTGGGTGGGGAGCTGGAGGAAGAACCTGGTGGCTCATGGGGATCTGACTGTGCCCACATCAGCACGATTGCCTGATGAGCGTTCCTTTCTACTGGAAACATCGTGCTTTGACAAGTTTATAAAGCCCCCGAAAATTCAACGGAAATCCCAGAAGTGTTCTGAAATCAAAGTAATATTCAAATTGCATTCTAAAAGAAGATTTTTGATCAAGATTTGTGTTCAGTACCACGATTTTCATTAGTATATGTTTGGGCAGTAGGATGCCAGGTGAAGAGCCCTGGACCAAGTCAGGACAGCTGGTTTCCAGTTCTGTCTCTGGATGCCAAGCTGTTGAAACATCATTCAGTATTGCAAGATGTCCTTCATCTGTAAAACAGGGAAGGAAGTGGTATCTTTAAAGGGCCCTTCCCATGAAAAATGCTTTTTGTCAGTGCGGATCATCATATTAAAAAAGTAACTGCACTTAAATAGTACTTATTTTTTAAGCTTGCTCAAAAAGTGCAAGCTTTTACTGTTTTGTTGTTGTTGTTTTAGGTTTAGTTGTTTGAACAGAAAGCTCTTACTTTGTTAGGTTGAAAGCGTTCTGACCTCTTCCAGGTTGCGCATCCCTGCCATCCGCCTCCTCACGGTTCACCCCACAGCTGGGAGTGCAGCCCCTATCATAAGTCCTCATGTCCCCTTCTCTTATATATAAATTAGGCATTCATTTAGAAAATAAATACCTTTTCTTCTATGTTATGTATTCATACCCATTGTACTTTTTACAGTCACTTTATCATTTTCCTTCTGGTCATCATTTTATTTCATAAAAATAGTCTAATGAAGTTAATTTGAGGTCTTATCAGCTTAGCCTACTCTATTTAAAGGGACCACGTAAAGTTAAACTTTTCCAGTTTTGATTCTGCTTTACTTTTCACTATAAACTGAACCACTAGACTAAAATAATGCTATGTAAATTTTTCTCTTTGCAGAGTGTTCGACCTACACCGCAAAATGACGCTATAACGGTACACTTTAAACCAATTACATTAAAAGCTTCAGAAAGTAAATATACCAAGGTTGCAAGTATCAGCTTTGATGGTAAGTGTTCAACTTTTTCTCTCTGATAGAGTGCTCTTATTTTGATAAATTAGAAGGCATCTATGTTGACATCTTAATATAGAAACCCAGACCATTTTACAGTCAGATTTTATAGTACTGGTTAGGTTGGCTTTTCTTGTAAATCATCACCAACTCTTATTTGATTGTTTCACAAAAGAAAATATTCTAACTTCATAAACCTAAATTAATATTAGCAAATACATTAGGGTTGGAACTAAATTTTTGTTATCTGGGCTCTTTTACATATATACCTATTATGCTTTGCCTTAATTATGAAGTCATTAATTTTTGTAATTAAGTGAATATATATTTGAATTTCAGAAGCGTGTTTGAATTTAAGAGCAGAAATAAAGTATTTTCTGTAACATTTCCATATATTGGCTTTCATTAACGAGGCAGACTGTCCTACCTAAACTAAAATAACTGCCCTCATGATAGAATTGTCAAATTAGATAACAATTATTTCAAACACGTATATTGTGTATTTTGACATTTGAAATATTAACCCAGACTTTAACATATTTTAATAGCATGTTTTTATTCAATTTGCCCACTTTACTAGAACATTTACTGAATTTGCTGTCATAAAATTTTTTGAGTAGTGATGTAATGGTTGTCTGACTATATATGTAATTTAAATTTAATGAAAGCTGAAACTCCAAGTGGGACTTTGCTCATAAGGGCACGGGCAAGTGAGGAGCCTGAAGCTTAAGCTTTGGCCGCGGGATAAAGCCATCTTTACTCATAGTCCACATTTTACAACTAAGCTCCTCATCAGAAGAGGATATTTGGTCACTGAGTGACCTCCTGAGTGTGGCACAGTGTTTGTGAGAGCATCTGTGCTCACTCCATGCACATGGGGAGTCTGCGGGAGAATCTGGAGCAGCTGCACGGTCGGCTGCCAGCACAGCGTTCACCCTATGAGCTCAGAGAAAACTCCCAAAGAAGTTAAGATTAAATGCATGGCATACTTCCACAGTCCAGCCGTCAGGAAATAATCAGTACTGTAGAAGGCTTGATAGCACAGATATTTCCAAATGTGTGATAAACTGTCTTCTGTGTTGCTAAGATACCAGCCATGACCACCAGTATCAGTGTCAGTATCAGTAGGTACATTGTCTTCCCTTACGGAGAAACAGAGCAACCAGTAGTAATTTCTGACCCCAAGAACAACATGTAGGGCCTACCCTTCTGATAAATCCAAGGAGTGGGGGGTGTACACTGGGGCAGCTGTGCTGTGTACTTCCCCCATTCTTCTTTTCCAGCTCCTGTATTGACAATACAGTGACTGTTTCCACTGAGATAAATGAAAGTCAGGAATGGTCGTTCTGAGATCACAGACTCCAAAATAAGTGTTTCTTAAAGAAATGATGTAAAATTTAACACAGAGACAAGGGAAAGCATCTTTTAAAGCAGGTGCTACATTTCTTAAAAGTGGATTTTATTATCATGGGAAAATCCCTCCACCTTTCACCTCCCACCTCTCCCATCACCACCCCGGATTCCAATACAAATGATATTACCCTTGAGATTGCTAAGAAATGCTTGTTTTACTTAACTTTTAAAATTTTCAGGGGAATTCCCTGGCGGTCCACTGGCCTGGGTTCAATCCCTGTTAGGGGAACTAAGATCCTGCAAGCCGAGAGGCGTGGCCAAAATAATTAATTAATTTAAAAATTAAAATTTCAGAATGTACCATGAATATTAACTCCACAGTGTTCACTTACCAAGCAAGCATGTCTCATCAACTCACGATTCTTTATGATTTTTAACTGAATTTTCTTGAGGTTTTGACCACTTCATTGCTAAAATATAACTTGATTAGATACTATGAAATGCCTGAATTATGGCCCTTGTTATCAGCCTTATGTCAGAGTAAATAGAAAAAAAAAAAAAAAAAAAAAATTTAAAGCATCCAGAAACGGCTCTACAGTAAAAAGCAGAAAGAAACGATGTTTAATGGGAGTTTCAAAAATCTGGATCTGCGCTGTCCGTACATAAGCCACATACTAGATGTTGCTCCATTCTTTTTGTTGTTCTTTTTTTGTGCTAAAGTTGGATAACAAACATTTGCAGAACTTACGTATAAATTCTTCTCTTAAGTGGAAATGTTCCTGAAGTACTTAAAGGGGATAAAGATACACAGCTTCTTTATTTGCTTTGGAAAGAACATCTAATGGGTACACAGATTGGATCCAACTGACTCTTTTCTGTAATTCCAGATGGAATGATTCAGAAGTGCTACAAAACTTAAAAGGTTTTACTTCATCTGTGAGGACAGTATGATGGCAGGGAGGGTATATGCCTCCTCTTACACTATAGGTTAGGGTTGGCTAATATAAAAAGTCAGAGCTCATAACTCTTGACATTTTTTGCACCAGGCTACTTTATTGGTATTTATAGCAAGACTCTGGCCACACAAGGAATGTTATTTCTTAATCCAGCTGTAAACTAGCAGTTCTCAACTTGGGGGGCTGGGCAGTTTTGCCTCCCAGGGGATGTTTGGCAACGTCTACAGACACTTTTGGTTGTCACAGCTGATGTCTAGCAAGAGGCCGTCCTGTGCACCGCCCAACATCCCGCAGAGCACAGGGACAGCCACTCTGCCACCCAACAGCGAGTTTACCTGGCCTAAAATGTTCGTAGTGCCAAGGCTGAGAAACCCTGCTGTAGGTAAAGCCAAAGCTTATGGCTGTAGAGAAAGTAGTTCAGATATAGCGCTTTTCCTCCTGAATTGTGTTCACTTGCTAATTCCTTACCTGTTTATCGCATTACAGGAAAATTAAAATATCTTCCCATTTTTGTATGAAAAATGTGATATTTCAGTTAAAATGTTGTAACAGTATTCTTTATGCCAGTTTGAAAGCTCAGCTTCTTAAGATTTTGTCAGTCTACATGCAAAGTCACTCTCATCATCCTCTGTATAAACTCTTTGGTAGCAAAAGGTGACAGATGATGTTTTATGCTTCCTTTCAGCATCAAAGGCAAAAAAACCATCTCAGTTTTCTGGGAAAATAACTGTTAAAGCAAAGGAAAAGAGTTATTCTAAACTTGAAATACCATATCAAGCAGAGGTTTTAGATGGGTGAGTTTTTCTTTAAAATAAACTTTATAACTTTTTATTAATAAATAAATTCATTGATCTTAGCAAAAGTAGTAGCCAAATTCACATAAACTCCATGGAATTCGTGTTGAGAAGAACAAATTCAACTATAAAGGAGAGAAATCTCCTGTATTTTGTTTATTTTTTTTTACTTTTTTAGAAGAAAGAGGTAAATGGGATGATATGATTTGGGCTTAAATGAAGTCTTAACGATTCCATAATACAATAGAAAAATGAATCTGTGATTTTTAAATCATTTGAACCATTTCCTTTCTGTAATTCTTTTTGTAACATGCAAGTGGCTATGGCTTATTATTAAAGTATATTGTCACTTGAAACAAAATCATTTATATTCCTTTATAGACTTGTTAAACACTGTTCTAAAATTACAGCTTTTTATAAATGGGCAATAATATATGTAGTTCATTTTCTAATTATACTTTAACCAATAATAGTTTAATGTCCAGCATGGCAGGGACTCCATGGGGTCAACCACTAAAATGTTTATAGTCTTAATTCTCTAATAACAGTCATAATGCTGAACGTAAATTATTACTCACAGCGAAAGAACTTGGATTTTAAATTAACACGTGGAAATAAAAATAATTTATTTTGTTTTGTTCAAATAGTTATTTGGGATTTGATCACTCTGCAACATTGTTTCACATCCGAGACAGTCCTGCTGATCCTGTGGAAAGGCCAATTTACCTCACTAACACTTTCAGTTTTGCGGTCCTCATTCATGATGTGTTGCTACCAGAAGAAGCCAAAACAATGTTTAAAGTATGTCTGGGAACCCTCATACTTTTAATTTTACTGATCTGCCAAGCAAATGATGCTGACACATTGTTTTTTCTCTCCCATCATTTCCTAGGTTCACAACTTCAGCAAACCAGTCTTAATTCTTCCAAATGGATCAGGATACATTTTTACTCTGTTTTTTATGCCATCCACATCATCCATGCACATAGATAACAATATTTTACTTATTACCAATGCCTCTAAGTTTCATTTACCTGTGCGGGTATACACAGGTTTTTTAGATGTAAGTATGCTATCTGCCTTTAAAATTTAAACTCCCTACACGTCTTTTGTGTTTTCAGCTACTATCAGCCAGTCGTGTTGCACACACTTAAATTTTGCTATTTCTGTGCTTTACAAGTTGTCCTAATTCCTCCCTCGTCAGTACTTACAAGATTTTCACCCTCCCAGCGGCCGTGTCTCCTCGTGATGCAGTTGACTCCTCTAGTTACGCCTCTATTTAGATCTTTTCCACATTCCACTTTCTCTCGGTTTTGCTTTTAAACTGTCATAGTCATGGGGAAGCTAAAAACGAGCTAAGTGGAAGAAAGATAATAAGCAGGGAAGAAAGACTATGGGGCGGGTGAAAAGAAAACTCTGTAGGGAAGAGATGACCCAAACCAAGAAGTGCAAGAATGAAGAAGAGAACCAGATAAGAAAGAGGGAATAGGTGGGAAAGACACAGCTGGAATAGTCACCGAAATACGGCAGGAAAGGTCTTTCTAGTACAGAAAACAAGCCAGGAAAAAAAATCCAAACAAAGCTGTGCTTAAAATTATCAATGCAAGAGTTTAGATGAGAAAGAAAACTGATAGGAAAGATAGAAAAGGAGAAAAGAAAGTGAAAACAGAGAAATGCAGTTCTCCAAAAAGCTAGCATCAACCAGAATTTTAGAGCTGAAGGGACCGTCACTATTATACCACTCCTTCTGCATTTCTTTTGCTTAAATGGTTACTGGTTTGTAGCTGCTTTCATGAATGTGTGATGTTTGCTGAGACTGAGGACTTTTTGCCTCATTCCCCAGGGCTCCACTTAACCTCACCTAGCACTTTAGTTTCCTGCTGCTTTTATGTGCCTTCAGAGGAGAACTAGCAATTCAGTAGAGGCCATGAGTGTTTTCATTTCTGAGTAATCAAAATATTTCCATTGTACAAAGTTCTTAATTATATATTATGTATGCGTATATTTACATAAAGCATAGGAACCTTAGTATATCTTAATACAGTTACTTTTTCTTGATAGCATTCTCTTACATAAGTGTGACTTTACATTTAATCTAGTTCTTTTATATCTTTCCAGTACTTTGTATTACCCCCAAAAATAGAAGAACGTTTCATAGATTTTGGTATACTGAGTGCTACAGAAGCAAGTAACATTTTATTTGCAATTATAAACAGCAACCCAATTGAGGTAAAAAAAAAAAAACAAACTTGTTTTTATTCTAACTCACATTTAAGGATTTTATGCTAGTGCCGCAATAATCACTTTCATATCTTTCTCTTTTTTAAGTTGGCTATAAAAAGTTGGCATATCATTGGAGATGGTTTATCAATAGAACTCGTGGCTACTGAAAGAGGCAATAGGACTACAATAATCTCAAGCCTTCCAGAGTTAGAAAAATCCTCCTCATCAGACCAGTCATCGGTAAGTTAACTCTTTTATTGTTTCCTTAAACTTAAATGTAAACCTCAAATAGAAGACTAGTGATCATAATATTTTTATGAGAGTTGCAATAGCACTGGCTGTTTGATGCTGAAAGGACCTTTTATAGGTAGTCTACTTAAACCCCTTCCTCTCATGGTGAGAGAGCACTTGAGACTCAAAGGAGTTAAGTTGTAACACAAGTGTCCTTACAGGAGAAATTCCCATGGGTAGTAAACTAACCCTGTGTTCATTGAATTCACTAGGCAGAAGAGATAGCCCTGCACATTGATAGAAGGTGTTTTCAATTATACAGTAATGTTTCTGGTCAATTCTCTGTACTGGTTAGAAGAGAGTATCAGTGAGGCAAACATCGTTTGGTGGATCTCTGTGTGGATCTCCCTATGTACTTTTACTCTATCTTATGTACAGTTGGTCATAAAAGAGCATGAAACGAGAGTAAATGAATATAGCAGTCTAAGCCCTGACCACTACTGAAAAGAGAACTTGGAGTTTATACCTACTCAGAACAGAATTAGTAGAATCACCTTGTACGACTTCGAAGGAGCAGAACATATGTCATCTGTAGGTTAGCATGGAACTTCTTGTGGCAGTTTTACAAAAGGAGAAGCAAATGTCCTTATGCACAGAGGTTAGTGACAAATATGCTTCCATGGAATGCCATAGGTCATAAAAATTGACTTAAACATCCCCCAAAATAGGTTTTTTGGAGGACAGTCTGGCAACATATACCACTCCTGGGAATGTTTCCCATGGAAGTAATTGGGAGCCAAAAGCTGTGAGAATGCACATGTTTGATAGCATTATTAGTAATTCCAGATGACTGGAAACAGCCGCATGCATAAAGTCGTGACTTTGTGATGGAATATTAAAGCAAATAAAAAGCTGTAAATACGATTGTATGTCGAAATTTGGAAAAGGATTTCTGAAAAAGTGGGAAATAGTACTAAATAACGTGTATTCTAATTGCAGTTGTGTGGCATTCAGGCTACATAATCAGATATTGTGGTCGATATATGGGTGTTTGCATTTTAATAATTTATAATGTTTTAAATTTGATTCATAAATAAAGCCTCCTTTTAAAACAAAAAAAGGATATGCCCGTGACAAGTAACATTTGTCACCCCAGCTGAGGTTTTATTTTTAATACAAATTGAGTGCTGAGAAAGGATAATAATGAGACCAGCCATTACTGTGTTCATTTCAGTAATGAAGTTACAGTGAAATTGTATGTATATCTAATCTGAGATGGTTGAATTATACTGTTTTTTATAAGACATTATAAATTAATAATTTTAGGACTCTGGATCGTTTCCTCGTACTAAATAACATGTGTTAAAACTTACTACTTAAATTTGAGAGGTCCACTCAGTAACATGAAGCCTGCTTGAAACTTTAGGGTTTTAGAATTAGGTTTTGTATAAAACTGTATAAACACAAAAACAAGGGACAGAAAGATGAGATCACTGTTATGAACGCTTACTTAAAATAGGAAGTTGTAGTGAGTTGCCAGCTTCAAAATAGCAACTCCACAATACGTGTTTTTTTAAGTTTGTAATGCCTAAACTTTCAACTGCTTTCCACCTGTTTGCCAAAAAGCCAAACCTATGAACTAAATAAGCATCCTGTTCCTTATGAAACACGCATTGCCAACAGCTCTCTGCACTCTTGAGACACGTGTTCTTATTTGGCTGGTTAGAGTCATGATGAAAACGTTAGAATTGCACAAATCCGACACAGAAATGCTTATAAAAGGGGGAAAGTGAGTATGTTAGGCATATCAACATTTACAAACTAAAGTACAATTCACAAATTGAATTTCATGTTTTTTGGAAGTATCATGATTGAAAAGGTTAAGTGCCAGAAACATCAGCAAATAGCTTGAGAAAACAAGATCCACGTTCTCCTTTCTTTCACATTTTTATTGCATAACTTTTCCTTCTTTCCATGATTTTTGATGTTTCCATATGATCCAATCTCAGTGGATCTGAGGACATGGTTATTAAAACATGACAGAGTTAAATTCAGAACTTGAAGCATAACCAACTTTGTATGTATTAATACTTGTGCCCTAATGTGGCCAAAGGGTTAGTGGAAGGCTGTGTCCCTCTGCTGCAGCCCTCACCCGCTTTGACCCTGCACGTACCCGGTTGGGGTGTGAGGACCACACCCCTCCCCAGCTTTGCAGCTGAGAAGTCAGCTGTTCCTCAAGGAACCAGTTTTCTCAGTAGCCCATGGAATAAGTATAGTAGATAAACATCCAGGGATGGGCATTATTTTGAGATATTTGTATGTGATGATATGGTAATTCAGTGTTACACTGGTACAGGTTAGGATTTTGAAGTCAGTTTATCACTGTAGCTTTCTTTTCCATTTTAATAGAAAACTTCAGCCAGCAAGGCTGATGAATGATGTCATTTCTCCTACATACAGGTAATATTAGCTTCAGGATATTTTGCAGTGTTCAGAGTCAAACTTACTGCAAAAAAACTGGAAGGGATTCATGACGGGGCCATACAGATCACAACAGACTATGAGGTAAGGACTTTATTTACAGGGATTCATGTCAGTGGGGTCTTTCTGAGTAATTCAGTCTTTTTTTGTTTTTATAGAAACAGAGAACTAAGTTTACTCAGAAAGTTACAGTTTACCGCTTTCATGCCTTAAAAACTGAGCTTTTGAGAATAGTTTACAGAATATTTGTGTTCATTAGCTCATAGTTTTCTGATAAAACCCAAATCTTTTGACTAAAAACAACTTCAGAAAAATGCATTTGGCACATTTAGAATTGCTGTTAGAAGCCTGCTTACAAATAGTTGTAGCATTGCACAGATCCTGACTGAAATTCCTGAGATAGGTCTCTCTCTTTTCAGAGGTCATAAATATCCTCCTGTGTAACATTTCCAAAAAGGAAGATACAATCAGGAAATCACATCTTAATTTGAGTTCTCACAATCATATTTACAGGTTCCTTGACTTCTAAGTCAAGGAACCAAGTGAAAATCAGTGAACTTTTTAAAGGCTTTTTGTGGGGTTTGACATGTTGCACTCAATGAGACTTTGAAGAGACATATTTCTGCCACACCTAAATATTTTGATTTATTATTTCAGAGCTGTTTGGGAAGTCGAGCACTGCTAAAGTCAGCAAGTTGCTACCCTTGTTCTCCTATCTTTTCAGTACATACAACCCCCACATGAAAGAAAACTAATTCAGAATAAACAGAATTGGTCATCTAATAATAAATGATATGTTGGGAGTATGTCAAATTACCTCCAAAAATAAGGAATCCACGTTTATCACTTGTGATAGGAATAAGTACATTTCATATCTTAGCAAAGTATCAGTATCTTTGTGAATTGCAAATAAGCATACGAGTTGAGATTCAAAATCTGGAACGTTCGACTCATTTTTTCAAATTAGCTTGATGTTAATTTATTGCTGAGTACAAAAAGTAGAGAGCTATGTAACTTTAGAAAATGCTGAATTTTTCATTCATTGTTTTAGGAGAATAATTGAACTTTTTAAATTAATAATCTACAAAATAAAACCTATATTATGAAAAATCTGTTCTTCATTCCTTCCCCATTGTTTGGTCTTGTTTACCATGTTTTCATCAAATCACTGAGAAGTACATGGAAATTTATTGTATTTCAGTGCATTTTATGAAGTACATGGATAGATTAAACAGTATCCATGGGTGATTTTAATTTTGCTTATCAGTTGGTTAATGCTAATATACATCCCAAGATTGGTTCTTTTAATCCCCCAAAATAACTGTCCCCCTACAACAACTGTCAGTGTCAATCGCAGACTTAAACACTCATTTCTCTGTGGTTTGCTTCTTCCCTCCACAGATCCTAACAATTCCCGTGAAAGCTGTGATCGCAGTGGGTTCTCTGACTTGCTTCCCAAAGCATATGGTTCTTCCACCTTCTTTTCCAGTAAGACAGTTAATTTGTAGCCTTCTTCTTGCTAATTTTTTTTCTCTTTGCCTTTATGTTCCTAGAATTCAACAATAAAGTCAGTTACTCTTTATTAATCACTTATTTTAAGGTAAGACATTGTACCAGCTTCTTTAGGAGACATAAAGAAGAATAAGAAATGGGCCCTTCTCTCAAAAAGTTTTCAATCTAGAATGAGAAATGGGCCCATGGTTCATAGACGTAGAGCAGGATGTAGAAATTGCCCTAAGAGGTGAAAAATAACATGCTATGAAGAAAATACATATCTTATTGATGAAGGTGCCATGTGAATTGGCTTGGAATTTCTTCTGGCAGGGATAGACAAGGGTCGGCAAGAATGGCGTTCAGGGCCCAGGGAACAACCTGAATAGAGACACAGGCAGCAGAGTCTGAGATGGCTTTAGGCAGTGGTGAGTCGTCCAGTTTTACAAGAATGCAGGGAAGTTTCAAGAGAGAAGATGGAATGGTACCTTGGAGTGATAGCATGAAAAAAATGCAATGCACTTAATTCCATGAAAATCTAAAGTTTTTGAGCAGAGGCTGGACATCGTCAGAGTTAAGCTTTCAAGACTGGCTCTCTGGCAGAAGTAAATGTAGGACACGTCTGGGAGTAGCGATAGTGTACCTGGAAGCCAACCCAGAGACTCTGGCCACGGTCCACAAGGAAAGCGTCAAAGGGAGGTTTGAGCTTAGGGCATTGGCAGGGGCAGTAAATCGCTTTCATACCTCCACACCTTTGCTGCTCATCTGCCTTGGCTGCCCTTCCTCCTCTCCTACCTTGAAGAACTCCTTCATGTCTTTCAAGATCCAATTCCATTGTCATCTCCTCTCTGAAGATTTCTTCACTCCACTAGACAGTACTAGTTATTTCATGTGTGCTTCTGAAACAATTTGAGATTACTTCTCTGGCAGCAAGCCTCACATTGTGCTGTAAATGTTGCCTTATGTGTTGGTCTCCCCAACAAGACTCTGAGATCCGGTGGGAAAGAGATGAGGGATCTTATACCCCAAGTAGCAGGTATCTAGTAGATAATGGGTGGATGAAGGAGCCAAATAATGAAAAAGAGAACATAGGCAAGAGAGATTTCAGATGAACTGTTTGAACTGTACTTGAATATCTTGAGGAGGTTATACTAATGGAAACAGGTATGGGTAGGTAGATAGATAGAGGACTCAAGAATATGACATAGAGTTTGAGCCTGGAGAACAGGGAGGAAAGAAACGGGGAAACCAGGAGGCCACCTTTTGCAGGAAGACAGTGTAGATGATTCAGGACGCCTTGGAGCAGATGGAAGTGTCTCTCAGCTGTGGTAGGAGACCTGACTGGTTAAGAGAAACAGTACATTGCAAAATCTTAATGCTATATATACGATAAAACCTAAATTCAAATTTTAGCTCCTTAAATATAAATTAGCTTCAAATATAAATTTGAATTAATAGGTTCAGCACACCTAAGTTTGGGTCTTAATTCAATCTTTGTCTTCTTATCATTCCACTTTGTACTGACTATACAGAACTCTTGACTTCAGTGTTTATCCAAAAGAACCTTCAATTGCCTTTTCAATCCATGATCTCCTTGATCCCTGCATATATCCTGGAAGGGAGTAATTCAGTAGATGACAAAGTGAAAGGCTCATGGACAGAGTAAATGAGAAGGCATCTATAAAAACGAAGTGTTGGTTTTGCAGTACTTCAGATTAAGCTTTCAGATATCTTCAGATGGCTGGGAAGTCCAACATCAAGGCACCAGTAGATCTGGTGTCTGGTGAGGGCCTACTTCCTCGGTTTGCCGACGGGCATCTTCTCATTGTATCCTCACACAGCCAAAAGAGCAGACAGGGAGGGCAAGCTCTTGTGCCTCTTTTAAGGGCACTAATCCCGTTCATGAGGGCTCCACCCTCATGACCTGATCACCTCCCGAAGGCCCTGCCTCCTGATACCATCACACTGCAGGGTTAGGATTTCAACATGTGAGTGTGGGGGAGCACACAGACGTTCAGCCCATAACAGTCATGAAATTCTGTAAAATCTCTTATCAGATGGAGACTACTAGAGCCAAGTGATGAAAACTTGGTACTTCAGAATGAACATTTCAAATAACTCACAGTTTAATACTTCGTATTTGAATACGATTATAAAATGAACTTCTGTATCTGTTACCTCTTTTGATCCCCACCATACCCCTGAGAGACAAGATGTGGACACAAGAGTAGTAGTTATTACAGGTGCATGAAGACCGGTTAACTGCCGGGAAGACACAGCTGGGTGGAGTCCAAGCTGGGACTCAGCATAGGCTTCTGCTTTCTTCTCTTATGTTCGTATCCTCACAGCAGCGTCCCCACCCTCTAACATCTTTCTACTCTGGTCAGACTGTAAATGATGAGTGTTAATCTTAACTGCACCATCATTCAACTCCTTTTACTGTTCATTTTCTTAACTTCTTTGTCTTTTTTTTAAAAAAAAACAAACATTTATTTATTCAGCTGTGCCAGGTCTTAGTTGCAGCACGTGGGATCTTTTAGTTGTGGAATGTGGGATCTAGTTCCCTGATCAGGGATCAAACCCAGGCTCCCTGCACCTGGAGCGGGAGTCCTAAACTGCTAGACCACCAGGGAAGTCCCGACTTCTTTGTCTTTCAATACCAAATATTAGACCAGCAGGGTCTGGTCATTTTAGAGACTTCTTCAAATGGCTAGGAATCAGGTTATAGGATTCTGGTTCTGTATTCAAACAAAAGAAAGTAAAATATTATAATATGATTCTTATTGATGATTATTTGAATCATATAATTTTTTATTTAAAATCTGGCACCCTGTCATAGGGAGAAGCATGCAGCTGATAAGAGCAATCATTGGTAATTTAATGATTTAATCTGTAGACTGTTTTAATATGATGCTTGATAACCTGTGTTTTTTAAAAATGTCTAATTTCTCTTTGGCACAAATAGTATTTTTCTTTTATAAAGAAAATAGCTTTGGATTTTAGAGTTCACTTATTTCATCCTGAATTTGGATACTTTTAAGGCACCCTGGCCTTGGTATAATCAAACCTTTCTTAACAAACTGACAGTGACTGCTTCCTTTATTCAAAGCTAGCTCTGTACTTTTGTTAGTATGTGAACATTTTTACTTTAATTCATTTTTACGAGATTGCAGAGATTTGACCTGCTAATTTATCTGTAACAGGCCATAAAAACAACAAAATACGTACATTTGGAGGAGGGGCTCTGGTTACAAATTTAAAGTTTATCAACTTTTGAAAATTCTAAATGTCCTTTGAACTTTGGTTTCCTAGAAATATGTCTGTCAGCTCTAAAGTGTGTGTTCTGAAGAAAATCTGCCATTTACAGATGAGTTTGTTTGTTTTCTTCCTTCAGGGGAAAATAGTTCATCAGAGTTTAAATATTATGAATTCCTTCTCACAGAAGGTAAAGATCCAACAAATACGATCTTTGTCAGAAGATGTACGATTTTACTACAAACGATTACGGGGCAATAAGGAAGATTTGGAGCCAGGGAAAAAATCAAAGGTTTGAAAATGTTATATTTGCAAAAATTCCCATCCATTAGTACTTTGGCATTGTGACCTTCTGTGGATTTGGGATTCATGGTTCTCCTGTGCCTCTTTATAGATTGCAAACATTTATTTTGATCCTGGACTGCAGTGTGGGGATTATTGCTATGTTGGCTTGCCTTTTCTGTCCAAATGTAAGTTATCTTGCCGTTCTCTCTCATGCCCTTCCTTCACTCCCTCCCCAGAATACTCTTTAATAAAAGGCGGCCACTTTTAAGGCCCATCCCTATCTCTTGATGCTGTGGGAGTCATTTGAAGGGCTGAGTATGTCGTACCATTTGTCTCCTTGGTTTAGCTGAACCCAAAGTACAGCCTGGTATAGCCATGCAGGAAGATGCTTGGGATGCCGACTGGGATTTGCATCAAAGCCTGTTCAAAGGATGGATGGGAATAAAGGAAAATTCAGGTCATAAGTAAGTGGTTTTGCTTCATTTAAGTATTTGAGCTATCTTTACCAGTATGAAACATGACTTTCTAAAGTTATTCTTATATTAGGTTATTTTATTTCCCTGTAGGTAAGAAAATATGCCTAATCTTCAGGAAGCATCTTGAATTGCCATTGTAGTTGTATATTTCTCAAAAGTATGCACACTACCATTTTTGTCTTTTTTCCAGTGTTCTAGATGCTTCCTTAAAGTCAAAGGAGCTCGATGAAGTTGTCCTTGTGTAGGATAACTTGTTTACCTTAGACACACCATTTGCATAAGAAAGAAAGTTTCTGCCTACCACTGACCTCTGTGAAAGGCTAGGAAAACGCTTTCTAGGTTTAACCTCACAGGAGGAGGAGTGTCTCTGCCCCTCCTGAAAAGAACTGCTTCCTCCCTTTCCAGAGCTGAGCTGTTAGGGGGTGCATGGCCCGTTCACATGGGCTCAACCTTATGTCTGTGGCAGGTAGAAAATGTCCCAGCGACGAATCAGTACCGCATCTAGATTCAAAAGCAAAGACACACTTATGTGGCAGTATAGAAACTTGATCTTTCTGTGTACTTCAGAAGAGGATTTGACTAGCAAACTGATGAAAACTGTTCTTCTCCATTGGCTGATTTGAAATGTATTTGTCAGTATCATCAAGATCTTCCAATTTATAGTACTGTAAGATTTTCAAGCCATGAATGATTAAATCTGCAGGTTTCTATTTATCTGAACTGCCTTCTCTGAAAGGTTCTCTTAAGGCAAAAGAGAGTTAAATTTTAACTTTAAAA
Organism: Neophocaena asiaeorientalis asiaeorientalis; assembly: GCF_003031525.2. NCBI lineage: Eukaryota > Metazoa > Chordata > Mammalia > Artiodactyla > Phocoenidae > Neophocaena > Neophocaena asiaeorientalis. Next base: position 8,175,260 of record NW_020173116.1, on the reverse strand, counting down.
TGGTTAAAATTAGGACAGAGACGACTTCTAAAGAACTCACTAAGAGAACACTAATTCAGACACTCCTTGGTCCTCTACAGTTCCATAGCGGACATTGTAAGGTACAGGTCGCCTCCACAGTTTAACATCCAATTATGAATAAATAACTTGCAGTGCTGCCCTAGGTTCATCTGCCAAGGAACCTCTTCACGCCCCGCCCCCTGAAACCCCTGCTTTCCTCTCTGTGAGCCTAGTGTTTCACTCCTAAAGACCCAGGCTCCCTGCCTGCCCTGTGCCACTGTGTCCCAGTTGCACAGTGAATGTGGCATTTTCCCTGCCCCTGCCTTTGTCTTACTTTCTCAGCGTGAATGTTACAGAGAATTCGTTACTCGTCATACAAAACCGGTACTCTCACCAATATTAGGGTGTCATAATTCAGTAGTCTTATAGGATAAAACAGGCTTCAGTGTTTGTGCCCAGGCACCTTAGCCCCATTTATAATATTGTTTCCTTAGGGAATGTGCTCTGAGTTCTTAACCGCTGGCTTATAAATACTCATAAGTAGGGAAATAGTCAAATGAGGCCCTGAAAATTGCTCTTAACTATATATGTCTGGACAGAATCCTCATATGTGTTACCTCTTCAACTGATGTCTTCATTGTGTATCAGGATTTTGTTTTGTTTTTTATCTCAAGTGGGGAAAAAGCCATATGCCAAGCAGTGCACTGCCTTCTTATTAGTTCTACTGAAAACATTTGCCTGCTGTTGGTGTCTGGATCTTTCCACTAAACATGCAAGATCCTTTAGGATCCCCATAACATCATGTTACCTGAATATCCCTGCCTTTTCCCTTTCGAATTCAGTATGAAAACAATACTGTACAGGCGATCAGTGATACTTTGGCAGCCCTTTGTGCCAAAATAGAGGCATCTTCATACATGTCTCTATGAAAAGCATACTTAAATATTAGAGCAAGTAAAATTTCTCAAATACACAAGTCTAATAGAATTTCCTATCTTCAGAAAACTCAAATATTTCATTTTGTTACAGTGACTTACAAATTGTTTTTCTAGATTGAGCGCTATATTTGAAGTAAATACAGACCTTCAAAAAAACATACTGTCAAAAATCACTGCCGAGCTCTCCTGGCCTTCCGTCCTCAGCTCACCCCATCACATGAGGTTTCCCCTTACTAATACAAACTGCTCTTCAGTAAGTATTCAGAGTGACATCAGTTCTGGGAAATCTGTAATAGGGTTATGAAGTATCTGTTCTTTTTTTTTTTTTTTTAATTAACATCTTTATTGTCCTCCACCCCCCCCCACCCTCCCTGTGTCCTCAAGTCCATTCTCTACATCTGCGTCTTTTTTCCTGTCCTGCCCTTAGGTTCATCAGAACCATTTCTATTTTTTTGGATTCCATGTATATGTGTTAGCATACGGTATTTGTTTTTCTCTTTCTGACTTACTTCACTCTGTATGACAGACTCTAGGTCCATCCACCTCACTGTAAATAACTCAGTTTCGTTTCTTTTTATGGCCGAGTAATATTCCATTGTATATATGTGCCACATCTTCCTTATCCATTCATCTGTCAGTGGACACTTAGGTTGCCTGCATGTCCTGGCTCTTTTAACGGTGGCAGTCTTGCACTTACTGTGTCTTTACTTTGTTTAAGGAAGAAGAGATTACGTTAGAAAATCCTGCAGATGCGCCTGTCTACATTCAGTTTATTCCTCTGGCCTTATATTCCAACCCTTCCGTCTTTGTAGATAAGTTAATATCAAGGTAGGCATTGCTGGTAGATTATCAGAATGTTTTCATATTAGCAGTGAATTATTATTTTACACATTTAAAACTTTATTTCAGCTCATACAGTAATAGATTGGGCTTAGAGAAATTCTGCATCTGTAATTGAAGTTGAGAGATGGATATTATATTAAACATCTAGAAAAGCTCCCAGTTTAAGACAAGAAAAAAATAATATAGAACTCCTTCCTAAAATCTTATAAAGAGGAAGCAAGTGGTGGAGCCTTTCAAATATTTTAGTTTTAAAAAGTGAACAAAATATTAACTGTAAGTTGTAGCTATTTTTTGAAGGCTGTTAATCTGATAACATCGATCTCAAAATCTGCCAAAAGATAAGCACAACCTTAGTATTTGTAACCCCTTTAATTATGATGCTGTTTACAAAGAAATATGTGTATGTTTTTTAATTTCAGGTTTAACTTAAGTAAGGTGGCAAAGATAGATTTAAGAACACTAGAATTCCAAGTCTTCAGAAACAGTGTAAGTATTCAGACTTCATACTATTCCAAAGAAGTAATTCTACGATATGATCAATGCAAATGTGAAAGAAAAATATTAACCATCCTTAAATTGGTTGAAGGGCAAGTTACTGGAGAAGTCAGAACAGTCTAGTAATTATTTTAGAGGCAAAAAGCCCCAGAAGAATGGGTGGGATTTAGATTGCCATGAGGCACCCTGGATAGAAGGTCCTGTTTGTGGGCATTAAGCATTAAGCTCATGAAGGTTCATAATAATGTCTGCCAGAACCTCTGAGATTAGTAGATAAGGTGTATACTGATAGATAATGTTTGTTTTTTATTAAGCCTCAAAACATTGAGCTTGGTCATTTAAATTTTTATTTTGGATACTTTCTAATAAGATTGTAAGCTCCGTGAAGGCCAGACCCACGGCTAGCTGTATTCATACTTAGCGCGATAGTGAGCATAGTTATAACTCAACAAGTATTTTTAAACTAATAAATGTATACATAAACTGGTTTCTTCTAGGACCAAATATTCTCTATCATACAGGCCGGGCTGAGCAGCCACTAACCACTCATGATTATATAAGAACTGAATGTGTAGGATCTGTGTCAGTCAGGAAATTAGCACTGGGAACTAAAGCCACGTGCAAACTGGCCCAAGTCTCTTGGCCTAGATGCCCTTCCCAGCCACTCTCATCCAGCCTTAAACAGCCTGTTCACACCAGCCCTGATGGCTGTGGAGCGTGCACTGATTCGGCTCTCTGGCTCTCCCTGAATCTTTGTTTGCAAGCACGTTAGCGGTGTTTTTTGTTTTCTTTTTGACGTATGGTAGGTACCTTGTTTCCCAGTTCTGGGTATAAGCTCCTTGAGGGCTTGTCTTCTACTTATATGGTTTCCTTCCCACATTTATAATACGAAGGGTGTTGAGTGAATGAGAGTAGGAATCTAGTTAATCCTCCATCATCTGAATTACTTTGAGTGAAAACAGTAAATGACCACCTCCTTTCTCTCCTTTTGCTGAGCTCTTTTTCTGAGCACGGTCCCAGTCTGTCAAGTAGCCACGGGATGCCTTCCTGCCATGCTGTGGCTTTGCTGCTTCCCATTTGGAATAAGGGAGGTTGGCTCCTAGAATAACCATGGCTTTGTACCTACTAACTTGGTCACCTCGACCAAGTAAATAAACCTTTCCAAACTTCAACTTCTTCACTTGTAAGTGAAGTTAATAATTTGAATATTACAAAGTTTTTGAACAGGTTAAACAGACCAACATGGAAGCCCTTAGATGGGTTGCTTGGGACATAGGAAGCCCTCAATGAATGTTGACTGGATGAGTCAGTCTGTGGCTCACCAGGTGGGAAAGAAAGGCAATACGAAGGTTTTCAGTCTTTCATGAGCACCTACTATGTATCAGCATTGTATCACTATATGTGTATAGTGTCTCATATATATCACTATATCATATATATATCATATATATCACTGTATCATATGTATCACTATAATCAACAGGTGCATTCACATTTACAATTTCATGTAATCATTACAATAGCCAGGCTGAGCTATTACTAACCACCCTAAGAATAAGTATTTCCCTTGTTCTGTTGGTGGTGGAAAAACAAAGCTCAGAGAGAGGAAGTAACTTGCCCAAGTTCCTACCTGTGATAACTGGCAGGGCCAAATTCAAATCTAGTTCTCTCAGAGTCCAGAACCCTTGCCCATACTTTGGTGACACATGGTCATTACTGTTAGGAATCACTAATTAACCTGTCCAACTAGATGTTTTGTAGTTCTTGAAGGATTTGTGTCCTTTCCCATAGCTTTGTGTTTTAATGTATAAGGCATAAATTAGCCAAACCTTTATGGAATTGTTTTTATGTCTATTTTAAGTAAATCTTATATAAGAAAGTAAGAGAAAGAAATTTTCTCTTTAAAAAGAGAAAGTAATTTTCAATGTTGTATTTTTATTTTCTGCTGAGTAATAGGTAGAATACTAGACTGAAATTTAGATAGTCTCATATTCTAGTCCATGCCCTTCTCTTGGAATCTTTTTTACTTTGCTTTTTCCATCCATAAAGTACCAACATAATAAGTTCAAGGCTATCTAGACCTCAAATATCTAGAAAGCTCAGTAACCAGAAATTCCTTTCACTCTGCTTTTATAAGAGAGGAAATACTCATGAGAAGTATATGACCTATATTTACCTTTTTTTATCTTACCAAATCTTTAGTGGTACCTACAAGATGTAGGTACTGTGAGAGATAGGAAGATGAATAAGAATACTCTAGACCTCAGGAATTCATTCTAAATAAGAAATGCTGGAGGACGTCTTAGGGTGAGCTTAGGATAAATTCTATCACAGTCCTCTACAGTGCTATAAAACTGTGGATCTCAGAATATTTGGTCTCAGCATTCCTTTACAGTCTGAACAATAATTAAGGATTTCTACATTATCTCAATTTTTAAAAATTATTAAGGACTCCAAAGAGGTTTTTTGTTTATGTGGTTTACATCTATCAATATTTAACATATTAGAAATTAAAACTGAGAGATCATTAAAATATTGGTTTAATTCATTTAAAATTATAAAATAATAATAAGCCCATTCTATTTGGCATAGGTAATATAAAAATGAAAAAATAGATATATATATTTTTTAAGAACCATTTTGCAATAAGAGTAGATTGTTTTACAGAGCCCTTCAATGGCTCTCTGACTTAATATACAGATAGATTCTCCTGTCTGCTTCTGCATTCGGTCTCTTATGATACATCGTTTTTGATGAAGTATATGATAAATATCTGACCTGACCTGACACATTCATATAGTTGCAGAAAGGAGTGTCTTAATTGCTTTTTTAGTTATCATAACACCATGCAGCAGTCATTCGGAAAACACTGGTTCACTAAGATATGGAGAGCTTCCAAATGTTGACACAATTCACTCTGCAGTATCCAGAAAATCATACTCATCCTTACAACCACTAATCTCATCAGGGTGTTCTTTAACTATTGGCTCTAAAGCTCACAGGGCCAAAACTCTAAATTTTGCTCAAACACTCAAATCTTACCATTGGCAGCAAATGCTTCAGTTGTTTCCTTAAAGGAACAGATGCACTTCATTTTCGTAAAAATGTCTACTAACTACTCCAGTCTGAATAACCGTATATTGACCGTCAATCGTTTTTTCAAATATAAATGGTGTTGTGGAGGCAGGAACTAGTTCAGTTGGCATCTGAAACAATAGCTCTTCCGGACAGCATGGTCCAGTATGCTCCAAGGGGTGCTGCGTGCGTACTCCATTTGATCACATGGTGTTGAAAAGGCACGTGCTCAGTAAATAGCCTCACCCGCCAGAGAGCAGACAGCAGAAACAAGAAGAACTACAGTCCTGCAGCCTGTGGAATGAAAACCACATTCACAGAAAGACAGGCAAAATGAAAAGGCAGAGGACTATGTACCAGATGAAAGAACAAGATAAAACCCCAGAAAAACAACTAAATGAAGTGGAGATAGGCTACCTTCCAGAAAAAGAATTCAGAATAATGGTAGTGAAGATGATCCAGGACCTTGGAAAAAGAATGGAGGCAAAGATCGAGAAGATGCAAGAAATGTTTAACAAAGACCTAGAAGAATTAAAGAATAAACAAAAAGAGTTGAACAGCACAATAACTGATATGAAAATTACACTAGAAGGAATCAGTAGCAGAATAACTGAGGCAGAAGAATGGATAAGTGTCCTGGAAGACAGAATGGTGGATTTCACTGCTAGAGAACAGAATAAAGAAAAAAGAATGAAAAGAAATGAAGACAGCCTGAGAGAACTCTGGGACAACATTAAACACAACAACATTCACATTATAGGCGTCCCAGAAGGAGAAGAGAGACAGAAAGGACCTGAGAAAATAGTTGAAGAGATTATAGTTGAAAACATCCCTAACATGGGAAAAGAAATAGCCACCCAAGTCCAGGAAGTGCAGAGAGTCCCAGGCAGGATAAACCCAAGGAGACACATGCCGAGACACATAGTAATTAAATTGACAAAAATTAAAGACATAGAAAAATTATTAAAAGCAACTAGGGAAAAACAACAATTAACATACAAGGGAACTCCCATAAGGTTAACAGCTGATTTCTCAGCAGAAACTCTGCAAGCCAGAAGGGAGTGGCACGATACATTTCAAGTGATGAAAGGAAGGAACCTACAACCAAGATTACTCTATAGATCCCACGTGCCATGGAGCGGCTGGGCCGGTGAGCCATGGCCGCTGAGCCTGCGCGTCCGGAGCCTGTGCTCCGCAACGGGAGAGGCCACAACAGTGAGAGGCCCACGTACCGCAAAAAAAAAACAAAAAAAACGAAAGACACACACTCACTGAATGAATACAAAAACAAGACCCATATATATGCTGTCTACAAGAGACCCACTTCAGACCTAGGGACACATACAGACTGAAAGTGAGGGGATGGAAAAACATATTCCATGCAAATGGAAATCAAAAGAAAGCTGGAGTAGCAATACTCATATCAGATAAAATAGACTTTAAAATAAAGAATGTTACGAGAGAAAAGGAAGAACACTACATAGTGATCAAGAGCTCAATCCAAGAAGAAGATATAACAATTATAAATATATATGCACCCAACATAGGAGCACCTCAATACATAAGGCAACTGCTAACAGCTATAAAAGAGGAAATCGACAGTAACACAGTAATAGCAGGGGACTTTAACACCTCACTTACACCAATGGACAGGTCATCCAGACAGAAAATTAATAAGGAAACACAAGCTTTAAATGACACAATAGACCAGATAGATCTAATTGATATTTATAGGACATTGCATCTGAAAACAGCAGATTACACTTTCTTCCTAAGTGCACACCGAACATTCTCCAGGATAGATCACATCTTAGGTCACAAATCAAGCCTCAGTAAATTTAAGAAAATTAAAATCACATCAAGCATCTTTTCCAACCACAACACTATGAGATTAGAAATAAATTACAGGGAAAAAAATGTAAAAAACACAAACACATGGAGGCTAAACAACATGTTACTAAATAACCAAGAGATCACTGAAGAAATCAAAGAGGAAATCAAAAAATACCTAGAGACAAATGACAAAACACAGTGATCCAAAAACAAAAAAAGGCATGTGCTCAAGGGTTGAGATTTAATAAGATTAATATTTATTACTGTTTAATCAGTAACAGTTTTGGGTTTTTTTTTTTTTTTAACTGCAAGTGCATGGCAGTGAGGAAGACAGTGGCTACTAGGGAAGTTTGATGCCACTGCCTTGCTTCTAGCTAAAGGGTCAGCAGTTTTTCCCACCATTGCTTTTGCTGACCATCAGTGCAAAGGTCAACACAGTGAAAAAGGCAAAGAATGCCTGTCGGTGTTCTGAAAATAGTTTTGACACCTAAAAAGACCTGAGATCCCCAGGAGTCCATGAATCCCTTTTTAAGAACCACCACTACAACAATTACTGAGAATTATTGAGGGCCTTAGTGATATCCCAGAGGCATTACAACATCCTGAAGTATTTTCCAAGTCATCAGAGTTTAAATTAGTTGTTTTGGCGAATATATGTATAATGTATAACGTGTTCATCAATTACTCAGAATAGTTCATTTAAAAGGGAACCTATTTACCAACCCTTTTGGAGCAGTCAAAAGATTGTTGTCCTAGTAGACATGGACAGAGAAGAATTTTCGATGTAGGAAAAAATATTTGCCTCAGAAGTGAGAATTAAAAAGTGTGCTTCACAAAGTCTATTGACTATGAAGTCATGTTTGTAGAATCATGCTGTTGAAGTAGATAGGTCTGTATATAGTAGAAAAATCATACAAAATGCACTCTCCTTTCACAAGTTAGCAGAGCCATGTAGAGCCATGGACATTTATACCCAAGTATTACCAACCCTTCCCCCCAAAAAGTGTAAGATTAACGTTACTTGAAATCAGAACAGTGTAACCTTATATGTGAACTATGATTTTTTTAAAAATAAAAAATGTTTTTTAATTTTATCTGTAACTGTCAGGAAGTCATATTTTGATTATTAAACTAAGCTATTACTTGAACTTTAAATCATCAAGTGTTTATGAAATAGTAATTATGGGCTTAGCTTTCAAAATAAAATTCAAAGATAGCTTGATATGAATTGGAAATATTTTTACAAATAAAATGATGCAACCTTAAGATCCTCCAGCTGATATCTGTCTGAGGGGAGGGGCAGAAAAACAGTGACTGAAAGTGGGGACAGCACCAGTAGGACTTCGGGGTGCTGGGTGTTCGGTACACAGCTGTTTCCTTTGTGCTAAAACACTGAGCTTCTCATCTCTTAGGTTTGTGTCCTTTTCTGTTTTTGTGTCATGTTTCAAAACTTTTAAAGTTAAAAATAAAAAGATCTGTACACAAAAACAAGTGCTTAGTACAAACATGAAGACTTCGGTGACCTGGGGAACAAAGCCCTTTCTGGGACTTAATGCAGAATATAAAGTGTCATCATTGGTTGCCCAGCTCTGCTTGCCAGCCATCCAGCCTCTAAATGATCAGGGATAAAATTGTTTATATAGTTGATCACTTCGAGAAACTAATACTGGGCTGTGGATGGGGTAAAGGGAAAAAAACTTTTCCAGAGAATATACTAATGACTCCTGCTTGTTTACCCAATGATTCAAGGCTCATCCACTGCAGAGTTCAACGGGATTTACAGAGGGCCTCTCCCGACATTTAATTTTAAACCTAATTTTAAAACCTGGAGAAAAGAAATCTGTCAAAGTAAAGTTTACTCCAATTCACAATAGAACTGTTTCTTCCCTAATCATAATCAGGTATGTTCTGTGATTTAAGTGTGGGTTAACTTTTAGTACTTACGTAGAGTCCTTTCCTGATTCGTTTCAATATTAATATTTGCATTAATTTATTTCTGAAATAGGGTATTTTGCCCGAAATACACACACACACACACACCACGCCTCATGAAACATACCTTTGTGATATTTTTAGCTAGAAGACCTGAATACTGTCTTCCTGTACCGTGTGTGACTCTTCAAAGTGAAAAACTTACTCCTCTTTGTGTAAACATTTAAAATTTTTTCAAGTGCAAATGTTTCACCATTTAATTTAGTGTATTAATTTTTACATGGTTTATAAAGTAACAGTAAAAATTATAGATCAAAAGATTGTGCAAATTTAATGGGAGGAAAATCTGTGGTTCTTGTTCTTACATAGAAATAACCTGACTGTGATGGATGCTGTGATGGTCCAAGGACAAGGAACAACTGAGAACTTGAGGGTCGCAGGCAAGCTTCCAGGTCCAGGGAGCTCCTTGCGCTTTAAAATCACAGAAGCATTATTAAAAGACTGTACAGACAGTGAGTATTCCTGTCATATCCAAGGGCACAAATTTCAGCGTTTGTTGTCAACAGTAAATAATTCCAAAAACAAGAACAGTATTTCTACATGTATACATGTGTATATTAATGATGGATACTTGAGATTTTAAGAAAACACCCTGACTTGCTTTCAGAGTTGTTTGGTTTGGATCTTAAAAAATTTGAAATGTCAGTATTCATTGCATGCCTTAGATGATTTACTCTGAATGTGAAAAATAAAGCACAGTAAGTCCCCTACATATGAACCTTCAAGTTGCAGACTTTCAAAGATGCAAACATGCCTTTGCATGTCCAATCACATAAGTTAGTTCACGTATCTGGCGCACATTGTCACGTGTGTGCGTCCTCTACAAGTGGTTGTGCCTTTGTGTACTTTACAGTACTGTATAGAGTACAGTAGTACAGTACCTTTATTTCAAGCCCAGGATGTCCAGAAGCAAGCGTAGAAGCAGTGGTGATGTAGCGAGTACTGCAGCCAGCCCCTGTATGCCAGCTGTTTACTGTACTACTGTACTTTTCAGGGGACTGTGCTGTAAGATTTAAAATGTTTTATTTCTTGTGTTTGTTTGTTTTTTATGTATTATTTGTGTGAAACGTATTATAAACTTATTACAACGTGGTACTATCTAGCCAATTGTGTTGGTTAGGTACCTAGGCTAACTTTGTTGGACTTACGAACGCACTCTTGGAACTAAACTTGTTCGTATGTAGGGGACTTAGTGCAAAATTAAACTTCTGCCATCTAAAATGACTTAACAAAGTAGAATACTTCCTGATGAAATCTGGGTAATGGCTGATCTCTTTGCCCTGAGGGGCTCCGTTCATAATCTCTGGGATACATTCATAAAGAAGGTATTATCATTACTTGGACCTGGAGCACAGGATAGCAAGATTTATACTCACTCCTCATTTTTTTCCTTTAGGTTTGAAACTAAGAGAACCAAATTTCACATTGAAAAGAACATTTAAAGTAGAGAATACAGGACAACTTCAAATTCACATAGAAACCATTGAAGTCAGTGGGTACTCATGCGAGGGATATGGCTTTAAAGTTGTCAATTGTCAAGAATTTGCACTGAGTGCCAATGCCTCTAAAGACATAATCATTTTGTAAGTATTTTCTCATACGATAACAAGTCACTAACTTCTCATTAACTTTATACTGGAGTTGTTCAAACTTTATGCTAGAATTGTTTGCATACTCACAAAAAAAGGTCTTTATCCACAAATATATTCATTTGATTTTTTTCTTCACTTAATCTTTGGTTATTTCTTCATATCTTTGTTTTCAAAATTGTGAAACTCCAAAGTGGATCAGATAGTCTTAGAAACCAGTTTCAAAATTACTTTCAAGATTGTGTAGGAAACTGACTACAAATTCAGTCTCCGCAGCAGGGCAGACACCTGTGTTACACACATGCAGTTTTTCTGTGTTCTGCAGTGTATACAAAGGTGTGATATTTTGGTCAGAAGACAGTTTTAATGCCTACATCGGCAATAGTTGCAGCATATTTTAACAACTGATTACCTGTTATGTTATAAAGTTTATATAATAAAATGTAAACTTCCATCCCCTGAATGGAATGATAATTTCATGACCTTCAGTGGACACTTACTTTATAAGTAACTACATTACTCCATGTAAGGCACACACTTGGCACCTGAAGGTACCGTGAGGAATAAGACACCTTTCCTCAGCGTGCAGAGCGTGTGCTTGCGGAGCGTACAGTTAACAAAATAAAAATAATATAGGGCAGAAAGCAGTGCTGCAGGCGATGAACATCAGTAGGGCTAGGGTGGTTCTCCACACACACACACAAAGGCAGTGGGAATGCACCGTAGGAGAAGAGTGTGGATTAAATAAAGGAGGAAGGAGGAGGGAAGGGAAGGAAGCTCAGAGACTACTTTCCTAGTTAATGATCATGGGAAGCTGACTGTTGTTCTCTTTTTATGTCACTTCTCCAATTATCCACAGAATATAGTTGTTTTGGTTATTCACCTCATAGGGCGATACTTTGTCCATCTTAAAATGAGAAAGTTGAATAAAAGTATCAAACTCTAAAATTCTGTGTTCTGTTTCAAAGGCATTATATTTAAACTGTTTGCGGAATATTTTTAAAAACTTTAGTCTCACTGCCATCATTCCGTTTTAGGTTTACTCCTGATTTCACAGCTTCTAGAGTTATTCGTGAACTGAAGTTTATAACAACCAGTGGCTCTGAATTCGTATTTGTATTGAATGCATCCCTTCCTTACCATATGTTAGCAACCTGTGCAGAAGCCCTGCCCAGGCCCAACTGGGAGCTGGCTCTGTACATCATCATCTCAGGAATAATGAGGTACTTGTGTCTTCTTTCGAGATTAGTGTTTAGGCATCACTTGACACTGTTTATCATGGCCCACTACGTGCCAGTCACTGTTCTGAGTGCCGGGGATGCAGCAACGAACAAAGCAGGCAGACCTCTCTCGTCAAGCCTACATACACCAGTGGGAGCAGTCAGAACTGAACCCTTCTTGGGTGGCATATACGATAAACCAGAGTCTTTTCTACCTTTGAAATTTGTTATACAAATTAAGTACAGGTTAATTTCTTAAAGGAAAAAAACATGCATAATTTACCAGGTGGTTACTCGATTTGGGCATTTGTAATGTACTCACATAATAGTTTATTCTTCCTGAGCCATACCTAAGCAATATAAAACTGATGAGAAATGTTTTTTAAACCGTCAACATCCTCATCTTTTTTTCAGCATATTTCTTTATGTTTTTTTAAGAATGAGATATACTCGCCTCTGAATTAACTTACATAGTTACCCTGCACATCCTTTAAGGGAAAAGAGTTGGCCTAGAGAGTTAGAAGTAAAAGAAAAGATAAGAGCTTCTTCTTCTTGGTAAAAGAAAAGCTACCCTCCAGTGTCTGTTCTGATACAAATAATTATTTCCTCCGTACGAGCCTCCGTGTACGTTGGCATTCTAGAAAAGTCAGTGTGCAACCTTTCATCCATAATGCTCTTTTGTCATGTCACAGGCATTTTGTTTTTTATATCATATTGTACTTTACCAAGAAACTTGCCTTTAATGTCACATTTTGTTACTCTTGCACTCACAAATGAACCCCGATTCTCCAACTTCTGTACCCCTGCAGTGCACTGTTTCTCTTGGTAATTGGAACAGCCTATTTAGAAGCTCAAGGAATTTGGGAGCCATTTCGAAGGCGACTATCCTTTGAGGCCTCGAACCCGCCCTTTGATGTGGGAAGACCATTTGATCTCAGGAGAATCGTTGGTATTTCATCTGAAGGAAAGTATGTTCACCTGCCGGAAATAAATTCTCCAATATATAGATTTGGCCGATGTAATTCAAAGAAAAAATAAGTTTCTTCTTTTCATCTTTGCTCAGGGGGAAAAATCTTTAATACCCTGCCTATAGTGCTCTGTTAAGAACTCACGGCAAATGCCATGTTTTTATCATATTGATAAGGGTTAAAATATTCTCAGTTGTATCAATACCTCAATTCCTATATTGTCAGTTAGAACAGACCCAGTCCAGTTGTGGAAAGTATCCTGTTTCTTGCTGTTTTTTCCTTCGGGTAGTTCATATTTATGGTGGCTATACTGATGAAGTAATGCTTTTAATCTTAGATCTTGTAGGTTGCTATTACTGATCTGCAGTTGGTCCTTTTTTCAGCTTGAACACACTCAGCTGTGACCCCAGTCACAGTAGGGGGTTCTGTGGAACAGGCGGTTCGGCGTCCCGACCCAGCGCAGGGAGTCATAAGCAGTGTGGCCCACCAGTCCACCCACACAGCAGTCACGGCAATAGGAACTCAGCTGACGTGGAAAACGTCAGAGCCAAAAGCAGCGCAAGTACCTCTAGCAGGACTAACGCCCAGTCGGCGAGCAAAGCCAGCGCCCTGGTCTTAGATTCACATGCCGTGGCCCAGGGTCACACAGCGGGCAGGAAGTCCAAGGGGGCAAAACAGAGCCAGCACGGCAGCCAGCACCATGCCCACAGCCCGCTGGAGCATCACTCACCACCGCCACCGCCAGTGCCTCTGCACCAGGAGCCACAGCCCGAGAGGCTGTCCCCCGCACCCCTCACACACCCGTCCCACCCAGAGCACCCCAGCAGCACACGGCACAGCTCGGAGGACTCGGACATCACCAGTCTCATCGAAGCCTTGGACAAAGACTTCGACCACCACGACTCCCCAGCCCTGGAAGTGTTTGCAGAGCAGCCGCCTTCACCACTGTCGAAAAGCAAAGGTAATCATGGGTTCTCACGGCCGGGAAAGCGTGACACGTGAGGGGAGAGCCAGCGCGTGTGTAAGGGGCTACTGTGATCGTAGTTGTGATGAGCAGCTAATTTAGTAGGTGTTCTTCTGGCCCAGGTTCATCTCTGCTCTTGGACTTCAGCTTTTCCATATCAGGATGCAGATAGAGGTACCCATTTGTCATAAAAGATATTTGTATTTCTTAGATTACTTGCCAAATTCAGGAAGTTATTGGACATCTGCCGTTTTCCTTTTCAACAGCGTGTGATTACTGTGTTACTGTGGCGGGTTGAGCTTTTTAATCGTTAAAATAATTTTAACAGAACGGAGATCATCTGCCTTTTAACTCAAAAATAGAACTTCTGCACAACCTGTGCTTTAGAGCAGGGGTTGGCGAACTACAACCCGTGGGCCGAGTCATCACCTGTTGTTGTAAAGAAGGATTTATCAGGACACGGCCGTGCTCATTCGTTCATCACGGTCCATGGCTGCTTTTGTGCTGCAGCAGTGGCAGAGCTGAGCAGCTGCAACAGAGGCTGTAAGGTCCACAAACCAGAAAATATTTACTGTCTAGCCCTTTCCAGAAAAAGTTTGCTGACCCCTGCTTTAGAGTTCTTCATGCTGTATTAGTTATCCATTTCTCAGTAACAGTTACCCCAAAACCTAGTGGCTTAAAACCCCACCATTTACTGTCTCACAGTTTCTGGGGGTCAGGCATCTGGGTGCAGCTTAGCCGGCTTCTCTGGATCTCACAAGACGGCAGTCAGGGTGTTGGCCAGCGCTGAAGCCTTTGTAAGGTTCAGCTGAAGGTGGATCTGCTTCCAGGTTCGCTCAGGTGGTTGACAGCAGGATTCAGTTCTTCACGGCCTGGTGGACTGAGGATCTGGGTTCCTTCCTGACTGTGGCCAGCCACCTCTGCATAGAGCAGCTCAAAGCCATTGTTGGCTTTACCAGAGCAAGCAAGTAGGAAGGCAAGAGAGAGAACAGGCTGGCAGGACAGAAGTCGTGGTCTTCTGTGACCTACTCTTGGAAGTGACCCCCCCATCACTTCTGTAGTGTTCTCATTAGAAGTGTGGTCCAGCCACACTCCAGGAGAGAGAGTTCCACGAGAGCATAACGTGGGGCTCCCTTCTTTGAAGTCTACGCACCACACGTACATAGGCAGGCTAATTTGTAACTTCCAGAATCAAAATGTGAAAAATAGTGAATGACTTCTGGCTATATTTCAGTTTATTCCCTTTACAGCCTGAACTTTTTTGCATCTTCCTCTCTCTCCTGTGGCAACCATGCTAATACATTACTCTAAGTCTATTTAAGTCCCTCCCTCACTGAGGTACCAAGGAGTATTTGCCTTTGGTTTGCACAGGGAATAGGGAACCTGGCAGCCCTGAGAGGCCAGAAGAAACCTGACGCCCCAGAATCCGAGAGTCTTCTTTTAGAGAATTTCTTAGTTCCAGTGATATGAAGACTAGTTCTATCTGGTCTTCTTAGAATTACTTGCATTTGGATATTTAAAACAGTAGAAAGTCTTGAATAATATTTAACTTCTTCCATAGAAATCTTTTTTTGTTGTTATCTCATTATTAATAGAGCTTACATATTTTAGGGTAATTTTTACAGTAATATTAAATGAATGCTTAAAGTTCCTTTTATAAATTAGATCAAGCTACATAATGTGTTTTTCCCCTATCGAGAGCATGAATAAAACAAACATATATTATCCCTTCTTACCGCAAAGAGAGGCTCTGGCAGTCGAAGTGAGCACCTTGTTGCTTGTGTCTAAGATAGTCCTCTAACACCACCATAGGCCCGTTTTTCTTTTCAGGGCCATTCATCTAGAACTTAAAATTTAAACATGTTTTTTATTGTTCACAGTGGTCCGAGAGTCGACCTACTAAAAGCTGTGTAATGATGGAGCGTGGGTACCACATTATTAGTGATTCTTGAGCCCACAAGGAGACAATGAGTACCAGCTTCACATGAGCAGCCACCCCACTTGGTAGCCTTCCCACTGCTGCTGTGTGGAAAGAAGGAAAGAGCCAGATCTTAGTTGTGTTTTTTTTCTTCTTCAATAAGTGGTTTTATTGAAGTATAACATACATGTAGAAACTCAGTCTTTTAAAAGAACTTTAAAAGTTGGGCGTTGGGGGCTTCCCGGGTGGCACAGTGGTTGAGTCTGCCTGCCGATGCAGGGGACACGGGTTCGTGTTCCGGTCTGGGAAGATCCCACATGCCGCGGAGCGGCTGGGCCCGTGAGCCATGGCCGCTGAGCCTGCGCGTCCGGAGCCTGTGCTCTGCAGCGGGAGAGGACGCAACAGTGAGAGGCCCGTGTACCGCAAAAAAAAAAAAAAAGTTGGGCGTTGATCTTGGGGTTGCAAAATAGTGATAGATGATAAAACCATAGGCTCTTAGCCAGGTGGAACCTTTATCATCTCTCTAAAGCTTACCCCAGCGCCCCTGCTAAAATAGTCTCGTGTTTACATTAAAGAACCTTCTCTTTTCAGAAGCACCCTGTTCTCTCCCCTGCCCTTCCAGTAGCTCAAAGAAATCTTCCTTGTAATGAGCTTCAGTGACGTCTGGCTTTTGGAGACTGTTCAGAAAGACCCTTCTTCATATGAACGGGGTCTCCCTGCTCTTGCCCTCTCTGGGTAGATGGCTTGCAGGCCATCCAGTCACTTCTCTAGTCATCCCAGCAGTCACTTTTCCTCCCGGGAGATGGGACCCAGAAATGCCCTCTGTTCATGGCTGCCTGAGCGGGGGCCCTACGGCTGGGCAGTCATTAGATTCTGTACTTCTGTGGCTTCTCCTCCTGTGACACGCGAGTCCTGGGGACTGAACAGGGGCCATTGCTGGATTGAGGGTTAAAACCTGAGAACGCACTGAACCTGGTGCAGCCATTTTCAGTGTCTGCATTCACTGCAGAAACAGTGGGATCTGCCGCCACCCTTGTTTCTGCCGTTGGCAGTCTGAGGGGCAGTTTTATCTCAGGTGGGGAGAAGCCGAGTGACGTGGGCTCACATTCCAGGCTCTACCTTTAGGCAGAGCCAGATCAAATCCTGGCTCTGCCACTTACTAACTGTGTGATTTGGAGAAAATTACTTCCCTGAGCCTCCGTTTGTTACCTTTAAAGTGGAGAGAATAGCTTCTACTTACATGGTAGGGGGTAGGCACTGCTGTGATTTTTAGGGCAGGAAATGGCGCTGCCATCACTAGGCTGCTGGGTTGCAGTTGGCTGTGGCACATCCCAGCGGGAATGTCTGCTTGGAGCTCGGTCTTGAGGGTTAGGAATGGGATGAGCAGAGAGCTGAGGACAGAATCCCGAGGACAAGGCCAGCAGACAGTGTGACGGGAAGCAGGTAGCAGATGTGGTTGGCATGTCCCAGCAAGGCCGGAGCAGAGGGAGGACCGAGCTCCACAGAGCCTGGAGGACCTTGGCAGGAAGAGTCTCTGTGAAGTGAGCCTAGAAGCCAGGTAACTGTGGCTTGGAGAGCACCTGGCACACCAGCCCGTTACCGGTGGCCGCTTCTTGGTGTGCATGTGAGGGGCCAGTGAGTGAGGGGTGGAGGTTACTCTTTAATCTGTAGTTTCCATGTTCTTTGATTTTTAACCAAAAAAAAAAAAAAAAAGATGCGTATATCTTGCAGTAGTGTTTTTAGTGAAGAAAAAAAATAGGAGAACATGGGCTTCCCTGGTGGCGCAGTGGTTGAGAGTCCGCCTGCCGATGCAGGGGACACGGGTTCGTGCCCCGGTCCGCGAAGATCCCACATGCCGCGGAGCGGCTGGGCCCGTGAGCCATGGCCGCTGAGCCTGCGCATCCGGAGCCTGTGCTCCGCAACGGGAGAGGCCACAACAGTGAGAGGTCCGCGTACCGCAAAAAAAAAAAAAATAGGAGAACATGTTGCTTGAAAATATCTGTGGGCCAAGGACAGAAAGGGAGGTAGAGCTGAGAGCAGTGGTGTTGTCAGCGCTTCCTGACGTTCCAGACACGACCGCAAGTGCCTCGGGCACCTGGGTGATTGGCGTTGTGCTGACTCTGTTTGCAGGGGGGAAGCCCAGTCTAAGAAGGGTTACGTCAGGCAGACACAGGAGCCAAGCCCAGGCCCAACCCAAACCCTCAGCTCGCAGCTGCACGACACCACCTCCTCCACAAGGAGGAGCAGCATTTAAGTAGGTAATTGGTGCGACCCAATACCCGGAGAGGTGGGTGGGTGGGACCCAGCTCCGCAGACTATACGACGGCACGTGTTCCACAGGCGCGTGGACACAGAGGGATTGGTAGCTTCTGAGGCCAAAGGGGAAGCAGTAGGGTAGAAACAGAAGGTAGAGGAAGTCTGGAATGATCAGACCTCAAATAGCTGAGATTTCTGTAGGCTGGGAGTCCATAGGACGTGGGAATTGGATTTGCAGAGCAGTCTCTCGGGCAACATTGGGGACCCAGCTGAGGGTCACTGTGGCCTCCCTCACGCTTGTGCCGTTCTTCTCCATTGACTGTGCAGCCCACGGGTGAAGAGGGAACACGGGGTGGTTGGAGCCCTGCAGGGCAAGGACAGCAGAGAGACCGGGGCTGAGAACGTCGTGGGGCGTTGGCAGGAGAACAATGGGCGTGCCAACGCTGTGCGGAATTAGCAGGACCTTAACACAGAAGGAGGCTCACCGACAGGGAGATTGGACAAGTCAAGGGCTGGGACTCCAACAAGTCAAGTTACAGGGGTGATGGAAGCAAGGGAATGAGAGGAGACCAAGGTGTGAAAAGGAGACGTGAGGGTTTAGGGTTTGGGAGAAAAAGCAGTTCCGCACAGTAACAGGCCCTCAGGTGCAGCCTGGAAGTGAGGTGTGGGGGTGTAACGGAAGTAAAGCCCATTAGCACCAGCGAGGCCACAGACCTAGAGGTCCACCGTCCTTTATACAACACTCGAGAGCCACCTTTTTTGGAATTCAGGTTTTCAGAAAGGTATACGATGACGTGCCATGAGATTAATGAGACCATAAAAGCAGC
Source organism: Neophocaena asiaeorientalis asiaeorientalis (assembly GCF_003031525.2). Lineage (NCBI taxonomy): Eukaryota > Metazoa > Chordata > Mammalia > Artiodactyla > Phocoenidae > Neophocaena > Neophocaena asiaeorientalis. Next base: position 8,156,342 of record NW_020173116.1, on the reverse strand, counting down.
TTCGTCAGTTCAGTTCAGTTGTGCCACCAAAAGAGGTTTTGTTTCTAAGTGAGTTGGGGAGAAAAAGCTTTGAAAGCTTTTGGGATTTCAGAGTGACTGATAGAGATTGTCATCCCGACCTGTACCAGGCCTGGGCCTGGATGATGGGAGCTTGAGAGTCCAAGGTGTCCATGAGTCACTGCCAGGCTCCTCAGTGAACACTGGGGCTTGTGCAGGCTCCACTGTCGAGGCTGGGCAGTGTGTGTAGAGGGTCCTAGGGGTGCAGATCTGATGGGTCACCCCTCCTGCCTCTGGGCCGCCCACCAAGGGAGCAGACAGACTGGACTTAGAGCTGAAACTAAAATCCACTGTAAACGCTCCTCACTGCAAAGCAGGGCATCTGCTAGGTCCTGGTGGAGCCCGGCGCTTGGCTGGTAAGCTTTCTGCTCCCTCCTCTATTACGTGTACAGCCCCACAGGCCAAGGTAGTTAGCACTTGGAGTGAAGGCAACCTGATTCGCCCAACAAAGGCAGAGCCGCTGGACGAGAGTGAGCAGAGAGAAGGGCTAGCGTAGGCTCTGGGGAAGCGGGCCCTCGGGGTCAGCTTGCCACCAGGACAGGAAGTACGGTGGCTGCCCCTACATAGAGGAGCCCTCCCCACCCCGCCCTGGAAGAGAGGGTACTGGGTAAGTGTCTTGAGGCCTTGCTGCCCAGAGTTGAAGTCCAGGGATCAGCAATAGTGACGTAACTTGAGAGCTTTTAGAAATGTCGAATCTTGGGCCCCAACCCAGAGTGCCGAATCAGATTCTCTATTTAACGGTATCTGCAGGAGATTGGGATAACCTGTGTTGAGCCATTACAGCCCCACTCACTAGGGGAATGTAACCAGTGAATGTTTTTGGGGGGTGGTTTGGGGCTGGGCCCATCTAGTAGGTTTTTTGTTTTTGTTTTATTCAAACAGTCACAAAAAATATAATCTTCCTCATCAGTTCGCTCAGTCCCGTGTAATTAATTTTTTTCATCCTGATCTTTTGTTGGCGCTTTTATGAGTTCATCAGTTTTCCATTAGAGTTCTGAAAATGCTTATTCATTCAGTTCAGCAGTAGAGTCAGTTACCAGAAACCTGTGCTTGTCAGAGTCTTTGCCATGAATTCCTTGAAGATGAAACCCTTTTATAGGAACATTTCTGCAAAAGCAGCAGAGTACACCCAGAACTGTCTGTAAATGACAAAAGACTTAAAAATGACCACGGTTAAAGATTTGATGAAAGTTCATAATAATGTAATTGACAAGGAAATTTAGTTATTTTTGAGATATACATTTTAAAGTAATAACTAGAATTATGACTTATAACATTATACCAGAACATATAAGATTTTTAGGAATTTCATGTAATGTCCATCTAGTGGGTTTTTGGGCAGCTGGGAGTTGCCCTTAAGGATGGTGGAGAGAAATGCCTAAATGGGAAGACAGAAGCTATCCTTTCCCAGCATTGAGTTGTATTAAGTTTGCTCTAGAATATCCATGATATTTTATTTCTAGAATAAAGAAATCCAAAATCTAATCGGACATGATACTTCTGTGAAAACCCTAAATAACTGAACTCTGTGTGCTGCGTACGGTTATGGCTGTGCGGCCTTTTTGTCTCAGTCCCGTGTCCCTTATTCTGCTTTAGCGCCTCAGAAGGTATGTACAGCCTTCTAAGGATACAAGGAAAACTAGAACAAAAGAGAATATGGGTCTGCCAGCAAATTCATAGATAATTCCTTTCCTGGGATAGATGTAAATCTTTTTCACTTAATAAAAATTCTTTTCTACCTTCTAGTGGGCTAAACCAGTATCTTCACTGTCTAAGCACAGAACTTAATATGACAAAATAAGACGGAAATTGCTACTGATTTTTGAAAACAATATTTACTTTAGCTTAAAGAACTCCCGAAGAGTTCCTTCATATGCACCTTTTGGTATGTTTCAGGTTATCATACTCATATTGACGTATCATTTCAGAACCAGTAGGGAGACGTAAACTTACATGACCAGTACTGACCCAAATAAATCATATGTTGGTCTGTACTGTTTATTGGCCTCACTTAGACCTTTTAACCAGGCAAAAGATGAGGAGAAAGACAGATTCCTGTCGGAATGGATGATCCTCCAGAGATTCTTCCGAACCTTCAGTCAGGTGTAACTGTCATTGCCTGGCTTAGGTCCACAGCTGCCGGGCACGGCACACGTTCAGAGAAACCATTTGCTAGTAATCGAAATGGTCTTGAAGTAATTCTTTTGGGTGGGCATTAAGTGAAACGATTTAAAGTTGGAGAGAGACAACCAAAGCAACTTGCCCCAAACTAGCGATTACAAATTCCTTTATTTGCTTCTTAGTGAAGACAAAAGAGGAACTGAGTGAGTCGGGTGTATTCTTTAAATGGATAATTCATATTTTGCCTACTTTTAAAACGATTAGTGGTAGTTTAAAGGATTAAAGCACATGTAAAACAGTGAATCAAAGACAAAGTCGTTTTCGATGTTTTATCCGTTTGTTTTTAATTATGGTGCTATCTCAACAAAAACCTAGAGTAAAGTTCGTTGTTACCATTCAGTGTTAAATTGAGCTGCAAATTTCCTGGCGGCTGAGGCCAAAGGGAAGCATCGTTATATAGTTCTCCTGCAGGAAAAGGAGGCAGGAGAGTTCATCTGAAAAACCAGACTTTGCTGGCATTGAAGTCCCGCTGAGGAATCTGAGGACACTGGGTGATAGACTGGGCGTTGTGTCTTCGTTGCGCAGAGAACGGGAATGTTCTCCACACAGATGCTTTATGTTGGCCATGTAACGTTGAATCTTAACTCCACACTGCATCATGCCTCACCCACACGCACAGCATCTGTGGGGCCTGTGGGGGTGTGTACAGTCACTTGTGGTTGGATTATCTCATAAGGGTCAGAGCATCCCTGTTAGGTGAAGATGCCGGACCCGTCAGCAGCAGGTGGTGTGGTGCTCCGTCACACACACTTAGCAGCCTGCCTCGTGTTCTTGTACCCTCTGAGGTTAGCTCCCAGGGGTCCTGCAGGTGGGGACAAATGGTTTTTGTCAATAAAGATTTTTGAATCCACTCAACTGTTAGGAAATATATACTTAATTAGGCCTTAAAGTAATGAAGAAACTATTTCATTCTGACCATTTTTAAGAGCATCCACCAACCGGATACTTCATTTCGAGGAGAGCTGGCCCTGTCATCTCGCCGAGATGCAGTAGCTGCAGAAAGTAGCCCCTGTCGGAGTTGGGTGGCAGGGTTTCACACACACCCACTGAGTCTGGATGAGTGCTTGTCACCTGTCAGCAGTGTGAGGTGGGTTTTGGGGCCCACTTTCTAACTTGCACCTCTTGTTTTCTCTCAGGCCTCCTACCCCAGAAGCACACACACAAGGAGCAATAAAGTACCACTTCTCACAGTCACCAGTTAGGCATCCATAACCTCTCCACCACCTTCCTGCCCATGATGGAACTTAGGTGGAGAAGAAGCTTATGCAGAGAGTCCAAGCGGGACTTCCTGCTTCCCCTCCAGGTCTGAAACTTCGTAACAGAACTTGTGTGTTTGGGGATGGCAGCTTGAGATAGATGGTTAGAGCTTCGGAAGGCACCCCAGGTTTACTTTTCCAGCCAGCCATGGCCAGCCCTTCTTGGGGGGAAGGATGCACAGGGACACCAGGCCTCTTCTTACCCCCTGGAGTCAGGACATGAAGACCTGGGCAAGAAAGCTTGTCACATAAGAGCACTGGCCAGCCTCTCATGGTCATTGTCATATCCTTAGCAGGCTCATCTTCTAATTTCTAGTTCATTGTTGATGATTAGAATTTAACCTGTCAAATGACTTTCCTCACTTTCTCTAATCTGGGCATTCAAATTATGTATCTCTAGAAGTATCAGTAGCCTAGGAGCCAGAGATTATGTACAGAAAAAAATTTTTCAGTGGTAGCTATGTTAAAAAGAAGTTTGTGTGTTCATGGATTGCAAAAAGCAGCCAGTTTTCTAAAGTATGTCAAAAGCCATAAAGATAAAATACTGCACGTGTGTCCTTTGAAAACCAGTAAGCTCATATCTGGAAATTTAACATCAGGAGATGACCTTACATACCTCATGTTTTATAATAGTGGAAATTGGAAACTAAGTGTCTAAGAACAGGGGATTTGTAATTAATGCAGCCTGTCATTTAAGGTAATTATGCCTGGAGTGTCTGTGTTATAAGAAGGACAGGAGATCATTGTCAACTTCCCTGAACTATGTTCCTTTTGTTTGTTTTTCAGTGAGTGGAACAGGGTGGCCCAGTGGGTCAGTTGTGAGGTAGACATTTGTAAATCTCCCATTTTTCATGGACAGACAAGAGGTTAGAATGAGAGATCCAGTCTTTGGCATGTTGAGAAAAAAGTTGGAATAGAGTTTGGAAGGGTGGCTTTCAGGCCAAATGGACCTATTATTTGCAAAAGAAAAAAAATGTGTTTAGCTTCTTAGAAGTAGACAACACTTGATGTGTTCTGAAGGATTAATGTACTTGGCGAGGATTAGTACCCACGCCATGAACATGCCATGACTTGGTCACATGTGACCTCTTGGGGACTTTGTGCTTTTAAATTTCAGTGAGACATACACTTTTTTTTTTTTTTTTACTTTTAAGGTAATTATAGATTTACATGCAGTTGCAAATACTAATGCAGAGAGATCCCTTGTACCTTTTACCCAATTTCGCCCAATAACATGTTGCAAAACTGCAGTACAGCATCACAACCAGGATACTGAGTTTGATGCAGTCAAGACACAGGGATCCCTTATGGGCCCTTTTCTAGCCACACCCGCTTCCCTCCCACTCTCCCCCTCCCCCCAGCCTAAACCCCAGAGGAGGTTTAATCATTTCTCCAGTCTTATAATTTTGTCACTTCAAGAGTGTTATGTAAATGGAGTGAAGCGTGATTCTGGAGTTAAACCTGAGCAAGTTGTCATGAAGGATTGAGGTGGAGAAGCTTCTGGACTTGGGGCAGCAAGTCTCAGAGCAGGTCATGCTGTTGGTGTATTTCACTGTTCAGAAAGGCCCAAAACTCACTTCTGCGGCCCAGCAGACACTGGCTCTGAGCACTTGCTGCATGCTGAGCCTCGGAAGGCACTGAGGATGGAGAGCTCAGTGCGGCCTAATCTCTGCCCTTTAGGTGCTAAGACTGTACAAGGAATAGAGCCTAGGGGTGAGTGTTGATCGCAGTAGGTCAGCCAGGAGTCTGCTCGCCGATGGCGGGAGGGGGTAGACGTAGGGTGAGTGGCCTCCGGGACAGTTTATCCAGGCAGTGGTGTGAAGCTTGAGGAACCTGTCATTCATGTTGCGTATGTTTCTCCTTTGGTCACTGCTGGAAACATACTCTGAGTTTACTAAGCTGCTTCTCCCTTCAGCTTGTACCGTCTTTACTTGGATGGGTTAATTTTCTGTTACTGATCATGCATCAGTTAAGTCATGGTTCCCATAAGGCTAGGAGACCTCCAGTCTCCTCCACTGTGTATTGAGTTAATTTATCTTTGAGAGGGCAGTCTCCCTCAGAATTCCTATTCCCACTTCCCAGGTTCCTACTCTTGCTTCTGTGCCCAGCAACAGCACGGGGGTGTGAACTGGTAGCTTGGCCTCTGGAAACTGAATGTTCCACGATGGGCCAAGGGCTAAGGAAGGGCTCGGGACAAGGCTAGAGCAGATCTGGAGAGATAGATGGGTGCAGACTGTAAAGGAGTTTGAACGTTATCCTATAGAAAACAGTGAGAATCAAGTTTTTGTATTTAAGAAGTGTTTCAAAAGGAAAGTAATGCTGTTGGCAGGGTGGAAGGTATAAGGAGAGACGACAGGAAGATGGGGCCGTTACAGTAGGCCAGGCACAGGGCAAGTCCTGAGCTGAGGAAGTGGCAGTGGGAGTGAGGTAAGAAAGGAATTAGAGGTCTTAGAGGTAGAATCCATTTGAGTGACTACTTGATGGTGGAATTGGGCTCTTTGGATCATTTCATCCAGGTGGCTCGGAATTGCCCAAATTCTACTCTACTTCAGGTACCTTTCCTCCTGAGACTCCCACGGGATATACACACACAGAGGTCACGAGAAACCGGAAACAAGGCAGCCGATCCTGTGCCTGCAGTGCCCAGCTCAGGTCTCATAAATCTGTGTGGAATTTACAGCCCAAGCCAAGGATTCTGAGATCAGCCCTACATTCCAGTCCCCAAGAGGGCTTGTGGACACCGATTGCCGGGTCCCCCCACCCCGGGTTTGGTTCAGTACACCTAGAGAGGGGCCTGAGAATTTGCATTTCCAACAAGTTCCTAGGTGTTGCTGATTCTGCTGGTCTGGGAAAACACTTTAAGAACCGGGAGCCCTGAGGAAGAGTAGAGACCCGTGGGAACAAGCTTGCCAGCGGCAAGAGGGAGACACGCCACCCCGAGCGTGCAGCCTCGCAGGGAGCAGCAGGGACTGCTTATGGGTACATGTGGGCCTGTCCTCTTGTCTGATCCACTCAGTTCATTAGTCCTTCCTCTAGGGAAGGGGCACTCTTTCCTCTCCCACCAACTTTTGAACTTGGGAATAGAAGCAGCAGAAGAAACCATACACGACAGTGAGGTAGCCACTAGCCTGGGTGATGGACTGGTGCTGATACTGTAGAGCAGTGACCCTCAGCCTGGCTGCGTAGTGGGTCCACCAGAGGAGCTTGTTAAAAATGTACCCACGTCCAGGTCCCACCAAGAACCACTTAATCAGAATCTCGCGGGGTGGAGCCCTGAGCAGTGTTCGTTAAAAGCTTCCTAGGTTGTTCTAAAGTGCAAGAACCATTATTTTAGACTGAGAACCAAAAGATGTTTCTAGGTTGTTTAACTCAGTTTGGGACATTTTAGATTTGAATTGCTTATGTCAAATTAATTAAAGTTCAGCCCCAAAGGAGAATATGAAAGGAAAGGGAAGAAGTTCCAAGGGCAGATTTCCAGGGAACACCAGCAAAGATGAAGCCAGGTGTCAGAAGAATCACAGTACCGGAAGAGGGTGATGATGTTGGGGTCCAGCAGGGACAGGGAGGGGGACAATCCAAAGAGTCCAGTGGAACCGAGAGGTCTTGTAGAATGAGAAGTGCTAGAGGTCACCCGCACTAACAGTTGGGCTGTTGTCAAAATCACATTCTATAAGGTGCTGGGGACAGACGTCCACGGGCAGCATGTTAAGAAGTCAGAAAAAAAAAAAAAAGTCAGTAAAAGATGGGGATTTGGAGGTAAAAGTGTAAACTACTCTTTCATGAAATAAGATTTTTTAACTAACTGCTGGTTTGTTGTTTCCTTTTCTCCTTTATTTGTACATCTATGGCTTCAAAATTTGAGTGCAGTTTTTTTTTTAATCACTTCCAGATCTTTTCTATTTATCAAGGAGGTTTCAGGTTATTGTGAATACAGATTATTTATACAGATAATGCCTCTCACCCAGTGAACCTGAGCATGATAAAAAGGTATAATTTCAGGTGGGAAATGCATTGCATGGGGGTTAATGTCAGCCATGCAGGAAAATTGGAAGTGCTTTCAGCATGAACCACTAGACACTCAGACTCCGAAATCCGAGGGCTCTCAGGGCCAGAGCGGGACAGGTCCTTCCCTTCTGCCGCAGACAGGAGGGCTCTTGGCGTTATGTTATTGGTGTTCACTGCAGTGTTCCCAGGACACGCCACACTGCCTGGGAAACGGCAGGCACTCGAATGTGTCGAGGGTTGTTTTCTCATCTGTCTCGGGAACATCCACATCTTTTAAAATAATAGGACTTCCTTGGCAGTCTAATGGTTAAGACTCTGTGCTTCCAATGCAGGGGATGTGGGTTCAATTCCTGGTAGGGGAGCTAAGATCCCACATGCCACATGGCCAAAAATAATAATAATAATAAAAAATGTAAAATGCTAAGGTTGAAAAAATTAAAATAATAGGCTTTTCGTAGTTCTGTTTTACCCTCTGTCCATATATAGCATTAGCTGGTACTTATATGCCTGGTACTGTCCTAAGGGCTTCATGTAATTCCTCATCACAGCACTGTGAGGTCATCTCCCCCAGTCTGCAGATGAGAGGCCAAGGTCACACTGCTAGTCAGGGAAGAACCAGGATTTGGACCCAGCTACCGGGGTTCTCAGCACCCTGCAAGTGACATACATGCAGCTCACCCCGTGTCACCTTCAGGCTCCCATCTCCAGAAAGATTTGAAAGGATCTCTGGTTTTCACGTCTGTGACTTTTCAAAGCTACATCACCCTCCGGGATATAAAAAAGTACAGGTGACCCTTGAACAACAAGGGTTTGACCTGCACGGGTCCATTTATACATGGATTTTTTTTTTTTTTCAGCAGTAGAGACTGCAGTACTACACGGTCCATGGTTGGTTGAACCTGAGGGTACAGAGGGGCCAACTATAAGTTATACACCGATTAACCCCCTGCAGTTCAAGGGTCAGCTGTCTTCTGAGAGACGTACAGATTTGTCACAACTAGTGGGTTTGCCAAAGCTCATGGAACTGTACACTTAAAATGGGTGTATCTTACTGTATATAACTCACGCCTCGAGAAAGCTGATTTTTTAAAATATTCTAATCGAAAAGTCAAACATGATTTCAAAAGCTTTAGAGAAGAACTGAAGTAGAGAAAGAAACAGTTATTAATCAGAGTTCAGTCTCTTCAAAAAAAGTTTTAATGGCTTTGTTTTCCAAGCTGTTTAAAAATCAAGTGTCATTTTACATTCATTGTCATCCCCAGGGAAAGGAAAGCCTCTTCAGCGCAAGGTAAAACCACCTAAAAAGCAAGAGGAAAAGGAGAAGAAGGGAAAGGGAAAGGCCCAGGAAGACGAGCTGAAGGACTCCTTGGCCGACGACGACAGCTCCTCCACCACCACAGAGACCTCCAACCCAGACACAGACCCGCTCCTCAAGGAGGTAGGACGGCCCCGTAGAGCAGGGTTCACACACAGTGAATGTGCTGTGTTCAACACGCACACACGTTCTGAGAGCTAGTGCTCAAGAGTGCACAGACACGCCCAGGCAGTCACTCCCCTGCAGAAGCTCCACATCACTGGGCGTGAGTATCTTCACTTCCCCCGGGAACAGATTAGGAAGCCTGCTAATAAGGTGAAATAGTTAGAAACTGGAAACACAGCTTGAAAGTTAGGGACCATCTAGAATAGTAACGACTCTGGCTCATGTAAATTGTTTCAGATTTTAAGTATCAAAAGAGGATGAGGAGGGGCTTCCCTGGTGGCGCAGTGGTTGGGAGTCCGCCTGCCGATGCAGGGGACACGGGTTCGTGGCCCGGTCCAGGAAGATCCCACATGCTGCAGAGCGGCTAGGCCCGTGAGCCATGGCCACTGAGCCTGCGCGTCCGGAGCCTGTGCTCCACAACGGGAGAGGCCACAACAGTGAGAGGCCTGCGTACCGCAAAAAAAAAGAGGATGAGGAGGAATTCTGTCACTTTGATGGATTGTATTGGCCGTGTCCTGTCGGATCACTGCTGCTACAGCGGGCCCTGGGAGCAGGTAGAGCAGGGACTGTGACCTCTGGCCCGGGCACCCACCCAGCGCACGCCGGGAGGCCGCCTCACTCCCCATTCTCTGCTCCCGGGGGTGGGGAGGTCACGAGCATCAGGGGTAACACAGCAAAATGTGCAGACACCGTGGCCATGAGATGAATGGAGGCTAATGTTACTGTTGTGACTGTGTCGGGGAGTGTGAGTTATAAGTGGTATGCAGAAAAGTGAGGGCGTACTTCTGTTCTGGCATTTCTACTTTTAAATAACTGTATTTCAAATTTGAAATGATCCAAATAGAGCCTTTAATATTGTAGAGCAGAATTCTTCTTCAGTCGTAATCTAGTGGCTTAAAAAATCATTTCTTAAAGATATCCAGCAGTGTCGTCCACATATATTAATTTTTAAAATAAAATTTACACATGACACTTCCTGGCCAGCCACCCTCCCCTGTGCATCCCTGACGTTTGGCGGGTGCTCTGGGCCAAATGTCAGGGATGTGGCTGGCGTTGTGTCCCGTATCTCCTCTGTGACAGATGACTGCAGAGGAGCAGAATGCCAGCTACTGGTCCTCAAGTGGGGTCCCAGCCGTCTCTGATATGAATAAGCGTTTGGAAAGCGTTCTCAGCACAGACTTGCTCCACAACTTTGCCCCACTTCCTTTCTGCCTTTCCGGCGTTTTCCTAACCACTCCTCAGTGGCCCCTCTCCAGCAGGCCCCCTCTGTGCACCCACTGGCATCATCCTCCCTTCTCTGCTGTTGGTTTTCTCCTGGTTGTCCCATCTCCTGCCCGGTCGTTTGCTTCCTTACAGACACAGCTCAGGACTGGCGGCCCCCGGGCCTGTTGCCCTCCTCCCGGCCGAGCAGCCTGTATGCCGCCCCCTCGGCACTCTTGCGCAGAGTTCATGCGCTCCTGTCTCTTTGTGACTGATCTCTTTGCCAGTTTTGTGCATTTTCTTCCAAAGTGGATTTCAATCTTGGGAGGTCATTTTCTCTTGGATGTATGTCTTTTCCAACCCTATTCTACCCATGCATTCAGCAAATACATGTTGAGTACCTGAGTGCTGGGTGCTTGAGAAGCAGCCATGGACGAAAGAACCAGGTTCCTGTCCTGTAGGGGCTCACGGTCTACAGAGTTCCGGAAATACTGCATGACTCAGAAGAGTCTCAAAAGGTGTATGTGCAGGAGGCTGTTTTACCCTTTCTCTGCAGTTAAATAGATGGGTCTGTGTGGCCTGTTAAAATCCAGGCTGCCAGGACCGTGCAGCCGGATGCTGTCGGGTGGACGCTCATCTGCCCTGTGTCGGAAGCTCCCCCCATACCCACAGCTCTGCCCTTCGGCCGGGTATGTCTTCCCCCGACCGGCCCTATGCACCCTGAGCACAGAACCAGGTTTCTGTTTTCTTCATTTCCCATCTGTGCTGCGTGTGGTCCTTCTGCGCGTGAGCGGTGCACGCCCGCGCCACAGGCGGCTCCCGGGCAGGGTCACCAGTGCCTGAACGATACCTGCCCTGTTTAGAGACAAGCCCCCTGTGCTCACGCCTGGGTGTTGGGGCAGCATCACCTTACTCTGAAACGCACGGTATGGTCTCCATGCTCAACTGGTCGAGGACCCAGGGGCAGCACTGCTCTGAGATGCAGCTGGGCTGTGGCCTTCTCAGGCCACAATGCCAGTCGTGTGTAACTCTGTATTGTAGTCCCGAGTTAACTTTTCTTGTACAAAAGGCAAGGTTTTGCTCCCCAGTGCTTAAAAACAAGAAGCTACCCATCTGTTGCTACCACTGTCAGCACCCACCCCAGTCAGGATATAAGTTAAAGTGACATTCGTTATAACTCACACTCACCAAAACATAATTTATAGTAAATCAAAGACTGAAAAACTGACAGACCCACAATAAAGAGAGGTTTGAAGAAAGGAGCTGATCCTTTTTATTCATGTGATGTGTGTATCTACTACATGTTTGGTTTTGTGTCTCTGCCTTCAGATAGCACTATATCAGGCATTTTTGTTAATCCTTCTCAGCAGTTGTGTCAATTTTTTTATAGGATACAGAAAAGCAAAAGGGAAAACAAGCCATGCCTGAAAAACATGAAAATGAAATGTCTCAAGTGAAACAGAAAAGCAAAAAACTCTTAAATGTTAAGAAAGAAATCCCAACAGATGTGAAACCCAGGTAAGAAAAATGAGTTCAGAGAAATGAGGTATGTAAAAGAAGTTACTGGTGAGAACCAGGTAGTGTTTTCGTTTGCTTGGTTTCGTTGGTTTCGGGGGGTTGGCAACAGAAGCTGCATACCTCGTGACGTTCCTGCGGGGTTTTCCTAATGCCCGTGTTCACTGTCGCTGGTGAGGGGCAGCCACGTGCTTCCGATGTCAGGAGTATAAAAGGCAGAATTAAAGCTGCTTGCGAAAATGGAGGAGGAAATTGTAGGTTGGTGATCTGTTCCCAGGCAGAGAGCCGTTTCACTTCTGCACAGAGATGGCCTTGGTGGTTTAGCCGCAGGTACGAGCATAACTTCTCTCAGCTAGAGCCCTGAGTCTGCTCGCTAACCCAGAGCTGCCGTTGGGGTCTAGAATTCTGTGCTGTAAAACTTGGGAGAACTTATTCTTAACCTTAGAAAAAACAGTGCTCAGGGCAGATGTGACTACCGGACAGTTCTACCATGAAGTAGCTCCCGTCCAGTTCCTGTGGGGCAGGTCCTGTGGGCCTCACAAGGGAGGGCGACCTGCAGAATGTTTCCCCAGGTCAGTGAATGAGTTGAACTCTTGGGTTATTCGTTACCAAGCTTACTTCGTACTTTCACTAAACGGGTCTGTCTAGTAAACTACTCCTAGTTTCAGTGTGGTTAATGATGCCCTTTCTAGCTCAGCATATAAAAGGCCAGCTGCGTGGAAGCCAGTATTTGCCTTCTTGTGTGGTAAGTGGGCATCAACCCAGGAAGTTGAGGGAATTAGGTATAAATTGATAAAGAAAGACATTTATCATTAGAATTGCCCTTAGCTTTGCGGGTCTGTTCTTACTCTGATTCTAGGAATAAAACTTGAGCTCTGCAGAAACATCAATAAGCTAGACTCAGTCCCTGGGTTATACAGCTTAACTCGACAGGGGCTGTCTGTTCTGTGGAACCAGAAGCTAATAAGAAATTAGTGATTACTGCAGTAAAATTTAACCTTGTCCCTGAACTTATGCAATAACACAGGATATGGCAGTGATTAGTAACAGAGTATTTATACCTAAAAGTCACCCTTTTGTGCAAAATGTCAGTTTAAGTGACCTAACCCCACGATTCGTTGAGAACGGTCTGACCCAGTTAGAAGCAATGTCAAGTGGAGTAATGGCTGATACACTTGAGTCTCCCGAGACTCAGTCTCAGCCTGAGGTACTTTGGTGCTAATGTTCTGCCACCCCAGGACAGGAATTCACCCTCGTCTAGTGACTAGGGATTATTCTTCTAGACCTTTCTCAGGCTCAGTTGACTGATCAGATGTTTTAAAGTAAATGAGGCTAAAAAACCCAAATTATGAAAAACCCTAGTTTCTACATATGCTGAGATTTTGTGAGAATGGACAGTTATGCTATCATTCTTATCATAAAATTTAAAACCCAGCTTCTAAGAATTATCTTAGTGAAACCATTTCGTAGGTAGCTGTCACCAAATCTGCCCTGTTTATTCTCCTTGATGCCTGAGGTCAGTATTTTTAAGACAGATCGTATGTACATGTTAATCCTCTCATCCCTCTTCCATTGATTTCTGTCATATTCTAATTTTTTTATGAAATAAGTTAGCCATTAGCAGATTTGACTTTGCAAGTTTGTAAACGACTCCACTTGATGCCCCCTGACTTTGCAGGGATGTCGAGTTTGCTGGTAAACCCAAAGCCAGAGCTGCCCGCTCTCCAGCCCCTGTTAGGAGGCAGTTAGAGTGGTTAACTCATGTCCTTTTGATGTATAGTTAACAGAGAAATCATTACCAGAAGACAGTTTAAGCAACGTGCTCTAAATTGTCTTTTGTAACTGGAGAAATCTATATCAACCCTGGTCTTCTTATCTCCTGTATCTAACCTCTTTAAACTCACTGATCTTGTTTTGTGTTTTTCTGAATTCAGGGATAAAAGTATTGAGTCAGAATCTTTTAGTACCTCAGTCAAATTCAGAGTTCAAGACCTTTTTTTAATAACCAGAAAGGTGGCCTCTGAATAGAGCCATTTGCTGTCTCCACTCGGGTGTGACAGTAAATGCCCTGTGCTGTCCTGCGCTGGTCCCGCCCCAGTGACACCTGACGTTCCTGTCACCTAAGAAGTGCTCTCAGCGTGTTATATGTGATTCCACGTATCTGAAGGAAACAGGTGCACACTTTTAAAAAAGAGATATTACTTAATAAGGCATATATTATGACTTTCTTTTGGAAGATTTACCTGGCGGGGAAAAAGCATTTATATATCAGTTGGCCAAAAAGCTGATGTTCTAATAGTAAAATCTGTGGGTTTAGCTCACATTCGCTTTATCAAAGGTTAGTCTTTAAATATTATCAGTGTTGTTGGAACATTATATCACCTCCAGTCCAGAAGACCCAAATCCTTAAATGCTGAAGAATTCATTTTCCTATAAGTAAGTGGTAGTAAGCCAGAGGAATGGCTCCCACGTGGTCTTTGCCTGTGTAGCCCCATCCTCCCTAACTCCGAAGAGTTGACTTCAAAAAAACCACTAGGACTGTGGGGCAGAGGGTTACAGGGCAGAGATCTGGTCACCCCTTTTTTTCCAGCTTATACGCTGTAGAAGTGGGTCTGTAGACATCCAGAAGACTGTATTTTAGGTCAGAGATGCCAGGGAGTGAGAGATGTTGGACACTAAAAGGACTTCAGGAGACCAGGAAAGGCGCAGGGCTCCCTGGTTTAGGATACCAGCTATCCGTTGATTCTTTTGTTTTCTGTTTATCAACGTATGTTTACATAACTTAAACGTAATCATCTAAAATAAGCAAAACGTTTTATAGAATCATTGTACCCTCTGTCAGAGTCTGCTTGAACAGTGCACTCGGCTCAGGGCCATGGGTGCCACAGTGCACACACCGGCCTCCAGGCCCTCGGCTCTGGGAAAGCCCTCACCTTGCCCTCAGCTCCCTGCCTCCCCTCCTCCCCCAGACGGGGGCATGGACCGAGTACGACACTCATGAGCGTGCGTCAGCATCCCAGCTAGCTTTCTGTTCTTCTCTCTTCCAAGGAATCACCTAAATTAAGTTGGCCCTTATCCCTTTTATTCAGAAGCCTTAAAAAAGGCTTCTTGGTAGAGATCATCTGGTTTAACTTAGGAAAGTATGAGTCAGCAAAAGTAAAGTAGTTGTCTGGCACCTTTTTTCTTAAAAACCAACTAACTCCACAGTGGTGCAGAGTGAAGCTTTGTATAGACAGTCCCCAGCCCCACACATAAACAACTTGCTTACAAGCAGTTCACACCCACCCAGCTCCACCACCGCCACTACCAGAAGTCTGGGTGTCTCTGTCAGGGGAGCCTTTGTTTTTTAAAAGGTGGCGTTTTAAAATAACCCTGTCAGTCAGAAGTAGAAGGGCAGACGATTTCTAAAACTGCAGCGTTAATAGTCTCGCCCGTAAACGGTGGATTTTTTCACGTCAGTTTGTTATCCCACCTAAAATTCTACTTATGTGGCTTAACCGAACCCTTCGAATTTTTGGCTAGCTCTTACACTAATTCCAAATATACTAACACTTTATTATAGAAAAATTGTGAAATATAAAGAAACAAAAGAATGAAAATGACCTTTGACCTACCACCTTATAAAATGTTTGTAAAGAGCCTTTGTTAAAATTTATCTGTGTAACAGACCTACTAGAGAATGGACTTGAGGATATGGGGAGGGGGAAGGGTAAGCCATGACAAAGTGAGAGAGTGGCGTGGACATATATACACTACCAAACATAAAATACATAGCTAGTGGGAAGCAGCCGCATAGCACAGGGAGATCAGCTCGGTGCTTTGTGACCACCTAGAGGGGTGGGATAGGGAGGGTGGGAGGGAGGGAGACACAAGAGGGAAGAGATATGGGAACATATGTACGTGTATAACTGATTCACTTTGTTATACAGCAGAAACTAACACACCATTGTAAAGTAGTTATACTCCAATAAAGATGTTAAAAAAAAAAGCTATACATTTAAAAAAAAATTTATCTGTTTATGAAGTCATGCTTCACGTACTGTTTTGTCATCTGCTTACCTTCTTTGCGGGGGGGGGGGGGGCCGGTGATGGGGGGGCCGTTGGATCTGGAAAGCCTGACCCGTTCTGACCTTTGCAGTCTGGTGTGGACTAGCGTGGTCTGTGCCTGGCCCCGAGCCCAGCAGAAATTGGCCGCCCCCCAGGGAGTGCGAACTTGGAGGGGCAGTGGTAGGAGGAGGAACCTGAAGGGTGGGGCTGGGGGCAGAGCGGCATGTGGGAATCACACGCCTGAGGGCTGGGGCACTCAGGCTGGGGCAGGACGTGCGCTACAGTGGAAAATGCCAGACACGTACCCGTTCTAAGAACATCTGTGTCGACCGGTAAACTTTGTCATATTTTCGATGAAAAGCAAGCGATTGGCTCAGCCTTAAACTGACAGCTTTGCAGCCATCACCAGGAGCCCAGTGGAGACGCGTGATGATTTCTGGAATTCTCGTCAGGGGCCGCTGGGTTCTGTCAGCTGTGTCCCACCGTTCCCCGGGAAGACGTCCTTTTCCTGCACTGTGTCAGCCCAGCTCCTGTCAGAGGCCTCCCAAGCCTGCAACTTGGTCTTGGTGGGCGGCACAGAAGCAGCTCTGTAAAACAGGTTTTTAGGGTCCATGCATTTCCATTGTTCACCAGGCTACTTTACGTGGGCCATCTCCCCAGTTCATTTCTCCTAGAGATTGCTTGTCTTGGCACATTTTAATGTCTTCTTCATCAGGCTGTGGAAACTCAAAATAGCCCAGCTGCCGCCCACTTTGCCTCGCCAACAGGAAGGTCAGAGCCAATTCATTGTCCTCTTTATATATGTTTGTTATGTTAAGCTTACCTCTAAATATTTAAGAAGAAATATACTCTAAATAGATTAATAAAAATAGTATTTAAGTCTTTGTCTAAGATGAGCCCTGAGTTCAAGAATAAAGGATATTCATCTCCCCCACTCAGCCTACACCTTAGGCAAATAAAGCAGTCCTGCTATTCTGCCATGGGCTCTCGGGGTTTTGTAGGTCACCCAGGGACTTAGCCCTGGTCAGCACACAGTGTTCGTGAGAAAAATGTGTTCAAGGTTTTGAGTAGCAGAACCTTTGGCATTTCTAAGTCTGAGACCCTTCAGAATCTCCATATTCCGGAGCCCCACAGGCGGTCTAGCTGCCGGGTGAGACCCACTCACCAGCGGGATGACTGCACTTGGTCCCTCCTGAGTGGCTAGTCTGTGCCGGCAGCTCCAGACACCTTCTCTGACGCAGGTGTTCCCACCCATTACATACTATTAAACAATGGACCTCAGTCCCTTGTCCGCACTCCGAATAGCAGAGGATAAATCTGCAAGTGCGAGTCTCCAGAACAGTACTGGGGGTGCTTGGAACGCGGCCAGCCCTCGGGCCTGCGGGTTGATAATGCCTCGGGAGGCCAAATGAGTAAAAGAAGGTGTTGAAATTGCAGAGGGATCAGTGACTCCTCCTCTCTGCTCTGAAACGAAGGGCTGCGTTTGAATGTTCCACCTGTGATTGTCTTTCAGTTCTTTAGAGCTACCATATACCGCCCCTTTGGAAAGTAAACAACGTCGAAATCTCCCAACCAAGATTCCTCTTCCAACTACATTGACAAGTGGATCCAAACCACGAAATTCCCAGAAAACAAAAGGTATTTTCATTTTTCATCATACGGATGCCCTGATGATTCGTTGTGTTGGTAGTTGTGAGTTGGCAGTAATCAGTCAGTAGTTACCAGTCATAGGACGGCTACGGTTGGGTTCTCATTCTCATTAGAAGAGAATGGGTTCTTTGAAATTGGCCCGAAAGAAAGGAATTATCCTCCGTAACAGCCTTCTTTTCTGAATTCTGTGCAGGTACAAATAAGTTAGTGGATAACAGGCCACCTGCCCTAGCAAAATTCCTCCCAAATAGTCAAGAACTAGGCAACACCAGTAGCTCAGAAGGTGAAAAAGACTCTCCACCGCCAGAGTGGGATTCCGTGCCCGTTCACAAGCCCGGCAGCTGTAAGTATGGTGACCGGGAGACCACGGGCTCTCTGCACCCACAGCCCACCCAGCTCTGGGCCGGAGAACCGCGGTGGGGATGGCCGGGGCACGTACTGCTTTAGAAGGAGACCCAGTGTCTAGTCTGCCGGAGCCGGCTCGCAGCAGCCAGCAAAAGCTGCTGTTCAGCAGTCTGCTGGTCGTTAATCGGCCGT
Organism: Neophocaena asiaeorientalis asiaeorientalis; assembly: GCF_003031525.2. Lineage (NCBI taxonomy): Eukaryota > Metazoa > Chordata > Mammalia > Artiodactyla > Phocoenidae > Neophocaena > Neophocaena asiaeorientalis. The sequence goes on along the minus strand of NW_020173116.1, from coordinate 8,138,414 downwards.
GGTGGGAGTATTTACACCAGAGAAATCGGCAGACGACCCAGAGGGCTAGTCAGAGTGTAGGGGATGGAAGGATCTGCGTAGAGCAGTGAATCACCCAAAGTACTGCCTCCTGAAAGCGTCAGCTCAGCAGCCCTTTACCTGACTACTTTCTCACACATTTACACTGTAACTGCTTTTTGTAAACATGCAGTTTATTCCCAGTTTACCCACATCTTTTCCATAAACCTATGTTAGTTCTCTCACTAGCCTCTTGACCTCGTTCCTCCGGTCAGGCCTGCAGGAAATTGTGAAAGTAGCACCATCTCCTAGAAGAGGGTGGAGGTCCTCGCCCTCTAGAAATTTAAGACCTGGAACAGAAGATGACAGAGAGCAGCACAGTTGAGGGCCTGGTGGCAGGGCTTGGGGGTCAGTCCCTTAGGGCTGATTTGTCTACACTCACCGAGGTGTCAGAACGGCCTCCGTTTGGCCCATTTGTGCCAAAGGGAAAATGAGAGTTGCGCACCAGGTTTGAGGTGAAGGAGGCTTAGAGAAGAGGGGGTGGTGAGTTGAATGAGGGCGAGGAACTCGGAAACTCGGGTGAGGTGTGCGTTAAACACGCACCTTTGTAAATACATACTGGAAAGAGATGCTCCCTGGGTTAGAACCTGCAGCCCCGTGATTGCTGTGAAACTTTCTGGTGCCTTATAGTACTGTATTTTTGCCTGAGATGAGAGATATAATCCAAAACCCCTGGTCATTCAAGAAGTGTTGAACAAGTCTCTGGGTCGTCCCGGTGTCCCAGCTGATGCTTTCGAGTCCTTGGGTCCCCTCTGAGGTTTCAGCTGGATATTGGTCCTCAGCTTATACCCTGGGATTGGGGTGGTTCCTGCACAGAGGAAGCTGCGTTCCAGTGTAGGGAATAAATACCATGTGCCCAGGGAGCCGGTTTCATGGGGTTGTCTGGGGCGCGGTGAAGTAAACGCAAGCCGTGCCAGCCCCAGCACCGACACAAGCCCGAGGGGTATCCTGCAGGGAGAGGGTGTGGGCATCAGGTCAGCAAACCCCAGAGCAGGTGAAGAAGGGGTTCTCCACGTAAGCAAGGGTGAGAGCGGGGCGGGTGGAGACGGGTCGGTGGATAGGTGCCAGGACCGTGGGGGAGGGGCAGGGAGAGTCACCTGGGCGGGTGCACGGTGGCTCCGGAGATGGGACAACTCCGCCTTCGAAGAGAAGGGTGCTTTGTTTGGCGGTGCGCACCATAGATGTGCGAGGTCGTACCTTTTTCTGATACAAGTTGTGTGTTTCCATTCGGTGAGTGCAGAATCAGTATTCTTTTGTGACACTGAAAGTTTTTCTGTTTTAAATTTTTAAAACAGCTGTGCCTTAAAGGGCAGCAGGAATATAGCAGGAGTTCCTATCCTTGTAAACCAGGGACCGCACCAGGTGGGCCCACGGAGTGCGGGGGGCATCCTGGAGGAGCTGGGGGTGTTCTCCTGGGGCCGCACCTGCGCAGATCGGACCTGTGTGGAAGATCAGAGGCTTTCAGGTCCCGGCGGAGCCTCCACCTGCCCGTCCCTGAGGGGCGTGGAGAGGCCTCCTCCCAGCCCGAGGTGTGGGAGGGAGAGGACCACGCCCTCCGGCAGGGCCTGCAGAACGCAGCCGGGAGGTGGGTCACAACGGTGATTCCAGGAAAGGCCCAGAATGCAGAGAGAGACACGACTTCCCTTTTTACACGTATGACAGCTGTAGGTTCTTCTTGTTAGAAGCACTTGAGTCCTGCATAGCACCAGCTAGAACGCCAGAAGTAACCAAAACTGAAGGGTAAAAATCCAAGTATCACATCGAGACCCTTTGTTTTTAACTTCCAGCTACCGACAGTCTTTATAAACTCTCTCTGCAAACCCTCAATGCAGACGTCTTCCTAAAACAACGCCAGACCTCGCCGCCGCCCAGCTCCCCGTCACCGCCCGCCGCCCCCTGCCCGTTCACGTCCCGGGGCAGCTACAGCAGCATCGTCAACGGCAGCCCCGGCAGGTAGGCCCGCAGCCCCCGCCTGTGCCGCGCTAATCCGGTGCTGCACCCCATAGGTGGGAATCCTCGGTGGCCGCAGACGGCCGTCCCTTGTCGCCTCTTCTCTCAGCGGGCTCAGCGCCCTCCCCGCAGCGCCGCCTTCCCACCCGTCACCCGTGCCCGAGGGGCACCAGGGTCACGCTCTAGGCCAGGAGCCAGGAGCACACTCAGCGAGGACTGAAGACCCACAGCAGCTGCGCTGTGGGCAAGGAAGTGGGTCTGCGGGTCGTTCCCTCTGACCTGTGGCGGGACCTGGAGGAGGTCGGAGCCGAGCAGGGAGGGCTCCTCCAGGCAGTGACAGTGACCCCCATGGTGATGACACTCGAGCAGGGGCCGCCTGTTCCCACACACGCGGCGGCGCCCGGCCCGGCCCACAGCCACCCTGCCCGTGTGGGGAGAGGCGGGAAGCCCCGGGCCTGGTGGGCACTGGCCGCCGGGGCCCTCGCACGGGGGCTGCTCACCTGCCCGCACGCTCAGCTCCATCCAGCTGCCTGGCATTCCCTCCAGGACGGGGCTGCCTCCTTTCCCGGCCCCTGCCTCTCTCCCGCACCTGGAATTTTACCTTTCTCCCACATTCCTTCCCCTCCCACCCCGTCCCCGCAGGCTACACAGCTTCAGGCCACAGAGCATTTCCTGAGGCCTGGCCAGGCCCTGTGGGCAGCCCAGGGCCGTCCCCGGCTCCCTCGCAGGCCCTGGGACCTGTGCCTGTCGGGCCTCTGTTGGGGGCATTGCCCACGAGGACTGAGCTGTTCTCTCCTTGCTTCTTCCCTCAAGCGATTCTAAAACAAAGCATTCAAACGGAAGCAAACACAAACTGACAAAAGCAGCCTCGCTCCCGGGCCAGAACGGCAACCCCACGTTTGCTGCAGTCACGGCCGGGTACGACAAGAGCCCAGGTGAGCGGCTTGGCACTGGAGACCGGGCACCGCTGGGCCTCGGGCCTGGTGGAGGTACCTGCGGCCTGGCTGCTTTGATTGACTCGGAGCCCATTGTTACAGGTGGGAACGGCTTTGCTAAGGTTTCTTCAAGCAAAACAGACTTTTCCAGCAGCCTTGGCATGTCACACACTCCCGTTGACAGCGATGGCTCAGACAGGTACGTTTGGCCCTTCTTACCAGGGGAGGGCAGGAGGGTTTCCCAGGCCAGTTTAGCATCTTCTATCGTATGTGTGTTTAGAGGCGTTTGCCCCTAGGTGACAAGCCGGTGTTTGTCGGAGGCGGTCAGGAGCCTCTCTGTTGGGTGGGGCAGAGCCCCGAGTGCCAGTGCGTGCTCCCACCTGGCTCCCTGACGGGAGGAGGGGCCGCGACATGTTCCGGCCCAGCGGAGAGGGAGACAGACTTGTGTTCCGCCTTCTGAGTCTCTTCTGATCCTTCTCCGTTATCATGGTTGTTGTGAAAAGGATGTGATCCGATCATTAGAAGTAGAAGAACAAAAACGCACTCGAGAGGAAGGACACGGAACAAATTCTAGGCAGTTTATTATAAATTATTGGACAGGCCACTTCTCTGACCCAGAGCAACCACAGTGGCCCGGTGGCATGCAGCGACTGCCTCGGTTCATTTTCCCAGATAAATAACGATGACAATAAGATTATAACTGTCAGTAAGTAGAGTCCCAGTTTTACCTGCTTGACACTAAAAGGAAATTAATCCTAGATTTGAAATAATTTTTTAATAAATCTTCCATTACCAAAGGGGAAACAAGGAAGAAACGCCTCTTTTCTCTGCATGACACTTCCGCTGAGCCAGGCCGTCAGCTCACGACAGGGTAGCCTGGGCTCTGAACTCCTCCGTGCCTCCCTCCTTTGTGTTATGGAAGGTGTTTCCAGTCCCCACTTCTGCCTGTAGTACGTGAGCCCCCAGCTGAAGCAGCGCCTCCTGCGTGTGAAGCCGTGCGTGATGGATCTGTCTCCACTAACCGTCACATTTTTGTGTGTTGCATTTTCCTCTTATAACGTTCAGCTCGGGTTTGTGGAGTCCCGTCAGCAACCCCAGCAGCCCTGACTTCACACCCCTCAATTCGTTCTCGGCCTTTGGAAACTCTTTTAACCTAACTGGTGGTGAGTGTTTAACACTAGACCCATGACTAATGAGCCTGTGGACAAGGACGGAGGGAGGATAAGGTCCACTTTCATGTGTGGAGGAAAGTACGATGGTCATGTAGTGGACATTTTTAAAGGATGCGTTTCCCTGTATCAGTGCAGTCAGGCGACAGCAGATGGGCCGACTTCAGGGAAGTGGGTCTGTCCGTGCTCTCGTGGACGCGGTCTGGCACAGCTGCCCGGGTGTGAGGAGGCCCAGCGAGAGGCCCTCAGGAGGGTCCTCTGTCCGCTCGGCACCCCAGCCTGTAGGTGCGGTGGTCTGCTCGATGCTCTGCGGGCCCCAGCTGGCTCGTGTTGCGCAGAACTGACTTAAGAGCTGCAAGAAGGGATTCTGCGTCTGAGATGTGACTCCTGGCCGTGCTGGGGCTCTTTATTCTTCTTGCTGTCCAGAATTAGGGGCAACTGTGTGAATTTCACATTAGCTGGGATCGTGATGTTTGCACTTGACCGTCCAGTGATAGGTGTGGGTGAGGTATTCAGACGGCGTGCTGGGGTCTGGAGAACAGCACCCCGCACCCTGTTTTCCCCGAATGTGGTGGGAGCCGATGGAGGGGGTGGGATGGCTCCAGGTGAGCAGCGGTGGGATGTGGACCCCTGAGGGGACGCCCCACCTGCCCGGGGGAGCACGGCCGGATCCAGCACGGACTTGCCTTTGCTTCCTCACCTCCAGAAGTTTTCAGCAAGCTCGGGTTATCGCGATCGTGCAATCAGGCCTCACAGAGGAGCTGGAACGAGCTGAGCAGTGGCCCCTCATACCTCTGGGACTCTCCAGCGACCGAGCCCAGCCCTTCTTGGCCAGCCAGTTCCGGTTCCCCGACCCACACGGCCACAGTGAGTACTGGGCTTGGGCCCCGCCGCTCACACGTCATCACTGCCGTCGCTGTCCCTTGGGTGGTGCTGACAGATATAAATGACAAACAGCAGCTCGGAAGGCGTGGGTTAGCGCTTTCACCACCTCTGCGGCTGTGTCTTCATTTCTGCCAAAGTGACCATCACTCTTCAGAGCCGTGACGGTCAAGAAGTTAGTTACAGGAGGAACAGCCGAGCAGCTGGGGGTTGACGTGTGAATCCTCTCACTTCAGCCTCTCCCGACTGAATTAGACCGCGGGGTGGCTGGTGGCCCGTCTGAGGCCACCACCTCCAGAGTCAGGCGGTGCCAGAGCTCGGCGCGTGCGTGATCCCGAGCAGCACCCGTGTCTCGGCTGGAGCTTCTCCAGAGCGCATCTGTTTGCTTCTCAGCTAAATCGCTCTGCAGAGATCATGCCCCAAAGTAGTGTTCTTACCGAGGAAAATGATTACTGGTTTCGGCTTTTACAAAATCGCAACAGACAGATATGACCCCACTGTGATGACTTCTTCATCCTCAGGAAAACTAAATTGCTTAGATGTGCACGGTTTAATGCTTCCTAGATTCCAAAGTTTGTCTTCACTTGTAATCATTCTGTCCTCAGTTTTACAGTCATCTTAACCATTCTTTAAGACGGGGTCAGTCACAGGGAGGGGTAGGGGGAAGCTGGGACGAAGTGAGAGAGCAGCAGGGACATATATACACTACCAACTGTAAAATGGATGGCTAGTGGGAAGCAGCCACGTAGCACAGGGAGATCAGCTCAGTGCTTTGTGACCACCTAGAGGGGTGGGAGAGAGACGCAAGAGGGAGGGGATATGAGGACATATGTATACGTATAGCTGATTCACTTTGCTGTACAGCAGAAACTAACACACCATTGTAAAGCAATTATACTCCAATAAAGATGTTAAGAAGAAAAAAAAAACGGGTCGGTACCTGTTGAGACTTTGCAGGCCGTTATTTCTGGTGCAGCCTGTCCAGCTCCTCCCTGGGTGCACAGGTGGCAGGGCCGGCTCCTAAGCACACCGCTGAGGCCGCATCCCCCGCCCCGACTTCAGCCGCAGAAGCGGGCGGCTGGACTCGGCCCCCCGGCTGTGGCTTGCCGCCCCTTCTTTAAAACATCAGAACCGTGCGCCCGGACTCTGAGGTGGCTTCGTGTATAAGACATTTGTTTTAAAATAACTAAAGTGAAAGAACCGTGCGGTCTAGCCCATTCTTAGCATAACTGTCACCGATTTACCACCTGCCTGCCTCCCTCGAGCCTGACGCTCCCCGTTGTGTTTTGTTTCGTCAGCAGATCCTCGGCAACACCAGCAACCTGTGGTCCTCCACTCCGTTCAGCAGCTCGATCTGGTCCAGCAGCCTGCATAGCACCCTCCCCTTCACCAGCCCTGCCAACACGCTGCCGAGCATCGGCCTCATGGCCCCCGAAAGCCCCTCCGCTCCTCACACACCCTCCGCCACCAGCCCCGCCGACGACCTGGGCCAGACCTACAACCCGTGGCGGATATGGAGCCCCACCATCGGAAGGAGGAGCTCCGACCCCTGGTCTAATTCGCACTTCCCTCATGAGAATTGAAATTAGGCAGAAAGAAAAAGAAAAAAGTGGGGGCCCCTCGTCTAGATCATGATATGCCCATTTTCGAGACATCTTTTTAAGGCTCTTTCTTAATGCTAGAGCTTCCCAATCCCCACCCTCATCTTTGCAAAACAGACTCAAGCAGGGCAGGCTTGTACCACTCGCTTCTTTCAGATCTTTCTTGCAATTATGATAATATGAGATTTGCTGTTGTGCTTTTAGAGAAAAGTCTGGACTCAGCCACAAACTCTAATGAGACCTGTACATCTGAAAACCTTAACTGTTATCAAGTTTCCACCACTTGTCTTCTTCCATTCTTTATTTATCTGTATGAACACAAATTTGACATTACAGCTAAGGAAATAACTTGAGTTGATTCAGAAGTCCTGGCATGTGACGATTTTATTAAATTACCAAGTTTGGTTTTTAATAATTTCACAATATTATGCGCCAAGATCTAATTTTAAAAACGTATGAGGACTTTGTGCTGAAAAATAGAGTATTTTTTTAAAATAAGGCTGTCTCGGTTTAAAAGCAGATTACAGAAATGTAAGTCAACTTTAAGAACAGTGAATGAATGTAAAAACATTCGGTTGAGACCATACGCATTTTCCGTGCTGTTTGTACTTGAGGTATGTAACATTTGTATACCTGAATTTATTTTAAAGATAAACTGAAATGCACATAGCCAAGTCTTGAGATACAAGATTGAATGTGTATTTCTTAAAAATACAACTTTGTGTTGTACTTTGAAATAAATGATGCTTTTTTTCAAAAGCCTTGAATTGTTGTCTTTTTTTTTTTTTTTTACACACAAGATGCATGTATTTAGATTCTCTCACACCAAAGTAAGCCATTCTGTCAGTCATTGCCTTACCCTGTGGAGTTGGACTTACTGTGGCTAGAAGCACTGTAGTCTAATTAAATTCTGATTATTTCCATAGTATTCCCTAAAGGCCCTTGATAGGGACTTCCCTGGTGGCACACTGGTTAAGAATCCACCTGCCAATGCAGGGGACACGGGTTCAAGCCCTAGTCCAGGAAGATCCCACATGCCGCGGAGCAACTAAGCCCGTGTGCCACAACTACTGAGCCTGCGCTCTAGAGCCCGTGAGCCACAACTACTGAGCCCACGTGCCACAACTACTGAAGCCCACACGCCTAGAGCCTGTGCTCCACAACAAGAGAAGCCACCACAATGATAAGCCCACGCACTGCAACAAAGAGTAGCCCCCGCTCACCGCAACTAGAGAAAGACTGCACACAGCAACAAAGACCCAACGCAGCCAAAAATAAATAAATTTATAAAAAAACAAAAAAAGGGCCCTTGATAGAAAAAAGTTCACACATCTTAAAAGAAGCATGTTGACCCTTTTCCAATTACAAAACTCCCACAGCTTCTCCAAGTGGTGCCTGTAGAGACCATACAGATACCAGGCAAGTTCTGTGGGCAGTTTGGTTTAATCTCTCAGAAAGTGTTGCCTGCTCCAGCTGCCTTTACTCATCCTCCTTTTTCCAATCTATAAAGCCAGTCTTTGCTGGGTAACCAGAGACGCCAAACATAAATGTTCTGTTTGAGGTCAATTACACGATGAAGAGATCCACCTGTCCAGCTCAGAGTGGTTTAGTTGAAGCATCGTACAGAGAGATTTTAAGTCTGACCTTTTCTCTGCTTTGCAGCAAAGCTCAGCAGAACCAGCCCCATCGCTTTCCCAGCCTATGCTCTGCCCGAGACTTGGGACACCAGCTTCCTGTCCACTCAGAGCTCCGGCACATCGGCCTCATGGCAGACCTGGGCCTTGTACAGTCTCACTAGCAGGGGCTCCTGTGTGCGGTTGCAAAATCGAGACATAAATTTAAGGCTTGGGATTTTCTTTGTACACCAAAGCAGTTCTTGAAGGTGACAAAGCCACCGAACAGCTGAGCTTCACATAAACCCTCATGTACAAAATAAAAGATTTCGTTGGCAGACTTTACCTCAGTCAGATGATCTCAGGGATCCTAAACTCGCTCCTTTGGAAGAATCACCTGAAACTCCCAAACGCCTTCCTGCTTTCACCCCACGGGACCCTCGTCTGCAGGCTTGAGAAACACCATACACCTGGAAAAGGGAAAAAAAATACAAACAGGTTTCTGCTGTTACCTGGGTTTTCCAGATAACTCTTAGGGCAGGTATTTGAGAGGCAACATACTCACCAACCAAACCTGAAGCTTTGACGGGATTCAGCCTAACAATTTCCAGTGAAAAACTGGTTAGCCCAAGAGTTTGCTTTGTACTAGGCCAAGGTTGAATTTAAAAGCTATATATATAGCTTTAAAAGATATCCATTATTTTATTTAAATACAAGGTATATAAAAATATAAATATATTATAAATTTTTATACCTTTATAAATAGTATTTATATTACATTACTACAATTCATGAAGACAATATGTTAACAAAATTTTAATGTCCAGATTGTTAACTTTAAAACCTTAGACCTAAATTAATCTTTAAATATTTGTTACAGTTTTTGAAAAGAAAAAAACTGGTACAAAAAGAATTTTAATTTACCCTTATTTCTTAAAATATCAGTTGAGTAACAAAATATGCAAATGATTTTGGATGATAATATATTTTTGCCATCTCAAAATTTTAAAGTAATATGAGTACCCATAAGATATTTGACAGTTTTTATACTTCTGTCTAGAAGTCTCATGTCTAAAGAAAAAAGGACAAGTTGACTACTGTTGTAAGTCATAATTAACACAGATAGTTATACTGGGTACAGTAATTGCAGACACATTCGGGTTATATGCACAGGATAATTTTGGGTGGGCCAAAAAGTGCCTTCGGTTTTTAAGTAAAAATAAAAGACACATTTTTCATTTTCACCAAGAACTTTATTGAACAACGTCTTCCCCCTTTTGTTCCACTACCTTCTACCGTTTTTCAGGCAACTTCATAATTCCATCTTCCCAAAACTTTTTATCTTTTTGAGCAAAAAACTGTTCCAGGTGCCTTTTACAGTCTTCCAGGGAACCGAAATTTTTTCCATTAAGAGAATTCTGTAAAGACCGAAATAAATGGAAATACAAAGGTGCAATATCTGGTGAATATGGCGGAAGAATCAGAACTTCCCAGACGAGCTGCAACAGTTTTTGCCTGATCATCAAAGAAACATGTGGTCTTGCATTATCCTGATGGAAGATTATGCGTTTTCTGGTGACTAATTCTGGACCCTTTTCATCGTGTGCTGCTTTCAGTTGGTCTAATGGGAGTGGTGGTTTTCCAGAAGGAGCTCATAATAGAGGACTCCCTTCCAACCCCACCATATACTCAACATCACTTTCTTTGGATGAAGACCAGCCTTTGGTGTGGTTGGTGGTGGTTCATTTCGCTTGCCCCACGATCTCTTCCGTTCCACATTGTTGTACAGTATCCACTTTTCATCACCCGTCACAATTTGTTTCAAAAACAGAATATTTTCATTACATTTAAGTAGAGAATCACATGTAGAAATACGGTCAAGAAGATTTCTTTCACTTAACTTATGTGGAACCCAAACATCAAAGCGATTAACATAACCAAGCTGGTGCAAACGATTTTCACTGCTCGATCTGGATATTTTGAATATGTCAGCTATCTCCCGCGTGGTATAATGTTGATTGTTTTCAATTAATGTCTCGATGTGATCGCTATCAACTTCAACTGGTCTACCTGACTGGAGCATCATCCAGCGAGAAATCTCCAGCACAAAACTTCACAAACCACTCTTGACACATTCAATCAGTCCACACACTGCACAAATCTTTTTTTGTGTTTCAGTTGCATTTTTACCTTTCTTGAAATAATAACGCATAATATGCTGAAAATGTTGTTTTTCTTCCATCTTCAATATTAAAATAGCTACACAAAAATTCACCAATTTTGATGTCTTGTTTTAAATGCATATTGATATGACAGCTGTCACATACAATCTAACAAAATTGTTTCGAATGAAGTTAAAGACAAGTAAGTGCTACTACAGGCATCTTACGGAAAAAAACAAACAAACCTTTTGACCAACCCAATATTTTCTTCATTTCCTTTTTGGCTTGTTCATTGTCATTGTGTAGAAATACAACAAAGTTTTGTGTGTTAATCTGTATCCTGCAAGTTTGCTGAACTTGGTTTATTATCTCTCAAAGGTGTGTGTATTTGTGTGTGTCTGTGTGTGCGTTTTCAATTCGGAAACTTTCATTTCTTTTTCTTGCCTAATTTATCTGGCTAGTAAGTCCTGTCCAATGTAGAATAAAAGTGGCAAGAGTATACATCATTGTCTTGATACTGATATTAGGAGGCAAGTTTTCAGTATTTATTTATTTAAGCTGCGCCTGGTCTTAGTTGTGGCACGTGGGATCTTCATTGTGGCATGCAGGGGGCGGGATCAAACCTGGGCCCCCTGTATTGGGAGCGTGGAGTCTTACCCACTGAACCACCAGGGAAGTCCCAGGTTTCAGTCTTAAACCATTAAGTATGATGTGAACTGTGGATTTTTCATAGATGCTCTTTGTCAGAGGAAGTTCCTTTCTACTCATAGTTTGTTGAATGTTTCTATCATGAAAGGTGCTGGATTTTTGTCAAATGCTTTTCATCTATTAAAATGATCATGTGGATTTCTTTCTTAATTCTGTTGATGTGCTGTATTACACTGATAGATCTTGTATGTTGAATCAACCTTGCATCCCTGGAATATATCTCACTTGGTCACGATGTATAATCCTTTTAATATACTGCTGGATTGGTTTGCTATGTTTTTTGTTTTGGGGGGTTTTTTTGAGGATTTTTGCACCTATATTAATAAGGGATATTGGTCTACAGTTTTCTTTTCTTGTGATGTCTTTGGCTTTGGTTTCAGGGTAATAGTGGTCTCAAAGAATGAGTTAAGTATTCTTTCCTCTTTATTGAAAGTTTTAAAAGAGTGTGTTAGTTTTTAACAAATGGGAGCTAATTAAACCTAAAAGCTTTTGCACAGCAAAGGAAACCATAAACAAGACAAAAAGACAACCCTCAGAATGGGAGAAAATATTTGCAAACGAAGCAACTGACAGGCTTAATCTCCAAAATATACAAACAGTTCATGCAGCTCAATATCAAAAAAACACCCCAATCATTATGCACGGGAATTCCCTGGTGGCACAATGGTTAAGAATCCACCTGCCAATGCAGGGGACACAGGTTCAAGCCCTGGTCCGGGAAAATCCCACATGCTGTGGAGCAACTAAGCCCGTGCGCCACAACTACTGAGCTTGCACTCTAGAGCCCGTGAGCCGCAACTACGCAGCCCACGTGCCACAACTACTGAAGCCCACGCACCTAGAGCCCATGCTCCACAGCAAGAGAAGCCACCGCAATGCAAAGCCTGTGCACAAAGAGTAGCCCCCGCTCGCCGCAACTAGAGAAAGCCCGCGTGCAGCAACGAAGACCCAATGCAGCCAAAAATAAATTTTTAATCAAAAAATTAAAACTTTTTTCAATTAAAAAAAAAGACATGCACCCCAATGTTCACTGTAGCACTATTTACAATAGCCAGGACATTGAAGCAACCTAAATATCCATCAACAGAGGAATGGATAAAGAAGATGTGGCACATATATACAATGGAATATTACTCAGCCATTAAAAGGAACAAAATTGGGTCATTTGTAGAGATGTCGATGGACCTAGAGACTGTCATACAGAGTGAAGTAAGTCAGAAAGAGAAAAACAAATATCATATACTAACACATATAGGTGTAATCTAAAAAAATGGTATAGATGATCTTATTTGCAAAGCTGAAATAGAGACACAGACATAGAGAACAAAGGGTGGGGTGGGATGAATTGGGAGATGGCGATTGACATATATACACTACTGATACTATGTATAAAATAGATTACTAATGAGAACCTACTGTATAGCACAGGGAACTCTACTCAATGCTCTGTGGTGACCTAAATGGAAAGGAAATCCAAAAAAGAAGGGATATATGTATACGTATAGCTGATTCACTTTGCTGTACAGTAGAAACTAATACAACATTGTAAAGCAACTATACTCCAATAAAAATAATTTTTTAAAAAAGAATGTGTTAGTTTTTCTTTGAATATTTAGTAGAATCATCAGTGAAGCTAGTTGGACCAGGGCTTTTCTTTGTTGGAAGTCTTCAATCTCTTTACTTGTTAGAAGTCTATTCAGAATGTCTATTTCTTCTTGAGTCAATTTGGTAGTTTATGTGTTTCTATGAATTTATCCATTTCATCTAGGTTATCTAATTTGTTGACATACAGATACTCATAGTATTCTCTTATATTCCTTTTTATTTCTGTAAGGTTGGTAGTAAGGTCCCCACTTTCATTCCTAATTTGACAACATTCTAACAGCACTGAATCTGCAGCAAACCTCCAAATCATAGACATACCCTCCAATGACCTAATCAGAGGTCAAGTCCTGTAATAGGTTCTTTTTCACACACTATTGCTGGAACACAAGGTTCACGATGGTGTGTATTCTCCCTCATCAACAAAGCATATGCTCAAATTGTACAACTACAAGTATGCTCCTGGTGGTCTTCGGCTGAAGGGCATTGAGAAGTGGAATATACAGTGGGTACAGGGACTGTGGAGTTGGTCTGGACTAGATTTCAATCCCAGCTCCGCAGTGAACATTTGCCACACTCACTACTGCTCTCTTCGCCTTGGTTTCTCAACATGAATACAGGACCATCCTATCTCGGAGGAGGCGGGGAAAAACAAATGAGGTGAGGCCAAAAACATTATAAGTAAACGGTGCCTGTTCCAGATACTGCAAAGATAGTACTGAGAGCTGCCATACACCCCAGTATTTATATCTTACATCATTTATATCTTACATTAGTATGGCAATTATAATTATTGTTATAATTAAGGAACCAATATTGAGACATTATTATTATTAACTAAAGTCCATATTTCATTCTTGTTTCCTTAGATTTTACCCAGCGTCCTTTATCTGTTCCAGGATGCCATCCAGGATTCCATATTACATGTAGTCGTCATGTGTCCTTAGGTTTCTCTTGGCTGTGACACGTTCCCTGACTTTGTTTTTTATGACCTTGACAATTTTGTGAATACTGGTCAGACATTTTATAGAGTGTCCCTCAATTTGGATTCTTCTGATGTTTTTCTCATGATTAGACTGGGGTTATGTGTTCTTGGGAGGAACACTACAGAGGTATACTGCCATTTTCATTACGTTATGTGAAGAGTATGTACTATTAACATCCCTTATCACTGTTGATCTTGACCGTCGTCCTGGTTGAGGCAGTGTCTGTCAGGTTTCTCCACGATAAAAGTTACAGATCTTCCTCGACTTATGATGGGGTAACATCCTGATAAACAGATCATAAGTTGAAAATGTCATGTCGAAAATACATTTGACGCACCTCACCCACCGAACATCGTAGCTTAGCCTAACCTATATCAAACACACTCAGAAAATTTACATTGGTGTACAGCTGGGCAAAATCCCCTAACACAAAGCCTATTTTACAATAAAGTGTTGAATGAGATATGTAATTTATTGAATACTGTACTGAAAATGAAAACCAGGGTAGCTGTCTGGACACAGAATGATTCTAAGTGTGTCTGTTGTTTACCCTTGTGATCACACAGTTGACGGGGAGCTGAGGCTCGCTGCCACGGCCCAGCATCATGAAGGAGTATTGTACCAAATACTGCTAGCCAGGAAAAAATCAAAATTCAAAGTACAGTTTCTACTGAATATGTATCATTTTTGCACCATCATAAAGTAGAAAAATCGTAAGTCAAACCGTTGTATGTCAGGAACCATCTGTACTCTTTTATTCCTCGTTTTCATGCTGCAGTCTTTGGAATGAAGTCACTATCTACAGCTCAGACTTAAGAAGTGGGAGTTGTGCTCCACCTCCTTGAGGATGGAATATCTACATAAATTATTTGGAATTCTTCTGCCTGGGAGTTCTGTCTCTTCTCTTCCATTTATTTATTCATTTATTTATCAATTATTTGTTTGTATCAGTATATACTCATGGAACTTTATTTTATGCTTTGGGCTATAATCCAGTATTACTTTATTTTATTGTGCAAAAGTGTTTCAGCTTTGGCCACTGGGAACACTTTCCATTGGTTCTGTGCCCTGTTGCACAGTACCGTCAGTGTGGGTTTTTTTGGCAGGGGTCGTCTGAGCACTTCCTTATTTTCTGGCACTACAATAGCCTCCAGTCTGATCTTATATATTTTCTGCCCTAATCAGTGATTTCTCCAAGGGCCCCAGTTCCCTTTATTGGAGAATGGCATTGGAAACCAAGATCTGAGTGCGAGGTACGCTTGTTGCGACCAGATCATTGCTTCTAGGCCCTCTCAGCTGACAAGGCAAGGAAATATACACGTGCGTGCTAACTCCTGTATATATACATATCTATAATTATTTCTATATTTAACTATCTATGTTAAGCTAAACATGAGTCATACTAATGTCTCTAATGAATTACGATATGGAACATCGTAGCTTCCTCCCTTTGTGTATGGGTAAACTCCTACTCCAACAACGAGAAAGCTGGACCCTACCGTCTGCTCTCTATTTACTATTCAATTCCACTGTACAGTATCAGAACTGCTAACCTGAACTCACATGGGAGACAACTTTATCAACTAGAGTGCTGATATGCAGTTTCTTTTGCTTTTGGTCGTACAGACTACACTCATTTTCAAAGTTATTTAGGTCAGCAACTTTTCCCCTATCCCCTTCAATGAGGTTGTTTCATACATCTGTCATAAGCCAGATTGTTTTGCCATATTTTTCATTCCATCCTGGGATCTTCCTAAATGATTTATTGTTTATTCCTAAACATCTTTATTGGAGTATAATTGCTTTACACTGTTGTGTTAGTTGCTGCTGTGTAACAAAGTGAATCAGCTCTGCGTATCCCTCTTGCGTCTCCCTCCCACCCTCCCTATCCACCCCTCTAGGTGCTCACAAAGCACGGAGCTGATCTCCCTGCGCTATGCAGCTGCTTCCCACTAGCTATCTATTTCAGTAAGGTTCATTCTTTGTGCTGCAAAGTTCTATAGGTTCTGACAAATGCATAGTGTCACATATCCACAATTACAGTATCATACAGAATATTTTCACCACCCTAAAATAACCCTCTGTGCTTCATTTATTCAACCCTCCCACCTTCCCCCCAAACACCTGCAAACCACTGATCTTTTAACTATAGTTTTGCCTTTTCCAGGATGTCGTATGATGCAAATAATACAGTATGTAGCCTTTTCACACTGGTTTCTTTTGGTTAGGAACATACACTTAGGATTAAACTGTGTCTTTTCATGGCCTGATAGCTCATTTCTTTTTATTTCTGAGTAATGTTCCATCGTTTAGATAGACCAAAGTTTGTTTATACTTTCACCTATCGAAGGACACCTTGATTCCTTCCAGTTTGGGTTGATTAGGAATAAAGCTGCTATAAACCTTTATGTACAGATTTTTGTGGACAGAGATTTTCAAGTCACTTGGGTAAATACGTAGGAGCACAATTTGCCGGGTTGCATGGCGAGAAATTGCCGAATTGTCCTCCAAACTGCCTGCACCATTTTGCATTCCCACAGCTGTGAACAAGGGTTCCTTCTCCTCTGCACCCTTGCCAGCAATTGATATTGTCAGTTTCGTGACTTTTATCTCTTCAAATAGTCGTTAGCAGTATCTCAGTGTTGTTTTAATTTGCAATTCCCTAATGACAAATGATACCGAACATCTTTTCTTGTGATTCTTTGACATATTCTTTGGTGTGGTGTCGAAGCAGATATTTTGCCCACTTTTAAACTGGGTTGTTTGTTTTCTTATTGTTAAGAATTCTTTATCTAATTTGGATACCTGTCCTTTATCAGATATGTGTTTTATAAGTATTTTCTCCGGAGCTGTGTCTTGTCTCTCAATTCTCTTAACAGTGTCTTTCTCAGAGAAGAAGCTTTTAATTTTAAGAAGGTCTAACTTATCAATTTTTTCTTCCATGGACTGCTTTTTGTGTTGTATCTAAAAACTCTTCACCAGGAGTGATGGTGGATTGTGAAGCTCCAGGCCATTTTTCCTGAGGGGGAACATTAAACAAAACACTACAGACAGACTAAAATAACTTTACAGGAGCTCTGGAAACCAGTCAAAGATCTACAGCAACCAAGCAAATGCCCCATCAAGAAAAAAATCACATTCAGAATGGTAGGAAATTTCACAGCATTTCTACTCACCCTTATCCCACCCAGTATAGCACAGTGTGATCAGAATGAAGTGGCCTGATTCTCAGTTCCATTCCTCAGGACAGAAGGAGCAGAGAATAACTTGTTTGCAACATTTTGATCTGTAGACTGACCCAGAGACTGGCTTCTATCTCACCTGACTTGGAGCTCAAAAAGGGAATGGTGGCATAATTTGGATTTCAGACTGGCAGAGGCCACAGAAGACAGTAGTGGGTGCCATGATATGTGAAAACGGCAGAGGAACTGCATACATGCAGATGCTTGGGGGAAAGACATTACAAGTAATAATATTTCTCAAAAATAATAGAAACATAAATAGAGCATCTAAGGCTCTGAGAATAAGTTGGAGTGAGGCTCTTTGCAAAATTAAGCCATTTGAAATCAGCTATGTATATAGAAGAAAATTTTAAAAAGCACACACACAAGACCAGACAGAATACATGCATAGAAAACATCTGATAATATCTTCAGCCTCTACCCAGGGATGACCACAAAACTCAAGGGCCCAGAGTCCTAGAGCTAAAGCCGGGAGACTGAAAAAATGCAGACCAGCGGGGCACTACTCACTCCTCCTGCTCTGATCCACTCTTGTACCAGGGGCCTGATCAGACCTGCGTCTGCCTCCTTCCTGAGGAGGCCAGAGGTCCCATCTGAACAGCCTTCCTACAGCAGTGTCCCACTTCAGGTGGCCAGGCGGGAGTTCCAGACCAGTGTGGTCTCCCAGGACACTGACACAGCGGCCAAGTTTATTGGCGCTGGGGCCACCACAGTTGGTGTGGTTGGTTCAGGGGCCGGTACTGGAAGAGCGTTTGGCAGCTTGACCATTGGCTATGCCAAGAACCTGTCTCTGAAGCAGCAGCTCTTCTCCTATGCCATTCTGGGCTTTGCCCTATCTGAGGCTATGTGGCTCTTCTATCTGATGGTCATCTTCCTCATCAATTTCGCCATGTGAGGCTCCATGGAGGTCTCCTACCCACCCCTGCTGCTTGGACTCCAGGCCACGCCTGCGGCTGGAGTGTGCTAAGCTTTACCATTAAACACAATGTTTCTCTAAACTCAAAAAAGAAAAAAACCTCAAGGGCCCATAAATTAGCAAAGGTCTTCCATATTGGTCTACAAATATTGGAGATGCAACTATTTTTTCAAATGCCAAATTTTCAATGATCACAGGGCATACAAAGAAACGAGGAAATACTCATTTAAAGAAAGAAAATAAATCTCCAGAAGCCATCTCTGAAGAAACACATGCATCAGTTACTAGACAAAGACTTTCAAAGGAAACTATCTTAACATAGTACAAGGCATATCTGGAAAACCCACAGCAAATGTCATACTCAATGATGAAAACTGAAAGCATTTCCTTTAAGATGAGGAACAAGGCAAGTATGCCTACATTCACCACTTCTATTCAACCAAGTACAAGCTCTAGTCAGAGAAATTAGTCAAAGAAAAAAATAAAAGGCATTTAAACTGGAAAGAAAGAAAATTTTCTGTTTGCAAACAATATGATCTTATATGCATAAAATCCTAAAGATTCTACCAAAAACCTGTTAGAACTGATAAATGAATTCAGCAAAGTAGCAGGATACAAAGTCAATACACAAAAATCAGTGGCATTTCTAAACACTAACAATGAATTATCCAAAAAGGAAATAACAAACACAATTCCATTTACAACAGCATCAAAAAAAAATAAAATACTTAGGAATTAACCGAAGAGGTGAAGACTTGTACAATGAAAATGACAAAACATTACTGAAAGGAATTAAAGATGTATATAAATAAAGCACATTCCATGTTCATGGGTTGGAAGACAATATCGTTAAGATGTCAATAGCACCCAAAGCAACCTACAGATTCAATACAATCACTGTCTAAATCCCAAGGACATTTTTTTACAGAATTAGAAATGCCATCCTAAAATTCATATGGAATCTCACAGGACCTTGAATAGCCACAATAATCTTGAAAAAAAATAACAAAGTTGGAGGCCTGATTTCCAAACATATTACAAAGTTACCATAATCAAAACACTGTGGTACTGGCATAAAGACAGACATATAGACAAATGGAAAGGAATAGAGAGCCCAGAAATACACCCTCATGCATATTGTGAAATAATTTTTGACACAGGTGCCAAGACCATTCAAAGAGGAAATGACAGTCTTTTCCAGAAGTGGTGTTGGGAAAACTGGATGTCCACATATAGAAGAATAAAAATGGGAAGATGGCGGTGTGGGAAGACACAGAGTTGGCATCTCCCCACAACTAGGGCACCTGCCAGCTGCTGGTGGGGGACTCCAACACCCAGGGAGATGGGAGGAACCCCAAAGTGAACCGGTAGGACATAGGGGGACTGAGGGGGAAGGAGAAGTGGAGGCCAGAAAGGAATGGCACCCCTGAGGCCAGGGAGATCAGGAGAGGCAGGTGGAAGGGGCCCTCCAGGAGGAGCAGAACAGGAGTGGAGGTCATTTGCCCTGCCTACTTGGACCCGGGGAGCCTGCTGAGCTCCCAGGCCAATCCCCTGCCCTCCAAACCCCCTCCATGCCATGAGGGTCCTTGGGGACATAGGAGGGAGGCCCAGAATATAAGGAGAGGCAGGCGGGAGGGGCCTTCCAGGAGCACCAGGAGAGGATAGAAGGGTGTTAGCCCTGCCCACTCAAGCCCAGAAAGCCTACTGGTCTCCCAGGTGAGGTCCCCCACCCTCTGAGACCAGGGGTTGGGGGCACGCCTGGGGCCCTTCTGTTCCTTGAGCCTAAGCCCCAACACCCCACAGTCCCCAGGGCCTTTTCCAACCCTGCTGGTCCTGAGCATTGGTCCCGCCCACCACCCAAAACTTGCCCTGCTTAGGCTCCACCCTCCACAACCAAGGTCTTTTCTCCCTTTTTTTTCTTTTCCCTCCTCCTCTTTTGTTACTATTGTGGTATTGATGTAGTTTCCAGTTGTTGATTCATCTATATTTTTATTTTTATATTCTTTCTAACATGTCTGTTATTTTTCTAGTCTAATTTTATTTTTTACTTTGTTTTTATTTTTTGTATTTTGTTTTTTATTTTTGCCACCCCACGCAGCTTGTGGGATCTTGGCTCATGAGCCTGGGGTCAGGCCAAAGCTCCTGCAGTAGGAGCTCCAAGTCCAAACCACTGGACTAACAAAGAACTTCAGACACCAGGGAATATTCATTGGAGTGAGGTCACACAGAGTTCCTCATCTCAGTACCAAGACCCAGCTCTACTCAATAGCCTACAAACTGCCGTGTTGGAAGCCTCAGGCCAAACAACCAGTAAGACAGGAACATAATCCCACTCATTAAAAAAAGAGAGAGAGAGAGAGATGGCAAAACAGTATGTCACAGATGAAGGAGCAAGGTAAACACCTACAAGACCAAATAAATGAAGAGGAAATAAGCAATCTACCTGAAAAAGAGTTCAGAGTAATGACGGTAAAGATGATCCAGAAGCTCGGAAATAGAATGGAAGCACAAATTGAGAAAACACAAGAAATGTTTAACAAAGATCTAGAAGAACTAAAGAACAAACAAACAGAGATAAACAACACAATAACTGAAATGAAAAATACACTAGAAGGAATAAATAACAGAATAATTGAGGCAAAAGAATGAATAAGTGAGCTGGAAGCCAAAATGGTGGAAATAACTGCTGAGGAACAGAATAAAGAAAAAAGAATGAAATGAATTGATGACAGTCTCAGAGACCTCTGGGACAACTTTAAATGCACCATTTGAATTATAGGGGTCCCAGAAGAAGCAGAGAAAAAAAATCGTCTTAGAAAATATTTGAAAAAATTGTAGTGGAAAACTTGCCTAACATGGGAAAGGAAATAGTCACCCAAATCCAGGAAGCACAGAGAGTCCCATACAGGATAAACCCTAGGAAAAACACACCAAGACACATATTAATCAAACTAACAAAAATTAAATTCAAAGAAAAAATATTAAGGCAGCAAGGGAAAAACAAAAAATAACATACAAAGGAATCCCCATAAGGTTATCAGCTGATTTTTCAGCAGAAACTCAGCAGGCCAGAAGGGAGTGGCAGGATATATTTAAAGTGACGAAAGAGAAAAATCTACAACCAAGATTACTCTACCCAGCAAGAATCTCATTCAGATTCGATGGAAGTCAAAAGCTTTTCAGAAAAAAAAAAAAAAAAGCTTTTCGACAAGCAAAAGCTAAGAAAATTCAGCACCACAAAGCCAGCTTTTCAACAAATGCTAAAGAAACTTCTCTAAGCAGGAAACACAAGAGAAGAAAAAGACCCACAAAAACAAACCCAAGGGCTTCCCTGGTGGTGCAGTGGTTGGGAGTCCGCCTGCCGATGCGGGGGGCGCAGGTTTGTGCCCCAGTCTGGGAGGGTCTCGCGTGCTGTGGAGCGGCTGGGCCCGTGGGCCATGGCCGCTGGGCCTGCACGTCCAGGGCCTGTGCTCCACAGCGGTGGGGTGGGGGGTGGGAGTGGCTACAGTGGTGGGAGGCCCGCATACCGCAAACAAAACAAAACAAAAAACAAAACAATTAAGAAAATGGTAATAGGAGCATTCATATTGATAATAACCTTGAATGTAAATGGATTAAATGCCCCAACCAAAAGACGCAGACTAGCTGAATGGATACAAAAACAAGACCCATATATATGCTGCCTACAAGAGACCCAATTCAGACCTAGGGACACATACAGACTGAAAGTGAATCGACAGAAAAAGATATTCCATGCAAATGGAATCATAAGATAGCTGGAGTAGCAACACTCATATCAGATAAAATAGACTTTAAAAGAAAGACTGTTACAAAAGATAAGGAGGGACACTACATAATCATCAAGGGATCAATCCAAGACGAAGATATAACAATTATAAATGTTTTTGCACCCAACACAGGAGCACCTCAATACATAAGGCAAATGCTAACAACCATGAATGAAGAAATCGACAGTAACACATTAATAGTAGGGGATTTTAACACCCCACATACAACAATGGACAGATCATCCAAGCAGAAAATAAATAAGGAAACACAAGCTTTAAATGACACAATAGATCAGATAGATCTCATTGATATTTATAGAACATTCCACCCAAAAGTGGCAGAATACACTTTCTTCTTGAGTGCATATGGAACATTCTCCAGGATAGATCACATCTTGGGTCACAAATCAAGCCTCAAAAAATTAAAGAAAATTAAAGTCATATCAAGCATCTTTTCTGACCACAACGCTATGAGATTAGAAATCAATTACAGGAAAAAAACTGCAAAAAACACAAATATATGGAGGCTAAACAGTGCATTACTAAATAACCAACATTTCACTGTAGAAATCAGAGAAGAAATTTAAAAATACATAGAAACAAATGACAATGTAAAACAAATGACAATGTAAACACATTGTCCTAGTACCTATGGGACACAGCAAAAGCAGTTCTAAGAGGGAACTTTTTAGCAATTCAATCTCACCTCAAGTATGACACAATAGATCAGATAGATCTCATTGATATTTATAGAACATTCCACCCAAAAGTGGCAGAATACACTTTCTTCTTGAGTGCATATGGAACATTCTCCAGGATAGATCACATCTTGGGTCACAAATCAAGCCTCAAAAAATTAAAGAAAATTAAAGTCATATCAAGCATCTTTTCTGACCACAACGCTATGAGATTAGAAATCAATTACAGGAAAAAAACTGCAAAAAACACAAATATATGGAGGCTAAACAGTGCACTACTAAATAACCAACATTTCACTGTAGAAATCAAAGAAGAAATTTAAAAATACATAGAAACAAATGACAATGTAAACACATTGTCCTAGAACCTATGGGACACAGCAAAAGCAGTTCTAAGAGGGAACTTTTTAGCAATTCAATCTCACCTCAAGAAAAAAGAAAAATCTCAAATAAAGAATCGAACCCTACACTTTAAACAACTTGACAAAGGAGAACAAAGAAAACCCAAAGTCAGGGGAAGGAAAGAAATCAAAGATCACAGCAGAAATAAATGAAATAGAAATGAAGAAAATAATAGCAAAGATCAATAAAACTAAGAGCTCGTTCTTTGAGAAGATAAACAAAACTGATAAACCCTTACCCAGACTCATCAAGAAAAAATGGGAGAGGACACAAATCAATAAAATTAGAAATGAAATAGGAGAAATCACAACCGCATAAATACAAAGGATTACAAAAGACTACTACAAAAAACTATATGCCAATGAAATGGACAACCATGAAGAAATCAACAAATTCTTGGAAAGGTACAATTTTCCAAGACTGAACCAGGAATTATTAGAAAATATAAAAGAGCTCACAAGTAATGAAATTGAAACTCTAACTAAAAATCTTCCAACAAACAAAAGTCCAGGATCAGTTGACTTCACAGGCAAATTCCATCAAACATTTAGAGAAGAACTACCACGGATCCTTCTCAAATTCTTCCAAAAAATTGCCGAGGGAGAAACACTCCCAAATTCATTCTACAAAGCCACGATCACCCTGATACCAAAACCAGACAAAGATATCACAAAAAAAGAAAATTACAGACCGATATCACTGATGAACATAGATGCAAAACTCCTGGACAAAATACTAGCAAACAGAATGCAACAGCACATTAAAAGGATCGTACATCATGATCAAGTGGGATTTATCCCAGGAATGCAAGGATTCTTCAATATATGCAAATCAATCAATGTGATACACCACATTAACAAATTGAAGAATAGAAACCATATGATCATCTCAATAGATGCAGAAAAAGCTTTTGACAAAATTCAACACCCATTTATGACAAAAACTCTCCAGAAAATGGGCATAGAGGGATTCTACCTCAACATAATAAAGGCCATATATGACAAACCCACAGCAAGCATCATAATAAATGGTGAAAAACTGACAGCATTTCCACTAAGATCAGGAACAAGACAAGGATGTCCACTCTCACCACTCTCATTCAACATAGTTTTGGAAGTCCTAGCCATGGCAATCAGAGAAGAAAAAGAAATAAAAGGAATACAAATTGGAAAAGAAGAAGTAAAACTGTCAATATTTGCCAATAACATGATACTACACATAGAAAATACTAAAGCTGACATTAGAAAACTACTAGAACTAATCAATGAATTTGGTAAGGTTGCAGGATACAAAATTAATGCACAGAAATCTCTGGCATTCCTATACACCAACAATGAAAAATCAGAAAGAGAAATTACGGAAACTCTCCCATTTACCACTGCAACAAAAAGAATAAAATACCTAGGAATAAACCTGCCTAAAGAGGCGAAAAACTTGTACTCAGAAAACTATAAAACACTGATCAAAGATATCAAAGATGACATAAACAGATGGAGAAGTATACCATGTTCTTGGATTGGAAATCTCAATATTGCGAAAATGACTATACTACCCAAAGCAATCTATAGATTCAGTGCAATCCCTATCAAACTACCAATGGCATTCTTCACAGAATTAGAACAAAAAATTATACAATTCGTATGGAAACACAAAAGGCCCGAATAGCCAAAGCAATCCTGAGAAAGAAAAATGGAGTTGGAGGAATCAGGCTCCCTGACTTCAAACTATACCACAAAGCTACAGTAATCAAGACAGTATGGTACTGGCACAAAAACAGAAATACAGATCAATGGTAGAGGAGAGAATGCCCAGAGATAAACCCACACACATATGGGCACCTAATTTATGACAAATGAGGCAAGAACATACAATGGAGAAAAGACAGTCTCTTCAATAAGTGGTGCTGGGAAAACTGGACAGCTACATGTAAACGAAAAAAATTAGAACACTACCTAACACCATACACAAAAGTAAACTCTAAACGGATTAAAGACTTAAATGTAAGACCAGATAGTATAAAACTCTTAGAGGAAAACAGGAAAAACACACTTTGACATATACCACAGCAAGATCTTTTTTGAGCCCCCTCCTAGAGTAACAGAACTAAAAACAAAAATGAACAAACGGGACATAATTAAACTTAAAAGTTTTGCACAGCAAAGGAAACAATAAACAAGACAACCCTCTGAATGGGAGAAAATATTTGCAAATGAAACAGACAAAGGATTAATCTCCAAAATATACAAACTGCTCATGGAGCTCAATATCAAAAGAACAATCCAGTTAAAAAATGGGCAGAAGACCTAAACAGACATTTTACCATGGAAGACATACTGATGGCCAAGAGGCACATGGAAAGTTGCTCAACATCACTAATTATTAGAGAAATGCAAATCAAAACTACAGTGAGGTATCACCTCACACCAGTCAGAATGGCCATTATCAAAAAATCTAGAAACAATAAATGCTGGAAAGGATGTGGTGAAAAGGGAACCCTCTTGTACTGCTGGTGGGAATGTAAATTGATAGAGCCACTACTGAAAACCGTATGGAGGTTCCTTAAAAAACTAAATATAGAACTACCATATGACCCAGCAATCCCACTACTGGGCACATACCCTGAGAGAACCATAATTCAAAAAGAGACATGTGGGCTTCCCTGGTAGCACAGTGGTTGAGGGTCCACCTGCCAATGCAGGGGACATGGGTTCGTGACCCGGTCCAGGAAGATCCCACATGCCGCGGAGCGGCTGGGCCCATGAGCCATGGCTGCTGAGCCTGCGCATCCAGAGCCTGTGCTCCGCAACAGGAGGGGCCATAGCAGTGAGAGGCCCGAGTACCGCCAAAAAAAAAAGACAAAAAGAGACATGTACCCCAGTGTTCAATGCAGCACTATTTACAATAGTCAGGACATGGAACCAACCTAAATGTCCATAGACAGATGAATGGATAAAGAAGATGTGGCACATATATACAATGGAATATTACTCAGCCATAAAAAGAAACAAAATTGAGTTATTTGTAGTGAGGTGGATGGCCCTAGAGTCTGTCATACAGAGTGAAGTAAGTCAGAAAGAGAAAAACAAATACTGTATGCTAACGCATATATATGGTATCTAAAAAAAAAAAAATGGTACTGATGAACATAGTTGCAGGGCAGGAATACAGAGGTAGACATAGAGAATGGACTTGAGGACATGGGGTGGGAGGGCAAAGCTGGGACGAAGTGAGAGTAGCATCGACATATATACACTACTGAATGTAAAATAGTTGGCTGGTGGGAAGCAGCAGTGTAGCACAGGGAGATCAGCTCAGTGCTTTGCGATGACCTACAGGGGTGGGAGAGGGAGGACAGGAGGGAGGCTCAAGAGGGGATGTGGGGACATGTGTGTGCATATGGCTGATTCACTTTGTTGTGCAACAGAAACTAACAGTGTTGTGAAGCAATTATACTGCAATAAAGATCTATTTTTTTAAAAAAGTAAAAGAATAAAGTTGGGCCCTTATCTTATACCATATACAAAAATTATTCAAAATGGATCAAAAACCTAAATATAAGAGATTAAACTATAAAACTCTTAGAAGAAAACCAAGAGGAAAAGCTTCAGGACACTGGATTTTGTAAAAATATTTGGAATATGATACTAAAAGTAAAGGCAATAAAAGAAAAGATAAATGGACTTCATCAAAATTAAAACCCTTTGGGGACTTCCCTAGTGGTCCAGTGGTAAAGAATCTACCTTACAATGCAGGGGACATGGGTTCAATCCCTGGTCAGGGAACTAAGATCCCACATGCCACAGAACAACCAAGCCCACGGGCCACAACTACTACTGAGCTCACGCACCTCAACTAGAGAGCCCGCGTGCCACAAACTACAGAGCCCACGCACCCTGGAGCCTGCATGCCATAACTAGAGAAGAGAAAACCCACGCGCCACAACTAGAGAGAAGCCTGTGCACCACAACAAAGAGCCCGCATGCCGCAACTAAGACCCTACACAGCCAAAAATAAATAAATAATACATCTTTAAAAAAAAATTAAAACCCTTTGTACATCAAAGGACACTAATAACAGAGTGAAAGGCAATCCATGGAGGAGAAGAATATATTTCCAAATCAGGGATTAATATCTAGATTATACAAAAAACTACCACAACTCAGGAGCAACAACAACACCGACACACATACACACACAAAACTGATTTTAAAATGGGCAAGATGTTTCAATAAACATTTCTCTGAAGATATGCAAATGACCAATATAAGCACAGAAGATACTTAATATCTTAGTCATTAGGGAAATGCAAATAAAAACCACAAGGAGACACAACTTCGCACCCATTAGGATGGCTGTGATAAACAAAAATAAAGGAAAAGAAAAGAAAAGGTAAATAGCAAGCGTTAGTAAGGATGTGGAGAAATTGGGATCTTTTGCGTTGCCAGTGTGATGTAAAGTGGTATGGCTGCTGTGGAAAACAATTTGGTGGTTCCTCAAAGACTAAACATAAAATCAGCATATGATCCAACCACTCCACTCTGGGTATACACCCAAAAGAACTGAAAGCAGAGACTCAAACAGATACTTTTACACCCATGTTCACTGCAGCATTAATCACAACAACCAGAAGGTAGAAGCAATGTAAGTGCCCATCAACAGATGAATGGATAAGCAAAATGTGGTTTGTACATGCAAAGGAATATTATTCAGCCTTAAAAAGGAAGGAACTTCTGACATATGTTACAATAGGGATAAAGCCTGAAGATAGAATGCTAAGTGAAATAAACCAGAAGGAAATATATTATATTATTCCAATTATATGAAATATCTGTAACAGGCAAATTCATAGAGACAAAGTACGATAATGATGTCAGAGGCTGGGGGTAGGGAGTAATGGAGAGTTACTGTTTATGTGGGTACACAGTTTCAGTTTGGGAAGATGAAAAAGTTCTGGAGATGTGTGGTAGTGATAGTTACAGAACAATAGGAATGTGCTTAATGGCACAGAACTGTACACTTAAAAACGGCTTAAATGATCATTCTTATGTTATTTACATTTTACCATGATAAAAAAA
This sequence comes from Neophocaena asiaeorientalis asiaeorientalis, assembly GCF_003031525.2. NCBI lineage: Eukaryota > Metazoa > Chordata > Mammalia > Artiodactyla > Phocoenidae > Neophocaena > Neophocaena asiaeorientalis. The sequence continues at coordinate 8,110,628 of NW_020173116.1, read as the reverse complement.
TTTAACTCCTTATCAAATGCAAAGTTATCTAGATTTTCTCCTATGTTTCCCTCTAGAAGTTTTATAGTTTTGTGTCTTACATTTAAGTCTATGACCTATTTTGACTTAATTTTTGTGAAAGGTGTAAGGTGTGTCTCGGTTCTTTTTTAAAGATGTGAGATTTATATGTATAATGGAATACCACTAAGCCATAAACAGAATGAAATTTGCAGCAACAGAGATAGCCATGGAGGGTATTACGCTAAGTGAAATATGTCAGAAAAAGAAAGACAAATAATGTATGATCACTTATATGTGGAATCTAAAAAATACACCAAACAAGTGAATATAACAAAAAAAGAAGCAGACTCACAGATATAGAGAACAACCTAGTGGTTACCACTGGGACAGGGAAGGGAGGACGGGCAATATAGGGGTAGGGGATTAAGAGGTACAAATTATTACATATAAAATAAACTACAAGGATATATTATACAACATGTGGAATATAACCAATGTTTTATAAAATGCACACTGAAACTGTCAAAATATAAAATAAAACAAAGATAAAAGAATTCTAAAAGGAAAGAAGGTACAATTTTCCAAGACTGAACCAGGAAGAATTAGAAAATATAAACAGACCCACCACAAGTAATGAAATTGAAACTGTAATTAAAATCTTCCAACAAACAAAAGTCCAGGACCAGATGGCTTAACAGGCGAATTTTATCAAACATTTAGAGAAGAGCTAACACCAATCATTCTCAAACTCTTCCAAAAATTGTGGAGGGAGAAACATTCCCAAATTCATCCTACAAAGCCATGATCACCCTGCTACCAAAACCAGACATCTTTTTCACAAAAAAAGAAAATTATAGACCAATATCACTGATGAACATAGATGCAAAAATCCTGAACAAAATACTAGCAAACAGAATGCAACAGCACATTAAAAGGATCGTACACCATGATCAAGTGGGATTTATCCCAGGAATGCAAGGATACTTCAATATATGCAAATCAATCAATGTGATACACCATATTAACAAATTAAGGAATAAAAACCATATGATCATCTCAATAGATGCAGAAAAAGCTTTTGACGATATTCAACACCCATTTATGATAAAAACTTTCCAGAAGGTGGGCATAGAGGGAATCTACCTCAACATAATAAAGGCCATATATGACAAACCGATAGCAAACATCATTCTCAATGGTGAAAAACTGAAGGCATTTCCACTAAGATCAGGAACAAGACAAGGATGTCCACTCGTGCCACTCTCATTCAACATAGTTTTGGAAGGCCTAGCCACGGCAATCAGAAAAGAAAAAGAAATAAAAGGAATACAAATTGGAAAAGAAGAAGTAAAACTGTCACTGTTTGCAGATGACATGATACTATACGTAGAAAATCCTAAAGATGCCACCAGAAGAAAACTACTAGAACTAATCAATGAATTTGGTAAAGTTGCATGATACGAAATTAATGCACAGAAATCTCTGGCACTCCTATACACTAACAACAAAAAATCAGAAAGAGAAATTAAGGAGATAATCCCATTTGCCATTGCAAAAAGAATAAAATACCTAGGAATAAACCTCCCTAAGGAGGCTAACAGAAATATAGATCAATGGTACAGGATAGAATGCCCAGAGATCAACCCACGCAAATATGGGCACCTAATTTATGACAAATGAGGCAAGAACATACAATGGAGAAAAGACAGCCTCTTCAATAAGTGGTGCTAGGAAAACTGGACAGCTACATGTAAAAGAATGAAATTAGAACACTACCTAACACCATACACAAAAATAAACTCAAAATGGATTAGAGACCTAAATGTAAGACCGGACACTATAAAACTCTTACAAGAAAACATAGGAAAAATTTTGGTAGGAATGTAAGCTGATACAGCCACTATGGAGAACAGTATGGATGTTCCTTAAAAAACTGAAAATAGAACTACCATATGACCCAGCAATCCCACTACTGGGCATATACCCAGAGAAAACCATAATGCAAAGGGACAAATGTACCCCAATGTTCAGTGCAGCACTATTTACAATAGCCAGGACATGGAAACAACCTAAATGTCCAATAATAGATGAATGGATAAAGAAGATGTGGTACATATATACAATGGAATATTACTCGTCCATAAAAAGGAACAAAATTGGGTCTCTGTAGCCAGAGACCCCAGGACCTAGTTCTGTCTACCAGCAAGCTGACACCTGCTCTGAGACACCATGGACCCCCTCAGCTAGCCACCCCAGGATTCAGTCCCACTCACCAGTGGGCCAAGACCAGCTTTGGGATACATCTGACGCCACAGCCAGCCATGTCATGAACTGGCCCACTCACCAGCAGGTGGACACTAGATCCGGGACTCCTGGCCCACAACCACCCACCCCAGAACCTGGCTCTGCCCACTACTGGGCCGGCACTAGGCCCTGGACACCTCAAGCTTCACAACCAGCCACCTTGTGACCTGGCCCTGCCCACCAGAGGCCTCCACACAAGGCAGGGCCTGGCAACCAATCAGACTGGGGCTGGCCATGCCTACCAGACCACCCACAGTTGTTGGCCGGCCACAAGAGAAGGACTCATGCAGCCCCCATAGGGGGCACCCCTAGAATATATAGCTCTACTGAAGAGAGGGGCAAGCACCACTGGGAGGTATAGGATGTCTCCTACAAAAGCTCACTTCTCCAAGGCTGGCAAATGTAACCAACCTACCAGATACATAAAAATAAAAACAGTAATCTAGGCAAAATGAGGTGACAGAGAAACGTGTTCCAAATAAAGGAACAAGATAAAACCCCAGAAGAACTAAGTGAAGTGGAAATAGGCAGTCTATCCAATACAGAGTTCAAGGTAATAATCATAAAAATGTTGAAGAACTTGAGAGAAGGTTGGATGAACAGAGTGAGAACTTAGAAGTTTTTAATAAAGAGTTAGAAAATATAAAGAAGAGCCAAACAGAGATAAAGAATAAATAACAGGAAAAAAAAAAAAAGAAATGAAAGATTCTCTAGAAGGAATCAACAGTGGATGAGATGATGCAAAGGAATGGATCAGTGAGCTGGAAGTTAAGAGTAGTGGCAATCATTGCTGCTGAACAGAAAAAAAGAAATAAGAATAAAAAGAAATTAATTGGGAGATTGAGATTGAAATATATACGCCAATGTGTATAAAATAGATAATAAGAACCTACTGTATAAAAAAATTTAATTTAATTAAAAAAAGAAATGAGGATAGTTTAAGAGACCTCTGTGACAACGGCAAGCATGTTAACATTTGCATTTCAGGCGTCCCAGAAGGAGAAGAAAGAAAGAAAGGCAGGGAATATATTCGAAGATATCACAGCTGCAAACATCCCTAACCTGGGAAAGGAAACAGACATCCAGGTCCAGGAGGCACAGAGAGTCCCAAACAGGATGAACCCAAAGAGGATCAAGAAACAGAGTAATTGAAATGGTAAAAATTTAAAATAAAGGGTGAATATTAACATCAGCAAGGGAAAAGCAACAAGTTCCATACAAGGGAACTCCCATAAGGCTACCAGCTGACTTTTGAGCAGAAACCCTGCAGGCCAGAAGAGAGCGGCAGGGTTTAAAGTGATGAAAGGGAGAAACCTACAGCCAAGAACACTCTGCCTGGCAAGGTTTTCATTCTGATTTGATGGAGAGATCAAAAGTTTACAGACAAGCCAAAGCTACAAGAGTTCAGCACCACCAAGCCAGCTTTAAAAGAAATGTTACGGAACTTCTCTAAATGAAAAAGAAAAGGCAACAAGAAATATGAAAATTATGAAAGAAAAAAATCTCATTGGCAAAGGCAAATATACAATAAAGGCAGTAAATCAACCACACAGAATGCTAGTAGGAAGGTTAAAAGACAAAAGTAGTAAAATCATCTATATCTACAATAAGTAGTTAAGGGATACACAAAACAATAAGATGTAAAATGTGATGTCAAAAATAGTAAACAGGAGGGGGGGAGTAAAAATGCAGTGTTGTTAAAATGCTTTTGAACTCAGAGATTATCAACTTAAAATAATCCCATATAGGGCTTCCCTGGTGGCACAGTGGTTGAGAGTCTGCCTGCCGATGCAGGGGACACGGGTTCGTGCCCCGGTCCAGGAAGATCCCACATGCCACAGAGCGGCTGGGCCTGTAAGACATGGCCACTGAGCCTGCGTGTCCAGAGCCTGTGCTCCTCAATGGGAGAGGCCACAACAGTGAGAGGCCTGCGTACCACAAAAAAAAAAAAAAAAAAAAAAAAAAAAACCCATATATATGTAGATTGCTATATATAAACCTCAAACCAAAAATCTATAATAGATACACACAGAGAAAAGAGAAAGGAATCCAAACATAACACTAAAGACTCATCAAATCACAAGTGATGAGAACAAAAGAAGAAATAGGCAATAAATATGTAATATCTTAGTATGGTATCAAATGGTAACTAGACTTATCATGGTGAGCATTTTGAAATGTACAGAAATATTGAATCACTATGTTGTAATAACATAGTATTGTAGGTTAATTTTACTTCAAAAACAAACTCATAGCAAAAGAGATCAGATTTACAGTTACCAGAGGTTGGGGTAGCGGAGGGAAATTGGATGAAAGCAGTCAAAAAGTACAGGATTCTAGTTACAAGATAAATAAGTACTACAGATGTAATGTAAAACATGATAAATATAATTAACACTGCTGTGTTATCTGTGAAAGTTATTAAAAGAGTAAATCCTAAGAGTTCTAGTCACAGGAAAAAAGTTTTTTTCTATTTCTTTAACTTTATATCCATGAGATGATGGATGTTCAACAAACTTATTGTGATAATATCATAATGTATGTAAGTCAATTAATTATGGTGTACCTCTTAAACTTATATAGTGCTATATGTCAAATATTTCTCAATAAAACTGGAAGGAAAAAAAAAAGACCATCATTACCCGCCATGGAATTGTCAGTCTTTGCTTCTTTGTGAAAGATCATTTGCCTGTATTTGTGTGTATCTACTTCTCAGCTCTCAATTCTGTTTCATTAATTTATGCACCTATTCTTTTAACACCATGCCATCTTAATTATTATAGCTTTCTAGATAGTTTTAAAACTCGGTAATGTGAGTCCTCCAACTTTGTTCTTTTTATTCAGTATTATTTTGATTACTCTAGGTCTTTTGCCTTTCCATATAGACTTTATTTTATTCTTTTTAATTTATTTGTTTGTATTTATTTATTATTCTTGGCTGTGTTGGGTCCTCATTGCAGTGTGGGCCTCTCATTGTGGTAGCTTCTCTTGCTGAGGAGCACGGATTCTAGAGCGCGCAGGCTTCAGTAGATGTGGCACGTGGGCTCAGTAGTTGTGGCTCACGGGCTTAGTTGCTCAATGGCATGTGGGATCTTCCCGGACCAGGGCTTGAACCCGTGTCCCCTGCATTGGCAGGCGGATTCTTAACCACTGCACCACCAGGGAAGCCCTCCACATAGACTTTAGAATCATAGCTACAAAATAGCTTATTGGGATTGTGTTGAATATATAAATTGACAGACATATGGCATCTTAACAATATTGCATCTTCCAATGAACAAGGAATATCTATTTATTTAGATCTTTGATTTATTCTATCAGAGTTTTGTAGTTTTCCTCATATAGATATTATACATATTTTATTACATTTAAAATTTTGTGTGCTATTATAAGTGATATTGTTTTTTAATTTCAAATTCCAAGTGTTTATTGCTGGTATATAGGCAATCAATTTACTTTTGTATATTAATCTTGTATCCTGCAACTTTGCTATACCTTCTTAGTAGTTCCAGGAGTTGGGGATGGGTGGGCGGTTTTTTGGTTGATTCTTTGGGATTTTCTGCATAGGGAATCATGTCGTCTGTGAAGAAACAAAATCTGTATATTTTTAAATTTCCTTTCTTTGTCTTGTTACACTAATTAGGACTTCCAGTATAAGAGGAATATGAAAGATGAGAGAGGACTTCCTTGCCTTGTTCCCCATCTTAGGGGGAAAGCATCCAGTTTCTCAACATTAAGTTTGATGTTGCCTCTAGGGTTTGTTTGTTTGTTTATTAAGATTTTATTTTTAGGGCAATTTTAGATTCACGACAAAATTAAGGGGAAGGTATAGAGATTTTCTGTATAACCCCTGCCCACACATGCATAGTCTCCCCCATTATCAACATCCCCCACCAGAGTAGTTCATTTGTTACAATTTATATACTTGCATTGAGGGCTTCCCTGGTGGTGCAGTGGTTAAGATTCCACCTGCCAATGCAGGCGACAGGGGTTCAAGCCCTGGTCCGGGAAGATCCCACATGTCGCAGAACAACTAAGCCCGTGCGCCACAACTACTGAGCCTACGTGCCACAGCTACTGAAGCCTGTGTGCCTAGAGCCCGTGCTCTGCAACAAGAGAAGCCACGACAATGAGAAGCCCGCGCATCACAACAAAGAGTAGCCCCTGCTCGCCACAACTAGAGAAAGCCTGTGTGCAGCAGCAAAGACCTAATACAGCCTAAATAAATAAATAACCTAAATTAATTAATTAAAACTTGCATTGAGACGTCATAATCTCTCTAAGTCCATAGTTTACATTAGGGTTTACTCTTGGTGTTGTACATTCTATGAGTTTGGACAAATGTATAATGACATGTATTCAGCATTATAATACCAAAGAGTATTTTCAGTGCCCTAAAAATCTTCTGTGCTCCACCTATTCATCCCTCCCCATCCCCTACCCGCTGGGTAAAATTCTTACTCTCTCCATAGTTTTACCTTTTCCAGATATTGGAATCATACAGTATGTAACCATTTTAGATTGGTTTCTTTCACTTAATAATATGCATTTAAGGCTCCTCTATGGCTTTTTTTTTTTTTTTTTTGGCCATGCCGCACGGCTTGCAGGATCTTAGTTCCCCGATCAGGGATTGAACCCGAACCCTCAGCAGTGAAAGCACAAAGTCCTAACCACTGGACTGCCAGGGAATTCCCAAGGCTCCTCCATGTCTTTTCATGTCTTGATAGTTCACTTCTTTTTAGCACTGAATAATATTCCAATGTCTGGATGTACCACGGTTTACCCATTCACCTACTGAAGGACATATTGGTTGCTTCTAAGTTTTGGCAATTATGAATAAAGCTGCTATCAACATCCATGTGCAGGCTTTTGTATGGACGTAAGTTTTCAACTCTTAAGGGTAAATACCAAGAAGTGTGACTGCTGCATGGTATGGTAAGAGTATGTTTAGTCTTGTACAAAACCACCAAACTGTCTTCCCAAGTGATTGTACCATTTTGCATTCCCACCAGCAATGAATGAGCGTTCCTATAGCTCCACATCTTCACCAGCATTTAGTGTTGTCAGTGTTCCAGATTTTGGTCATTCTGATAGGTGTGTAGTGGTATCGCATTGTTGTTTTTATTTTAATTTTTTGTTTTTTCAAATTTTTATTTATTTTTTGACCATGCTGTGTGGCATGCAGGATCCCAGTTCCACAACCAGGGATCAAACCCACACCCCCTGCAGTGGAAGCACGGACCACTGGACCGCCAAGGAAGTCCCTCATTGTTGTTTTAATTTGCATTTTTTCCCTGATGATATATTATGTGGAGCATCTTTTCATATGCTATATATACCATTTGTATATCTTCTTTGATAAAGTATCTGTTAAGGTCTTTGGCTCATTTTTTAATCCAGTTGTTCGTTTTCTTATTGTTGAGTTTTTAAAATTCTTTGTATAATTTAGATAACAGGCCTTTATCAGATGTGTCTTTTACACATAATCTCTCCCAGCCTGTGGCTTGTCTTCTCATTCTCTTGACATTGTCTTTCACAGAGCAGAAGTTTTCTAATTTTAATGAAGTCCAGCTTATTATTTTGGGAAGAAAGCAATACTAAAACCCATAAGACCCCAGAACACCTTCTGTGTGATACATACAACCCAGAGTGCTATGGACACAAAGGGGTCAATCCAGTATAATCATTAATTTTAAAAGATCTTGATATTTCTGCTTCATAGAAAATAATACACCTGCAGTTCAGCAGACCAGCCCTTGGCCAGGGTGAAGAAAGACCAGATTATTCACAGCTTGTATTCTGAGTGCATCCCACTTACCTCCTTACCACAGGGAATCCCAAACAATAAGAAAAGCAAATGTAAATAAATTATGGAAAGGAAGAAGAAATAGCTATGACATATTAAAAAACAACAACAACAAAATGAGTCTCTTTTTTTTTTTTTTTTTTGCCGTATGCGGGCCTCTCACTGTTGTGGCCTCAGCCGCTGTGGAGCACAGGCTCCGGACCCGCAGGCCCAGCGGCCATGGCCCACAGGCCCAGCCGCTCCGCGGCACGCGGGATCCTCCCAGACCGGGACACGAACCCATGCCCCCTGCATCGGCAGGCGGACTCCCAACCACTGCGCCACCAGGGAAGCCCGAGCCTCTTTTTGATCACATAAAACCTGCTTTAAACCTTCCAAGTGGGCTGAGTTTTTAGTTGTTAATTACAAATACTGGTACCAACACAGCAAACTACCTTCTGTGACATGACAGTATTGAGTTTAAGTTCCATCATCAACATCATAAAGAATTATTTCCTTAGTATTGCTTTCTCCCCATCTCCTTATTAATTATTAATAGGGTTTGGAAATTTCACCCACAATCTTAGACCCTGCCTTATTATAAACAGATACGATTAATTACTACAAGGAACTCAGATACAACCCCCAGCTTTATCTCAACAGATATAAACTACATTTAAAAATCACCCACCTCCACATGATCTCTGGTACTGTTAACAACTACCACAACAGTTCATTTTGAAAGCATTGATCCTTAGATTCATGTTTCCCAGATCAATAATATACATCATTTTTTCCTGCCTATTGGACATCCATTCCTTATGGAAATCTTAAACTGAGGATTTTTAGGAATCTCCTAGAAGCCACTAACTTCTGATTCTTCAATACCCTTTTCAGTCCCCCTACTTTACTACTGACCTTTTCATAAAATATGTGTTTACTGGGTCATGCTGAAAATTGTATTTCATAGTGTAAGTTTAGGGAGGCGGAAGGGTAAGCTGTGACAAAGTGAGAGTGGCATGGACATATATACACTACCAAACATAAAATAGATAGCCAGTGGGAAGCAGCCACATAGCACAGGGAGATCAGCTTGGTGCTATGTGACCACCTAGAGCAGTGGGATAGGGAGGAAGGGTGGGAGGGAGGGAGATGCAAGAGGGAAGAGATATGGAAATATATGTATATGTATAATTGATTCTCTTTGTTATAAAACAGAAACTAACACACCATTGTAAAGCAATAATACTCCAATAAAGGTGTAAAAAATAATAATAATAATAAATGTGGAAGCCACTGACTTAATCTGACCCCATACTTTGCCTCGCTCCAGCTACCAGGGCACTTCCATTTTGGTCCATCATCAACAATACCCTCATGCCCTTAACCTCCTCTGAATGTTCTGTTCACTTCTTTGCTCAAACTGAAACCTAACAACACAGGTTTCATAAACACAACTGTGGCAAGGACAGACGTCATTAGAAGTGCTTCAAGCAGGAAACATTCTGCTTTATCTTGATCCTCATTGGACTTACATAGTTTCTGTTCCCCACTCCCCTCAACCCCTGGTGATATCTAAACTATTTTCTCTCTCTCTCAATTTGCCCATTCTAGATATTTCACATAAGTGGAATCAAACAATATTTGTTCTTTTGTGTCTGGCTTATTTCACTTAGCATAATGCTTTATCCATGTAGTAGCATGTATCAAGACTTCATTCCTTTATATGGCTAAGAAATAGTCCATGATATGTATACACTACATATTGTTTATCCATTCATCTGTTGATAGACATTTGGGTTGTTTCTACCTTTTGGCTATTGTGAATAATACTGCTATGAACATTAGTGTACAAGTATCTACTTGAGTCCCTGCTTTCCATTCTTTACGGTATATACCCAGAAGTGGAATTTATGGATCATTTGGTAATTCTATGTTTAGCTTTGTGAGGAACAACCAAATAATTTTTCATAGTACTGCACCATTTTACATTCCCGCCAGTAATATATGAGGGTTCCAATTTTTCTACATTCTCACCAACACTTGTTATTTTCTGGTTTTTCATTTTTAAATGTTTTTATTCTAGCCATTTTAGTAGATATAAAATGGTATCTCATTGTGGTTCTGATTTACATCTCCCTAATGACTCATGATGTTGAGCATCTTTTCATGTATTTACTGGCTAATTTTATATCTTCTTTGGGGTGGTTTTTTTTTTTTTTTTTGGCTGTATGTGGGCCTCTCACTGTCGCGGCCTCTCCCATTGTAGAGCACAGGCTCCGGACTCGCAGGCTCAATGGCCATGGCTCACGGGCCCAGCCACTCCGCAGCATGTGGGATCTTCCCAGACCGGGGCACGAACCCGTGTCCCCTGCATCGGCAGGCAGACTCTCAACCACTGCATCACCAGGGAAGCCCTGGAGTGGCTATTTTTATATCTTCTTTGGAGAAAAGTCTATTCAAGTCCTTTGTCCGGCTTTTAAGTGGGTTAATCGTCTTTTTGTTGTCAAATTGTAGATGTTCTTTATATATTCTGGATTTTAAATCCTTATATATGATTTGTAAATATTTTTTTCTATTCTGTGGGTTGTTTTTTCACTTTCATGATAATGTCCTTTGATGCACAAAACTTCTTGATTTTGATGAAGACCAGTTTATCTATTTTTCTTTTGTTCTTATAATTTTAGCATCATATCTAAGAATCCACTACCAAATCCAAGGTCATGGAGATTTACCCCTATGTTTTCTCTTAAGAATTTTATGATTTAACGCTTATATTTAGGTGTTTGGCCCATTTTCAGTTAATTTTTGTGTATGGTGTGAAGTAAAGATCTGACTTCACCCTTTTGCATGTGTTTATCCAGTTGCCCCAGCACCACTGTTGAAGAGACTATTCTCTCTCCCAATAAATGCACTTAGCACCCTTTTCAAAAATCAATTGTCCATACAGACGATACCACAAAGCTACAGTAATCAAAACACTGTGGTATTGGCACAAAAACCAGACATATAGATTACTGGGACAGAATAGAGAGCCTAGAAATAAACCCACACCCCTATAGTCAATTAATCTTCAACAAAGGAGACAAGAATATACAATATAGAAAAGACAGTCTCTTCAGCAAGTGGTATTGGGAAAGTTGGACATAAAAATCAATGAAATTAGAACACTCCCTCATGCCATACACAAAAATAAACTCAAAATGGCTTAAAAACTTAAATATAAGGTGGGACACCATAAAAGTCCTAGAAGAGATTATAGGCAAAATATTCTCTAACATAGATCACAGCAATATTTTCTTAGGTTAGTCTACCAAGGCAAAAGAAATAAAGGCAAAAATAAATGACACCTGAATCAAACTCATAAGCTTTTGCACAACAAAGAAAACCATAAACAAAATGAAAAGACAACCTAGAGATTGGAAGAAAATATTTGCCAAGGGTGCAATTGACAAGGGCTTAATTTCCAAAATACACAAACATCCCATACAACTCAATATCAAAAAAACAAACAACCCAGTCAAAAAATGGGCAGAAGACAGACATTTCTCCAAATAAGACATACAGATGGCCAACAGGCACATGAAAAGATGCTCAACATCACTAATTATTAGAGAAATGCAAATCGAAACTACAAGAGGTATCACCTCATACCAATCAGGATGGCCATCATCAAAAAATCTACAAACAATAAATGCTGGAGAGGGTGTGAAGAAAAGAGAACCCCCCTACATTGTTGGTGGGAATGTAAATTGGTGCAGCCACTATGGAAAACAGTATGGAGCTTCCTTAGAGAACTAAAACTGGAGTTACTATATGATCCAGCAGTCCCACTCCTGGGCATATATCCAGAAAAGACAAAAACTTGAATTCAAAAAGATACATGCACCCCAACGTTCATAGCAGCACTATTTACAATAGCCAAGACATGGAAGCAACCTAAGTGTCCATCAACAGATGAATGGATAAAGAAGATGTGGTGTGTATACACATACATACACACGCGCACGCACACACACACACACACACACACACACACACACACACACACACACAGAGGAATACTACTCGGCCATGAAAAAGAGTGAAATAATGCCATTTCCAGCAACATGGATGGACCTAGAGATTATCATACTAAGTGAAGTAAATCATACAAAGACAAATATTATATGATATCACTTCTATGTGGAATCTAAAAAATAGTACAAATGAACTTATTTACAAAACAGAAACAGACTCACAGACATAGAAAACAAACTTATGGTTACCAAAGTGGAAGGGGGGAGGGATAAATTAGGAGCATGGAATTAACAGATACACACTACCATATATAAAATAGACAAACAACAAGGATTTACTATATAGCACAAGGAACTATATTCAATATCTTGTAATAACCTATAATGGGAAAGAATAAAAAGAAGAGAAATATATACATATATATACACACATATATATAAACAAATCACTTTGCTATACATCTGAAACTAACACAGTATTATAAATCAACCATACTTCACTTAAAAAAAATGAATTGGCCATAGATATATGGGTTTATTTCTGGACTTTCTGCCCACTTGAGTGATGGGGAACTCATTTCATCTAAAATCAGCTCCTTCCAGATTGGGTAAGCTCTCATCATTTTCCTAAAATGGAGCTAAAATCTGCCTTCCCTGGACCTTTGCTGATATTTTCTGTTCTGTCTTTGGAGAACTTGTCTGCCCTCTGGCTCCCAAAACCCTGAGGGATTTGATGGATTAGCTGTCCCAGTCCTCCACTCCCCTACCCCCAGTCTGCTTTCCTCCATGGAAGGAAGGAAGGAATATTTATTAAGCACCTACTATGTGCCAAACTCATGCATTTTCTCACTTCACACTCATCACCACCCAGAGAGTTAAGTGTGATTATTATCCCCATTTTATACATGAGAAAACTGACACTCCAAGAGGCTAAGTGACCTACCTGAGGTTATAAAACCAGACTCCAGAACTCACACCTTTTCTAATATACCAGGTTAAACTTTGTCAGTTTTTTTTCATTTCTGCCAAGGACACAGTTTTGAGTTTGTTCTGCATGCTGAAGGGTAGAGGTCAGTCTCTTCAGCTCACAGAGGGAAAAAAGTGTCTAAAGAACACACAGCCAGCAATGAATCAGAGCCGAGATTAGTACCCAGGCTGCCAGATGCAGAGGAGTGGAGAGCGTTTAACCAGATTATAATTCTCCTTTCTAGCTGTGTGTACTTGAGCAAGTCAGGCTACCTCTCTGAGCTTCCATTTCCTCATCTGTGAAATGTTAACAGATGATACAATTGGACTTTCATTCAAAATAGCCAACCAGGTACACACCGAAAACTACCCATTCCACTCCAAACACTTAGAAATGACAGGAAAATAACACGAACAAGAAACCATAGCAGAGGTGCCCAAAAACAAGGGTTGAGGCACTCACCCACCCATGGGAGGCTGGGACCAGCACAAGAGCACCTAATATATGAGGTCAAGAACACATGCTCTTATATAGCCCTGCCCAGGTGCACATGGGAGAAATACCCAGAAGTGATGATGGATTCACAACCACTTCATGGAGTTCCCACAAACTTCCCAACTAGAAGAATTTACATCTGAGGAAACAGAGAAAAAGAACAATCTAAAAAGGGCTTAACAGCAAATATATTTAAATCACTCAAAGAGATAAAGGAAGGAAAATCTGACATAAAACAAGAACAGGAGACTGTGAAACAGAAACAGGCAGATATAAAAGAGCTCAGAGTTAGATATAAAGAGTATAATTGATAGAATAAAAACTTAATAGATGGGGAAACGGACCCAGAGCTGGGAAGGAATTTAACAAGGTCACATCAGAATTTTGATGGTAGATACGGAGCTAGAACCAAGGCTGGATTCAGGAGTTAGGTTCTCTGAGGAGAATGGATGTTCTGTTTTCCTCTCCCTTTCTTGTTTCTCTTACCTCTCCCTGAAGCTGGAGGCTGGTGTAAGGACTGAACTCCATAGCCCCTTTCTAGTTGAGAGACAGGGCTTCTATTCCTTGACTGGGCGGGGTGAGACAATAGGTTTCTCTTTGAGGTGGAGAGTTAGCAGCCCTCTCCTCTGGAACTTGAATTAAATTAAACAGAATCTTAATTTCTGAAGAGGAGTTGGTTAAGTAAAGCCTAGAAAAGCAACCAATAGAATTGCCCCTTCAAAAGAAAAATACCACATGATATCATTTATATGTGGAATCTAAAATATGACACAAATGAACCCATCTCTGAAGCAGAAACAGACTCACAGACATAGAGAATACACTTGTGGTTGCCAAAGGGGAGGCGGGGTGCAGAGGGATGGACTGAGAGTTTGGGGTTGGTAAATGCAAACTATTACATATAGAATGGATGGACAAGGTCCTACTGTATAGCACGGGGAACTGTAGTCCATATCCTATGATAAACTATAATGGAAAAGAATATTAAAAAGAATATATATATATATATGTATGTATCTGAGTCACTTTGCTGTACAGCAGAAATTAATACATTGTAAATCAACTATACTACAATAAAAAATAATAATTAAAAAATAGGGGCTTCCCTGGTGGCGCAGTGGTTGAGAGTCCACCTGCTTATGCAGGGGACATGGGTTCATGCCCCAGTCTGGGAAGATCCCACATGCCATGGAGCAGCTAGGCCCGTGAGCCATGGCCGCTGAGCCTACGCATCCGGAGCCTGTGCTCCGCAACGGGAGAGGCCACAACAGTGAGAGGCCCGCGTACTGAAAAAATAAAATAAATAAATAAAAGAATTGCCTCTTCCATATTGGTCATTGGATGCTGGGTTTCTGTCTTAACCTCCCTGACCCTCAGTTTCCTCATCTGTTAAGTGGGTATAAAGGTCCCCACCATAGAGAGATGTTTTGAAAATTAAATGGGGATGTATAAGACATTCAGCACATCAGTTTTCTCACATGGAACACTTCCTGGGGCTTCACAGCCCTGTCATTTGAGCTCAAAGACAACCCAGATACTAAGAACAAAGCTACAGGCACCAACAGAGACCCCAGCCTCCAACACAGAAGAGAGAAATTTAAAACTGCAAAGGGATATAAAAGGAGAACAAAAAAATATGAATCAAAAGAGAGCAGGGAGACTGCCACATCACTTCCCCACCCACATGGCCAGTGCACGGAGCTTTTCTTTCGCTCCTGACATGGTGCACATTTTCTGGTGGGTATGAGGCCTCATAATACTCACAGGCATACCTGAAAACATTGTCTGACCATGCCACTTACAAAAGAAATGTTAATTTGTCTTCATTTACACAATAAGACATAATCTTCCCCACCTGAAGTTTGAAAAGATTTTTTAAATTATAAAACCCAGGCAGGGAAGGAT
>NW_020173116.1:8052405-8095141 GCF_003031525.2 Neophocaena asiaeorientalis asiaeorientalis | reverse complement strand
TGGGGGGGGAAGGGGAAATGTTGCTTCCTGGAAGAGCAACTAGAAATACAAAAGGCCACTTGTGTCCCACAAGGGTCACTGCTCCAAGGTTCTCATTAGCAGTTCTGCTTAAAAGCTTTTGCATAGCAAAGGAAACCATTGACAAAAAGAAAAGACAACCTACTGAATGGAAGACAATATTTGCAAACTCTATGAGCAATAAGGGATTAATATCCAACATATATAAATAGCTCAAACAACTCAACATCAAAAAAAAACAACCTGATTTTAAAATGGGCAGAAGAGCTGAATAGATATTTTTCTAAAGAGGAAATGCAGATGGCCCATGAGCACGTGAAAATCTGCTCAACATCGCTAATCATCAGGGAAATGCAAATGAAAACCACAGTGAGATATCACCTCACACCTGTCAGAATGGTATCATCAAAAGAATACAAATAACAAACTGGTGAAGATGTGGAGAAAAGAAACTCTCGTACACATACACGGTTGATGAAATGTAAAATGGTACAATCATTATGGAGAACAGTATGGAGGTTTCTCAGAAAATTAAAAATAGAACTACCATATGACCCAGTAATTCCACTCCTGGGTATATATCTGAAAAACAAAAACACCATTTCAAAAAGATAATGTACCCCAATGTTCATAGCAGCATTATTTATAATTAACAAGATATGGAATGGAATCAACCTAAGTATCCATCAACAGATGAATGGATAAAGAAGATGTGATATATACATACACACACAATGGAATACCATTAAGTCATAGAAAAAAAGAATGAAATCTTGCCATTTGCAGCAACATGGATGGACTTGGTGGGCATTATGCTAAGTGAACTGTCAGACAGAGAAAGACAAATACTGTACAATGTAGTCCACCCACTGGAGGGAAGGTTCTGAGCCCCACATCAGGCTTCCCAAACTCAGGGTCCGGCAATGAGAGGAGGAATTCCAAGAGAACCAGACTTTGAAGATTAGTGGGATTTGACTGCAGGACTTCAACAGGACTGGGGGAAACAGAGACTCCACTCTTGGAGGACACACACAAAGTAGTGTGTGCATTGGGACCCAGGGGAAGGAGCAGTGACCCCACAGGAGACTGAACCAGACCTACCTGCTAGCGTTGGAGGGTCTGCTGAACAGGCAGGGGACAGCTGTGGCTCACCAAGGGACAAGGACACTGGCAGCGGAAGTTCTGGGAAGTACTCCTTGGCGTGAGCCCTCCCAGAGTCTGCCATTAGCCCCACCAAACAGCCCGGGTAGGCTCCAGTGTTGGGATTCCTTAGGCCAAACAACCAACAGGGAGGGAACCCAGCCCCACCGATCAGCAGTCAAGCGGATTAAAGTTTTACTGAGCTCTGCCCACCAGAGCAACAGCCAGCTCTACCCACCACCAGTCCCTCCCATCAGGAAACTTGCACAAGCCTCTCCGAGGCCTCATCCACCAGAGAGCAGACAGCAGAAGCAAGAAAAACTACAATTCTGCAGCCAGTGAAACAAAAACCACATTCACAGAAACATAGACAAGATGAAAAGGCAGAGGGCTATGTACCAGATGAAGGAACAAGATAAAATCCTAGAAAAACAATTAAATGAAGTGGAGATAGCCAACCTTCCAGAAAAAGATTTCAGAATAATGATAGTGAAGATGATCCAGGACCTCAGAAAAAGAATGGAGGCAAAGATCAAGAAGATGCAAGAAATGTTTAACAAAGATCTAGAAGAATTAAAGAACAAACAAACAGAGATGAACAATACAATAACTGAAATGAAAAATACACTAGAAGGAATCAATAGCAGAATAACTGAGACAGAAGAACAGATAAGTGACCTGGAAGACAGAATGGTGGAATTCACTGCTGCGGAACAGAATAAAAAAAAAAAGAATGAAAAGAAATGAAGACAGCCTAAGAGACTTCTGGCACAACATTAAGTGCAACAAATTCGCATTATAGGGGTCCCAGAAGGAGAAGAGAGAGGGAAAGGACCCGAGAAAATATTTGAAGAGATTATAGTTGAAAACTTCCCTAACATGGGAAAGGAAATAGCCACCCAAGTCCAGGATGCACAGAGTCCCATGCAGAATAAACCTAAGGAGAAAAAGGGTGAGACACATAGTACTCAAATTGGCAAAAATTAAAGACAAAGAAAAACTATTGAAAGCAGCAAAGGAAAAACGACAAATAACATACATGGGAACTCTCATAAGGTTAACAGCTGATTTCTCAGCAAAAACTCTACAAGCCAGAAGGGAGTGGCGTGATATACTGAAAGTGATGAAAGGGAAGAAGCTACAACCAAGATTACTCTACCCGGCAAGGATTTCATTCATCTAACAAATTGAAGAATAAAAACCATATGATCATCTCAATAGTTGTAGAAAAAGCTCTTGACAAAATTCAACACCATTTGTGATAAAAACTCTCCAGAATGTGGGCACAGAGGGAACCTACCTCAACATAATAAAGGCTGTATACAACAAACCCACAGCAAACATCATTCTCAATGGTGAAAAACTGAAAACGTTTCCACTAAGGTCAGGAACAAGACAAGGATGTCCACTCTCACCACTCTCATTTAACATAGTTTTGGAAGTCCTAGCCACGGCAATCAGAAAATAAAAAGAAATAAGAGGAATATAAATTGGAAAAGAAGAAGTAAAACTGTCACTGTTTGCAGATGACATGATACTATACGTAGAAAACCCTAAAGATGCCACCAGAAAACTACTAGAGCTAATCAATGAATTTGGTAAAGTTGCAGGATACAAAATTAATGTACAGAAAACTTTTCCATTCCTACACACTAATGATGAAAAATCTGAAAGAGAAATGAAGGAAACACTCCCATTTACCATGGCAAAAAAAGAATAAAATACCTAGGAATAAATCTACCTAGGGAGACAAAAGACCTGTATGCAGAAAACTATAAGACACTGATGAAAGAAATTAAAGATGATACCAACAGATGGAGAGATATACCATGTTCTTGGACTGGAAGAATCAATATTGTGAAAATGACTATACTACCCAAAGCAATCTACAGATTTAATGCAATTCCTATCAAATTACCAATGGCATTTTTTATGGAGCTAGAACAAAAAATCTTAATATTTGTATGGAGACACAAAAGACCCTGAATAGCCAAAGCAGTCTTGAGGGGAAAAAACGGAGATGGAGGAATCACACTCCCTGACTTCAGACTATACTACAAAGCTACAGTAATCAAAACAATATGGTACTGGCACAAAAACAGAAATATAGACCAATGGAACAGGATATAAAGCCCAGAGATAAACCCATGCAGCTATGGTCAACTAATCTATGACAAAGGAGGCAAGGATATACAATGGCGAAAAGACAGTCTCTTCAATAAGTGGTGCTGCGGAAACTGGACAGCTACATGGAGAAGAATGAAATCAGAACACTCCCTAACACCATACACAAAAATAAACTCAAAATGGATTAGAGACCTAAATGTAAAACCGGACACTATAAAACTCTTAGAGGAAAACATAGGAAGAACACTCTTTGACATAAATCACAGCAAGATTTTTTTGATCCACCTCCTAGAGTAATGGAAATTAAACCAAAAAAAACAAATGGGACCTAATGAAACTTAAAAGCTTTTGCACAGCAAAGGAAACCATAAACAGGACGAAAAGATAACCCTCAAAATGGGAGAAAATATTTGCAAATCAATCAATGGCAAAGGATTAATCTCCAAAATATACAAACAGCTCATGCAGCTCAATATTAAAAAAACCAAACAACCCAATCCAAAAATGGGCAGATGACCTAAATAGACAGTTCTCCAAAGAAGACATACAGATGGCCAAGAGGCACGTGAAAAGCTGCCCGACATCACTAATTATTAGAGAAATGCAAATGAAAACTACAATGAAGTATCACCTCACACCGGTTAGAATGGGCATCATCAGAAAATCTACAAACAACAAATGCTGGAGAGGGTGTGGAGAAAAGGGAACCCTCTTGCACTGTTGGTGGGAATGTAAATTGATACAGCCACTATGGAGAACAGTCGGGAGGTTCCTTAAGAAATTAAAAATAGAATTACCATATGACCCAGCAATCCCACTGCTGGGCATATACCCAGAGAAAACCATAATTCAAAGAAGACACACGCACTCCTGTGTTCATTGCAGCACTATTTACAATAGCCAGGTCATGGAAGCAACCTAAATGCCCATTGACAGACCAATGGATAAAGAAGATGTGGTACATATATACAATGGAATATTACTCAGCCATAAAAAGGAAAGAAATTGGGTCATTTGTTGAGACGTGGATGAATGTAGAGACTTTTATACAGAGTGAAGTCATTCAGAAAGAGAAAAACAAATATTGTATGTTAACGCATATATGTGGAACCTAAAGAAACGGTACAGATGAACCGGTTTGCAGGGCAGAAATAGAGACACAGATGTAGAGGACAAACGTATGGACACCAAGCGGGGAAAGTGGTGGTGTGTGTGTGTGATGAATTGGGCGATTGGGATGGACATGGATACACTGATGTGTATAAAATTGATGACTAATAAGAACCTGCTGTATAAAAAAATATAAAATAAAATTCAAAAAAAAAGCTACCGTGATATATTGTACAATGCAGGGAATATAGCCACTATTTTATAAATGGAGGATAACCTTTAAAAGTTGTGAATCACTATGTTGTACACCTGTAACTTATAAACGATTGTACAGCAACTACACTTCAATTTTAAAGAAGAGGAAAAAGTTATAAAACCCACGTTAGGAAGGCTGCAGCCATGGGAGGGTGGGGGAATAAGTTGCTTCCTTGTAGAGCAACCAGAAAATACAAAAGAAAAGGCCACTTGTCTCCCACAGGGTCACTGCTCCGGGGTTCCTGTTATCCCTCTGCTGGCCTCAGCAGCACCCCGCAAACACAGCGCTCCAGCCACTCAAAACCTCTTGGTTTCCAAAAGGATGTTCTCCCTCCTCCATATGTTGCTGCTTGTGCCTGGAATACTCTTTCCTCAGCGCTTCCATGGCCAAATCTCACTCATCCTACAGGGGACTCAGCTTAGACGTTACTTCCGACAGGAAGTCCACCAGATTGACCCCCTCTCAGGTCAGGAGCCACTTCTGGACCACCGGGGCCCCATGGCCTTCCACCATCACCGCAGCAATTACTCGGGGTCTGTGTACCCAGGACACACATCTCCAGAACAGGCACATGATAAATATTGGAGGAGTGAAATACGTGGAGAAAGAGGTGAGTTCTGGGTGGCCTCGGGACCATGAAGAGAGGGGTGGAGGTCCAGGTTGCGGTCAGCATTTGAAAGAACATTCTAAGAATTCTAGTTCACGAACCAGCCTGGGCTGCCTTGGTAGGTAATGAGCTGCTCATCACAGGAAGTTATGTGAGAAGATGTCAGAAACTGCTTCCCTCAGCCCCTGTGCTTCACACCTAGGGAGCCTAGGCCAAAGCCAGTCCTCCTTCCAGGCCTTTGTCCAGTGCCCTCTGCCCCAAGCTACTCCTTGTGCCTTGTATTCTCTCCTCTTGCTCGGAAGGCTGCCCAGGGGAGATTGGCAGCGGGGGGTGGGGGGGGGCGGGGGTGCACAGGGGCTGTTTCCACAGCTTTGGGTAGCCCAGTCCATTCCTCAGAAGCCCTCGGGGTCCGTGACTCTCACTCTGAGAAGGCTCCTGGTACATGAAAGCCTTAGAATGAGTCCCACCTGGGCTCAACCAACACTACATCCACCATGACAGTAGGCATCACGCAGGGACCATGTGTGGAGCCTGGGCTAGTCTGTGCTCAGAGCCTTGTGTGTGCCCAGCCCCAGAGGTTCACACCTCACTTGGACTGAAGCCAAAACCCTGCACACTCTGCCCCCACCCCTCCCGCCTGACCCTTGCTCAGCCTGCCCAGCTTCACTGGCCTCCTCGTCGTGCCTCAGGGCCTTTGCACAAGCTCTTCCTGCTGCCTGGAACACTCTCCCCACCAGGTATCAGCATGGCTGTTTTCTCTCCTGATGCCCACAACTCTTCTGTCCCTAGGGGAAAGTCCCTGCACCTGCCCAAAGTCTGTGGCTGAGACCCCCCCTGACCCCACAAATCCAAGGCCTGTCCAAGCCCCCTCAGACTGGGGCTTACAGTTCAAGGGAAAGAGCCTGATCAAGGGGCCTCTGACACAGCATCCAGCCCTTTTGCCCCACTTGAACCAACGATTCCAGCCCCAGGGCCAGTCTTCAGGGGAGGGGGTCCCACCTCTTCCTCGGGAGCAGGGCCCAGAGCCCCCAGAGACCTGCTACAACTGATACACACATACAGTAAGTGCTCAACACGTGTGAGTGGAAGTGAGAAGTGCAGATGGAGAGAACAGAGAGATGTGGACAGAGAACAAAAAACACAGGAAGAAGGAAAGATGCGGGGAGCCGATCTCCACTAACTACACCCCCAAGACACGCCCCACACAACACCCAGACTCCAGCAGACAACTGCCCGAGGTCTGTCAGCACTGACCACCTGCAACACATACTCACCACTAAGTCAGCAGCTGGAACTCCCCAGCAGCTGGCCCAGACCTCAGCTGTCAACTGTGCGGAACAAGGCACCCCAGCAGCCAGCCTCCCCAAGCCAAGGACAACCACTGACCCCCAACAGCCCAGCTCAGGAACAACACATGGCACCAGGGCATGGAACACCCCACACAGACCCAGCAGCCTGAGCCTTGTACCAGTGCAGCTACCCCAGATCTTTACAACAACTGCTTACCCACGACAGTCAGACCCCCACGGCAAAGCAGGACTCCCCGGTAATAAGCCTCATTCACCTCTACCGCCAAGCCCAAGAACACCTACCCCTAGAGCCACACAGTGGCTGGACACTCCCTGGCCCCCGAAGCGCTGTCTTCCGAGTCCCCAAGCGCACCCCCTGCCCAGCCAACAATAATATAAGGACCAAAGATAACAGAGCCTTTGCGGAGGTGCACGTGGCCTAGGACTGGCACTCAGTCAGCATCAAGTAGGCCGTGGCTGGTGAACAACAGGCAGCCCCAGCCCCAGCATGTAGGCAGCCGGGCCATGGGCCAGAGGACTGGCGGGGGGGGCGGTGACACCCACAGAAGAAACAAAGAAACAGGAAGGAGGTCAGAGTCTGGTGATGAGAAAGGGCAAGAAGGGAAGAGGTGGCCCATGGGGAGAAGGTGACCAGGAGGACCAGATGGTTGTGAGAAAGACCCTTCCAAAATGGAGCTCAGCACTGGGGTCTGATGCTCCATGGGGCAGCTGTGCTGGGCACCTGGCCCTGGCCTGTCCCCTGTCCCTTCCCTGGGCAGCAGCCTCCTTCTCCCTCTCGGGGCACCGGGGTCAGAAGCAGCAGAACCCAGGGAGGAGGAGAGGGGAGGGACCCTCAGGGTTGAGAAGCCCAAGGATGGGGTCAAAAGGGGCAACAGAGACAACAGTGGATAGAGAGATAGGGGCAGAGACAAGGAGACAGAGACACAGAAAGAGGCAGAGGGGAGAAGGCTCTTTCTTCTTAAGGGACTTAAGACTATCACAGAGAAATAGAGATAGAGCAGAGAGGGAAACAGAGTGGGGAGGACAGAGCTGGGAAGAGAGGCTGAAACGGGGCGGGGGGGGGGAAGTAATGCTGGACGCCACCCCAAGGAGCCCCGCAGCCCCCTGAAGGCCAGTGGGCTGAGCCAGGTCCCTACCTGCACACAAGGCTTCCCTCCTGGCTGTGTCGCAGTGAGTCCCGTGAGCCTCATGCAGCCTCCAAGCTCCTCAGTGTGGGAGGGAGTCACCAGCACTTCCATAAAGGTGACACCCAGGCCCCACCTGTAGCTCATAGCTTGCCGGTGGGAACTGACCCCCCGACACACACACCTGGTGTCTTCTCAGGGACCAGAGGCTGGCTCAGGGGGTCAGCAGGGTGCAAACAGCCCCACCAGGGAGGGCACGGAGAGCAGAAGACCCTCTCGTCCAGCCACTGGGGACCCATCAAGGAGGCTTGGGTTGGCCAAAGCCAGAGCCCCCTACCCCTGGAGGGCAGGAGGAAGGGGAGGCCTTTCTCTCCTTACATCCCAGGACACTCCGCTGCAGGTTTTCTAACTCCTTGACCTGGATTTACCTTCTCTTTCTGGCCAAACCACCCAAAGAAACTGAGGCACAGAGGGATTAAGAAACTTCCCCCGGTAACTTACTCATACTTTAAGGATAAGTTTTCCTTGTGGACATTAGTAAAGTGGGGATGAAAATAATTCCAGGCAGAGGGGACAGTAGATGCAAAAGCCCAGAGGTGAGGGTCAGCATGAATGTTTGGGGAACCCTGAAGAGGATGGAGGGAATTGGTCAGAGCTGCTAGCAGAAAAGACCCTTCAAGCGGTTCTGGGGTGAACGGATTGCAGGTGACGGGACTAGGGGCCTGTGAGACCAGGGAGGAGCCTGGGGTCCTGCTCCAGGAAGAAGAAGATGACCAAAGTGGGGCCGGAGGCGAGAGCCGGGTTTGAGCAGCTGAGCGGTCTTGGCTTGGGGAACACCGCCACCTGGTGGTATATACGTGGAACTACACCCTCTTTCTTTGGTTCGTTCAACAGTCATTTATTGCGAGCACAGAGCGTTTTCAATGTATTTGACCCCCAGAACGGATCCCTTTTAACACCTCCTCCCCATAAAATAATGTTATCTTCAGCAATAATCATAACACGAAACAAATAATAATGATGACCACAAAAGAAATGCAGACAACGAAAATGTATTTCCCTTCTGACACAATACTTGATGTAACAACGTAAATAATTATCCAGTAACTAACACGTGGATTTAATAAAACTGAAATATCTGCAAACAGTACCATTTCAGAAGCCACGAAATTGTACCATTGATGTAATTTTTCTTTATTTGTTCATTAGTTTTAAAACAATTAGTTAAAAAACAATTTTTGCATTTTAATAGTGCTATTCAAAGTCAGTAATACAGTTAGCTTATGAACTAATATGTGCATTTACCAACTAAAAATATATCGCATGGCTTGCAAACTTCACTGTTTTACATTTTAAACACAAAACCTTCAAGCGGCTGCAGAGAATGACAAAATGGAAGGAACTGAGCTTGTGTCTCAATCTTTACAATCGCTGTGCTCTGCTCATCTGTTTCGAATCTAAATGCAGGAAGATATCGTCTGGCAGGGCTTGGAGACCCTCAAACAATTGCAAACCATTACAGATTTAGTCTCCAAACAAACACAGAGCTGAGAGTCTTCGTGTGTCTGGAGTTGACTCTATAACTGGGGGTTCTCTGAGCTACTTTCCAGGTAGAATACAAAGTTCATTAAAGGATACGCTAACATGAAGCTTACCCATGAATTAGTAAAACTCCGTGAGCGGTAAAATCAGAGCAAGGTCCGTACCTAAGTTAATAACCCCAACGTCAGTTTCCTGGTTTTGACAACGCACTCACATCACCAAGGTTCTGGGGTCTCCTCTCGGGCGTCACCAGCCTGGGCCTCAAGCCCCAGTCCCCACACCCCACCCCACAGTGCCACAAAACAGCCCCAGGCTTTCTAGAGCTCCACAAACAAAAAGAAAGACAATCTACCTTCTCAGAAGCCGCAGAAAATCTCCTTGCCTCTCTCCCTGGCGCTGAGTGGGTTGCATGGCTGCCCTGGAGCCCGTGGCTCTTTGGGGCCAGGCCAAGAGGAGGAGGTATTGCAGGGCATGGGGGCCAACTGCTGCCGAGCAAGTCCGGAAAAGAAATGCAGGGGCCTGGCTCCACTTCACCCGACCTGTCGGGTTCTGTGCTCCAACACCCCAGTCCATGTGGGGACACTGAAGAAGCACTTGGAGCCGGGTCTTCTCCTGAGCGGGACTGAGCCGGCCCTCAGGGCATCAGGTGATAAGGATCCCCAGCTGTGACTGTCCGGGCCCAGGGAGGAATGGGAGGCAGCTGAGAAGGGGCTGAATGATAGAATCATCTGAAGAGACGTTAAAATGCACGGGCTGGGGCGGGATCAGCGTGTGTTAAACTCTCTCCAGGTGATGATAACACGCCGCGAACACGGGCAGCACCTGTCTCACGCCGTCCGTGAGGCTCGGGGAGCTGAGTGGCCAGCAGGCACGCGGCCCCTAAGTCCCCACGCTCACCTGCTGCAGCCCCTCACGCTGGTAAAGATGTCCCCGGGGGCACAAGGGCATGAAAGCCAGCCCCCAGGCCCACACGAGAAAAGCTGTATCAAATATTGGAATGCCCGTACGTTGCACCATCAGGCACTTCTCATGGACCCCTTCCGATGACCCAGCCCCTTTCCTGGTCCCCCCGCCCTCACCCCAGAAAGATGAGGGATCTCAGACAAGAGAGAAGCTGCGTTTATTCCAATGATTGGGGTCTTGCCACCTGAGAACCCCGGGAGTCCGCCCTTCTGGGCCCAGAGGAAGGAGGGTCCTTGCTGTAAGCAACGCCCCCTCAGCTCAGGGCCTCCCAGTAGATTCCAGCCCAGGACCACCTTGCCTGGGTCTCAGCCTCCTACCCCAGCCAGAGGGGCCAGGTGACCAGGCAGGGAATACTAGACCAGTGTGGGCCGGAGGCCTGAGCTGTCCCCCTTCTCACAGCCCAGCTGGTGCAGGGGAGAGAAACTGAGCTGGGCTCAGCCAGACTGGAGGTCCTGGGAGGGAGCTGAGGACACAGGAGGAAAAGCTGGGGCGTAGGGGCCGGCAGGCAGGAGCTCAGACACACGCAGCCTCGGCCGCAGGGTCCGCGGCCTTGCTTGCCAAGCTGTAGTAGTAGGTGCGCATGCGCTGCTCCACGGTCAGGAAGTCCGGACGGTCCTCCCACCTGTGAGGGGTCGGGGAGATCCAGACTGCTGACCACACCCCCAGAACCCAACTTCAGCTGGTGGGTGGACATGCACGGGGCTCAGGAAGCAGTGGGCCTGGGGTGGGGGGCGGGTATCGGGTAATGGAGGCGTCTCCTGGGTGTGAGAGGACCGCAGTTCCGGGGTTGCCGTATCGCCTAGTTGAAGAGCTGACATCCAGGATGCAGGGGAACCATATACTGAGTGTTGACTGGCGAAGACTTAGGGAAGGGAGCTCCCTGAGTGTAGGGGTGACAACTGTTGACCACGGGGAGCTGGGATGTTGAATGTTGATGTACTGAGCATGTGTATTTGGCCAGGGTATTTGGGTGCTGGGTATGGGCTCACACGGATGCAAGTATGCTGCCCGCAAAGGAGAGGAACATTGGCGTATGGAGGATGGGTTCAGCTAGTGGAGAGTCAGGGTATTAATGGTATGCGTGTGGAATATCCATGTATTGCGTTGGGGTGTTAGATGCTAGCCTCTTTGGGTACTGGGGTGTTGGTGTATTGTTTCTTGATAGAGGCTGAGTTAATACTTGGGGGAGAAGGGATGGGCTGATCATTTCTTATTCATTTATCATAAGTAGGGTGTGTATTTAGTGGAGTGCTTGGGTGTTTGGGTATCAGTGTGGAAGGTGTTGGCTGGTGGAATAATGGATGCTGGGGCAGGAAAGGTATCAAATATTGGAATGCCCGTGCATTGCAGGATTAGTGTAGGGTAATAGCTTGTTTGGGTGCATGTTGCCTGTTGTGTGATGGGAAGGGGAAGTATTGATGGTGTTAGGAGTTGGCGTGTTCAAGCACCGGGCTTCGAGCAGACAGAGGTGGGAGGGCACTGAGTATCTGGGTGCTTTGGTGTTGGCCTGAATGGGTAATTAGGTGGTGAATGTTGGCTGATGGGAAACAGGAATTATATAATGGAGTATCATCCCATGCCCTGAGTATTAGTATCATAGTTTGGGTAACAGTACTGACTTGTCTGAGTGTTGCAGGATCATTTGAGCATTGGCTGGTGGGAGACTGAGGTTTTAGATGCTGGAGCAGTGGGTGTCCGCAGGTAGGGTGCTGGGGTGCTGGGCCAGTGGAGCATTGTAGGGTCAGTCTGTTGGAGAGCTGAGCATACATGCAGGGGGAATAAAGGTACCGAGGTTGGAAAGGCCATGAATTGGGTGAGTCTCTGGGTGGGATGAGTTAGTCGGACTATTGGTCACCACGACCTCCTGCCCCAGGCCTGGGTGTCAGTTCAGCCAGGTACCCAACCAGGTACCCTCCTGCCCGCTGGCACTCACTTGTAGGTCCAGCAGTCGCTCATGAGCTTGTACATTTCGGGTGGACACTCTGGGGGGCACTCCATCCGCTTGCCCTGCTCGATGAAGGCCATGACCTCGGGGCCCTTCATCTTCTGCTCAAGCCAGAGCCAAGTACGCATGTGAGTAACCAGGGCCCCTCCCCCCCGGCCCCTCTCCCCACCCAGCTGTCCGCCCGCCTCTGCCCCACACCTGCCTTGTAGGGCTTCTGGCCATAGGAGAAGGCTTCCCACATGGTGACCCCGTAGCCCCAGACGTCGCTGCGGCTGGAGAACTTGCGGAAGTTGATGCACTCAGGCGCGTACCACTTGAGCGGCCACTTCCCCGCCGAGCGAGCCTGGAGGGTGGGAGATGCTGCCGGGACAGGGCTCGGGGACCCTCCACACCACCGCCTCCTCCACCTGGGCACCCCAGGGCCGGGGGCTCACGGTGTAGTAGCTGTCATCAGCACCCAGTGCCTTGGAGAGACCAAAGTCGCTGATCTTGGCGTAGTGCCGGTTGACCAGAAGGACGTTGCGGGCCGCCAGGTCACGGTGCACAAAGTTCTTCTCCTCCAGGTACTTCATGCCCATGGACACCTGGTGCAGCAGCTCCGCCACGTTGCCGACGGGGACCTCCTCCCTGGGGTGCAGGGGAAGGCAGGGGCAAAGCCCACTTCTCTGACCCAGCTGAGCCTCCGTTCAACAGGTGCGTACTGGGCACCTGCTGTGTGCCAGGCATGGGCCGGGGGGACACGGCGTGAGCACAGCAGGCACAAACCTCTACCCTCATCCAGGCTCGAGGCCTTAAATTCCATCCACATACTGGGATTCCCAGACTTCACTCATTTACCTGCGTCCTCTGTGTGCCCTCAGGGGTCTCACGGGCAGCTCAAAGATAATAAAGACAAAGCCAAGTTCCTGATTGTACAAACACATGCATGCACGCACACACACACTCCTCTCTCTCCATCTTTTCATTTACTCAGAAGCACTGGCCTTGCCCTCAGCTCCTTTTCCTCACACCCAATATCCAACCCATCAGCAAACCCTGGCAGCCCTGACTTCAAAATCCCTCCAGAATCCCCCTACTCCTCTCCACGTCTGCTTCTGCCACCCTGACCCAGCCATCATCATGGCCAGCCTGGACCAGAACAGCCACCTCTGCCCTCACCCGGCACGGTCTGTCCTTCCCACACTGGAGTCAGGTCCTGCCCCTCCTTGGCTCACGGCGTCCAGGGCTCCTACCTCACTCAGGGTAAATGTCCAAGTCCTCCCCACGGCCCACGAGGCCCTGCACCATCTGCCCCATCACCTCCCTGCCCACGTCAGCTCCCCACCCCCCTGCACTCACTCTGCTTCAGCCTCGGGGCCCTACTCACAGTTCCTCTACCACACCAGGCACCTCAGGACCTTTGCACCGGCTGTGCCCTCTGTCTGGACCACTCTTCCCCCAGAGCTGCACTTGGCTGCCTCACCTTCTCACTTCTCACCTCCTACCCTGACACTCCCAACCCCCCTTTCCATAGTACTTACCTTCCAACATACTCTATACTTTACGGTACTATAATGATTATTTAAAGCCTCTCTTTCCCAACTAAAATACAGGGCAGAGAACTTTGTCTCTTTGTTCGCTGATAATCCCAAGTGCTGGTAATGGTCCCTGTCACAGAGAAATTGCCCAATGAACACCCATGGGATAACTGAGTACATGAACTGGGACCCGTGAAGGCACGCACTCCAGCAAGAGCTCAGGTTCAAGGTCATGTGCCTTGTGTCGTGAGGGTAAGAGTTTGAGGCACGAGGGAACACAAACGAAACCAATTTCTTTGGGTTAGAGATGGGCCAATTTTTTCTCTACAGGGCCTGAGAGTAAATACTTCAGCCTTTGCTGGACACATATGGTCTCTGCCACATAGTCCTCTTTGTTTTTTCCATAGACCTTTAAAAATGCGAAAGCAGGCTGTACAAGACAAGCCTGGCTGCAGTTTCCCAACCCTGCTTCAGGTTGAAGACCATCAACCGTCGGCAACTTCCCGTGCGTCATGAACTGGCCGACAGAACAGAGGTGGCAGTTGTGACAGAGCTGATACTTACAAAGCTCCTATAAGCAACGCCAGGCACCGTTCTGAGCACTTTCTATGGATAGACATCAACTCATTTGACCCTCACAAGAGCCCCTGGACGTAAATACTGTGCATCCCCGTGGTACAAATGAGGAGACTGAGGCACAGATGAATTAAGAAACCCACCTGGGGTCACACCAGTTAGTGGCAAAGCCGAAAGTCAAACCTGGGGTCAGATCTGTCATGGGCGTGAGTGTGGGCAGCAGCTGTAAGTGTGTCTATAAACGTGGGGAAATGAGTGTGGAACACACCCGTGGGTGGACAGGATCATTCCCGCCCACGCCCCCAGCCCCAAACACCTGGCCGGCCCAGAGGCTCACTTCTTCCCAAGCAGGAACTTGTGCAGTGGCCCGCCGCCCGCCATCTCCATCACCAGCATGAGGGCCTCGGCCTGGCAGACGCCGATGAGCCGCACGATGTAGGGGTTGTCCAGCTGGTGCATGATCTGCGCCTCCCGCATCATCTCATCCTTGTCCGCCTTCTCTGTGTTCTGTTTCAACACCTTGATGGCCACGTCGATCTGCTTCCTGCCGTGACGCACAGAGGGACACGTGTGAGCTGGCCCGGGCTTGACCTGGCCCCTCATCCCAACCCGACCTGCCTCTCCTCTCCCTGGACTTGTGTAGTAGATGCTGTGGTTTGCCGCCCAGTCCTCCCTGCAGCTCACAGCTCACAGCTCACAGCCAAGCCCCTCCCAGGAACTGCCCCTTGCTGAAAAGAACCGGCTCAAAGTGTCACCCTCCCCAGGGGCAGCCTGTACCAAGTGACCAGCCTATATCGAATGACCAGCCGGTGGAGTGGACGAGGGGGACTCTGTTGCATCTGCAGCTCTGCCCCAGACCTGCCCCTCCCACTCCCTCTCGGGTGCTGCCCTGGGCTCCCCCAGGTAACCCCGCCTAGCAGGCAATTTCCTGTCCCAGCGTCTGTTTCCCAGGCAACCTGAAGTCACATCCTGGCTCCAACCCCCACGGCCTTGGGAGGCAGCGCCCCCTCTGCCCCTCCCACAGCGGTTCCCCAGCCAAGGCTGGGCAGCCTACTTGCGCATGCGGTAGACGCCCTGGCGAACGGAGCCAAAGTTGCCGCAGCCAAGTTCTATGTCAGCCATGAGGAGGTTCTCGCGCTTCAGGAAGAGCTTCTTGTTTTTGAGCTCCTCGGGGTCGCTGTAAGGGCTCTCGTACACGCTGGTGTCCATGGGCATTGGTCGCGGCTTCTCTGAGGACGCTAGGCATGCTGGGCACACACACAGGCGTGTGCTCCCAAGTCAGGAGCAGGGAGAGGGATGGGGACTGAGCAGGCAGGGCAGCCTCGGTGCCCACCAGGCACATGCGCCGCAAGGCACAGGGTGCACCGTCCAGAGCATGCACGGGCACACGTGTGTGTTCATGTGCGTGTGTGCATTTGTGTGCACTCCTGGTCCCATCTGTGGGTGAGCTGGGAAGCCACGTCCAAGAGGACTCGAGTGTGCACACACACGCGTCCTCACGCACGACACCCACGTACACTCTCACCCATGTCTCGGTGTGTGATGGGGGTCCAAAGGCGTGTCTGCACAAGTAACCAATATAGTGCCAGCTGAAGCGTGCACACCTATGGGTGTGCGTGCGCTGACACGTGAGCACCCGTGTCACGCCTGCCCAGGTCTGCGTAGGCACCACGCAGCCATGTGTACAAGGGCTGCAGCTGAGCCTCTCTGTGCACAGGCAGCCGTGTATGTTCTCTGCACACACGTGCACAGGCTTACATCCACACACGAGACACACGAGCATCTGCCACAGTGCCTTTTAGGGACCTGGGCTCTGGAGCCTGTCTCCACCACCGCCTAGCTGCGGGACATGACAGTTCCCGGCCCTCCTTTCTCTTCTGTAAAATGAGAATAATTACCATGACCGCCTCATGTGGCTTGTCTGGAGGATTCAGCAAAGCTCATACACTCAGTGAGCTTGGGGCACGACTGGCAGATAGTAGGTGCTAAACAGATGTGTGTCTGTACCCGGGCTGGCCCAGGCACGGCCAGGTCTACTCCCCTGCATGTCAGCATGCCCCCCGGGTACATGCTCACAGGCGGGCATGATGCATGTGCCCACGTGGACACCTGCAGGCACAGTGCATGCACAGGGCAACCAGGCCCACCGCCCCAGGTCAGGGCTGGCACATGTCCCTCCCCTGACACACCCCAGGGCCCAGCCAGGACCCTGCTCTTGGTCTGACACGAACCCCTACACGCCTCCATCTCTGCCGACTCACCTGGTTCAGGGGTGTATCCATCTGAGTTGAGCGTGTCGATCCGTCTCTGAGGCTAAAGGTCATGGGGTCAGCAAGGGTCAGCAGGGCCAGAGCTGGGGGCATTCAGCCCCTCTCATGAGACCCACATCGTCTGAGGACTCCCAGAGATGGTGCTGGGGGTACCCTCTTCTGTTCCATGGCAGCCCCACTCTCCCCCCATCTCCTGCCCGGAGCCCCACCCTGGGAACAGGACCCATTGCCCACCCAGCTCCATCCCCAAGGCCCCAAGTCTACGGGGCTGCTGACTCACCTGGGTGAATGTGGATGGGTGGGCGGGGAGTGTGGGAGCAGCGGCCTCTGGGGGAGCAGAAGGGACAGTGAGGGGGTGGGGGCCGGGGTCTCCCGCTCACCCCTGTGCCCCGCTGCCCCGCTCACCTGAGCTGGCGCTGTTGTTGGGACAGGCCTCCTTTAGGCAGTAGATGAGCCCGTCAGCCTTCAGCTTCAGGTACTCCACCAGCTGCAGGAAGGAGCGTCAGGGCCGGGGCTCCCCTCCTCCCCAGGAGCCTGAGCACCCCGCCACAGCCTCTCCCCACAACAGGGTGTGTGGGTGGCCTACCTGCCAGAGCGTGTCAAACTTGGTCCCCTCGGGAATGCAGTATTTGCCCGCCTTGTCCTGGCTGATGAGGTAGTGGTACACAGTCTTCCCATAGATCAGAGACAGTGCATAGGTGCCCTGCTCCTTCCGGGGTCTCAGCCTGGCGGGGGATGGAGGGGGTGTCACCCCTACAACCACATGGGCCCCCTCCCCCGTGGTGCCCTCCTACTTAGGCCCCAGTTCCCACACACACGCCCTATGGGCTCTGCACCCCAGAGCCTCATGGAGAAGTGGCAGGGGCTGCGGGAGCTGAGGTCAGGCCCCACTCAACCTCCAGACCTACTGGTAACAGGCCGTGCGTGGGGCTGGCGGAGGGGGTGCTGGGGTGAGCAGAGAGGTGAATGGCCATGTTCACAGTCATCCAAGGGCAGGTATGTGGCCATCCACAGGGGAATACTGGGCCACCCATGGTGGACATTCAGCCCTGCAGGGCCTGATACTCAGACACCCACAGCTGCACACTTGGCCATTCGGGGGGAACACTTAGCCATACGCTGGGCGGCACCTGGTCCTCCATGGCTGAATACCAGACCACCCATGGTTGGACACTTGGCCACAGGTGTGGGGCGGGGAGGCACTTGGTGATTCCTGGAGGGATATTTTTTCATCTATGGTGGACACAGAGCCACTCACGGGGGACACACAGACTTAAGACCATTCTCTTGGGGAGACAAAGCTGTTCTATACATAGAATGATAAAGGCAAGTGCAAGTCCATGGCTAGATCACAGGGCACCTTCGTACACATCAGGACAAGTCACCTTGCCATCACAGGAGACCCACCAGTTATCATAACAGATGACCTTTAACAGAATGAAACCCTTGATTGTCCTCTTCTGGAAATTTGCCAAAACAAATAAATCTTCCATGTCTATCGATCAGAATTAAGCCCCTAAAAGATGGTGCCTTCATGCAGTAAGAACCTGTCCAACCACACACACACACGCACACACACACACACACACACACACACACAGAGACCAATTTAGGGCCACCTGCACCCTCCCATCCTATTGTAAAACTAGTCAGCATCTCCCACAAAATAGTTTTGTCTTGAGTTCCCAGCACAAGTTTCTATTCCAGGGTTAAGTGTAGATTTCTAATGGACGAGGGAGGGGCAGCTATTTCTGGAGGTGGTCTCAGGCTCTGTGGACACTGTAGACAACAGACCAATAATCTAGGGGATTGAACTAAGTTACACAAGAGCTGGCTGGGAGCGCACAGCAGGAAATAGCCATGGGATGACCCACAGGTGGGCACCATCAGAGTGTAAACTCTCAGGGCTTGGGCCCTGCCCATGGATATTAATTCACTGGACAAATATTTACTAAGTGTTGACCACATGCCAGGCATTATTCTAAAGGCAGGAGTACAGTGGTGAACAAGACAGACACGAGCCCACCTTGCAACCCTTCCTTAGGCCAAAGAGACAGAGAAATGTCCCTTAAATCTCCATGGCAAAACATGAGTGAGGGATGGAGGGGTGGCTGTGAATATCCCATTCATTGCCGGACAGCAAGTTCCCCAAAGAACAATGCAGTGAAGGCTGACATAGTGACCAGGGCAGCCTACCTGGACATGTGGAGAGATAGGAAACAGGGTGGGGAGCAATGGGGGAGCACCAAAGGCAAGGAAGAGAATCCCACAACAAACTAAGAAATGCAAATGTCCCACAGAAAGGAAGGAGCTTCCATAACTAGACTGGTGGGCTGGTCTGGAGGTGATTGTCTCTAACTACTAGTTCTCTTCTTTTGAGAAGTGAAAATACTTCATAAGGTCAAAACCTTAAGTTTTGAACTGACAACAAAAACTCAATGCCCAGAGGGCAGAGAGCAGAAGCAAGAAGAACTACAATTCTGCGGCCTGTGGAATGAAAACCACATTCACAGAAAGACAGACAAGATGAAAAGGCAGAGGACTATGTACCAGATGAAGGAACAAGATAAAACCCCAAAAAACAACTAAATGAAGTGGAGAAGACAGGCAACCTTCCAGAAAAAGAATTCAGAATAATGATAGTGAAGATGATCCAGAACCTCAAAAAAAGAATGGAGGCAAAGATCGCGAAGATGCAAGAAATGTTTAACAAAGATCTAGAAGAATTAAAGAACAAACAAACAGAGATGAACAATACAATAACTGAAATGAAAAATACACTAGACGGAATCAATAGCAGAATAACTGAGACAGAAGAATGGATAAGTGACCTGGAAGACAGAATGGTGGAATTCACTGCCACAAAACAGAATAAAGAAAAAAGAATGAAAAGAAAGATAGCCTAAGAGACCTCTGGGACAACATTAAATGCAACAACATTTGCATTATAGGGGTCCCACAAGGAGAAGAGAGAGAGAAAGGACCCGAGAAAATATTTGAAGAGATTATAGTCGAAAACTTCCCTAACATGGGAAACGAAATAGCCACCTAAGTCCAGGAAGCGCAGAGAGTCCCAGGCAGGATAAACCCAAGGAGAAACATGCTGAGACAGATAGCAATCAAACTGACAAAAATTAAAGACAAAGAAAAATTATTGAAAGCAGCAAGGTAAATACCTAGGAATAAACCTCCCTAAGGAGGTTAAAGACCTGTACTCAGAAAACTATAAGACACTGATGAAAGAAATCAAACATGACACAAACAGATGGAGAGATATACCATGTTCTTGGATTGGAAGAATCAATATTGTGAAAATGACTATACTACCCAAAGCAATCTACAGATTCAATGCAATCCCTATCAAATTTCCAGTGGCATTTTTTACAGAACTAGAATAAAAAATATTAAAATTTGTATGGAGACACAAAAGACCCTGAATAGCCAAAGCAGCCTTGAGGGGAAAAAAATGGAGCTGGAGGAATCAGACTCCCTGACTTCTGACTATATTACAAAGCTACAGTAATCAAGACAATATGATACTGGCACAAAACTGGAAATATAGATCAATGGAACAGGATAGAAAGCCCAGAGATAAACCCACGCACCTATGGTCAACTAGTCTATGACAAAGGAGGCAAGGATATACAATGGCAAAAAGACAGTCTCTTCAATAAGTGGTGCTGGGAAAACCGGACAGCTACATGGAAAAGAATGAAATTAGAACACTCCCTAACACCATACACAAAAATAAACTCAAAATGGATTGGAGACCTAAATGTAAGACTGGACACTATAAAGCTCTTAGAGGAAAACAGGAAGAACGCTCTTTGACATAAATCACAGCAAGATTTTTTTTGATCCACCTCCTAGAGTAATAGAAATAAAAACAAAAATAAACAAATGGGACCTAATGAAGCTTAAAAGCTTTTTCAAGTCAAAGGAAACTACAAACAAGATGAAAAGACAACCCTCAGAATGGGAGAAAATATTTGCAAACGAATCAATAGCAAAGGATTAATCTCCAAAATATATAAACAGCTCATGCAGCTCAATATTAAAAAACAAACAACCCAATCAAAAAATGGTCAGAAGACCTAAATAGACACTTCTCCAAAGAAGATATACAGATGGCCAAAAAGCACATGAAAAGCTGCTCAACGTCACTAATTATTAGAGAAATGCAAATCAAACTACAATGAGGTAACACCTCACACCAGTTAGAATGGACATCATCAGAAAATCTACAAACAACAAATGCTGGAGAGGGTGTGGAGAAAAGGGAACCCTCTTGCACTGTTGGTGGGAATGTAAACTGATACAGCCACTATGGAGAACAGTATGGAGGGTCCTTAAAAAACTAAAAATAGAATTACCATATGACCCAGCAATCCCACTACTGGGCATATACCCAGAGAAAGCCATAATTCAAAAAGACACACGCACCCCAATGTTCATTGCAGCACTATTTACAATAGCCAGGTCATGGAAGCAACCTAAATGCCCATTGACAAACAAATGCATAAAGAAGATGTGGTACATATATACAGTCGAATATTACTCAGCCATAAAAAAGAATGAACTTGGGTCATTTATAGAGACGTGGATGGACCCAGAGACTGTCATACAGAGTGAAGTAAGTCAGAAAGAGAAGAACAAATATCGTATATTAACACATATATGTGGAACCTAGAAAAATGGTACAGATGAACCGGTTTGCAAGGCAGAAATAGAGACACAGATGTAGAGAACAAATGTATGGACACCAAGGGGGGAAGTGGGGGAGGGGGTGGGATGAACTGGGAGATTGGGATTGACATGTATACACTAATATGTATAAAATAGATAACTAATAAGAACGTGCTGTATAAAAAATAAATAAAATAAAATTCAAAAAAATAAAAAAACTCAATGCTCAGCCACTCATCAGCAAACGTGTGTGGAATATTGAAAAAAAACAGCACAATATTAGACCTTCCTTCCCATCAATAAGTGGAACCTAGTTCTGTATCTCCTGAATCAGGGATTGAACATGTGACTTGCTTTGGTCAATAAGACATTAGCAAACAGGACACAAGGAGAGGCTGGAAAAGTGGTTGACACTGGGGTTTGCCTGCCCTTTCTCGCTTCTCCTGGCAGCCCTGCAACGACCATGGAAGTGAGTCCACACTAGCCTGCTGGAGAAGCCATATGAAGGAGAATCAAGGCATCCCAGGCTGCCATCTGCCAGACATGTGAGTGAGGCCATCCCAGACCATCAAGGCCCAGTCAATCCTTCAGCTGACTGCGGCCACACAACTGAGCTCAAAAGAAACCAGCTGAATAACCACCCAGCTGAACTAAGCCCAAATAGCCAACCCATTGAATCAAGGCTGAATAAATGAATGTTATTTTAAGCTACAACAGTTTAGGGTGGTTTGTTACACAGCAAAGGCTAACTGATACACTGTCTTTGGAAAGAGACATGTGAGTTCACAAAAGAGCAGCCACCAATCCCACGTAGGCAAAGACTACTATACTGGTGTGGTCACCATATATATTTCAGTGTCACAAATTCTACTTTATTTACCAAAAAAACCACCAGGTGGTGGCAGTTCTTCATCCTTGTAGTTCAAGCCTGAACTTAAACTAGAGGTACAGGCTAAGAAATCAACTTGTATCTCCACTTTTTTTTTTTTTTTTGGCTATGCCATGAGACTTGTGGGATCTTAATTCCCCAACCAGGGATTAAACCTGTGACCCCTGCAATGGAAGCATGCAGTCCTAACCACTGGACTGCCAGGGAATTCCCTCCACTTTAAAAATAATATATAGAACCTGACAACAGTGAAAAAAATAAGAGCTACCATTTATTAAGATGCTCGTTCTAAATTCTTCACACATTTGTCATTTAATCTTCGCAGCATCCTCCACAAGATACCTACCTTGTCCTATTATTATCCACATTTTGCAGAGGAGGAAGCTGAGGCTCAAGAACACTACACCTCTTGCTTAAACTGCACAGTTGATTAGGGGTAGAGCCAGGATGCCAATCCATTTCTGACCCTCCAATTAATTGCTACATGGGACTGACACCCAGCCCAGCCACAGCAAGTTGCTTCTTCTCCGTGTGCCTCAGTTTCCTCACATGTAAAATGAAAAAACAGAACTAACCCAGACTTCAGGGCTCCAAAGATGAGGTTCAGGATCAACCATGATCTCATATAACTGTAGGCATAATCTTTGGGGTAAATATGTTTTGGGGATTGTGAGAAGGGTTCAGCTTCACTAAAATTCCCAAAGGGGTCAGTGATCCATTAGGAAACAATTAACAATATGTTCTTGAAGGCCCTTTCCAGGGTTCAAGTGTCTTTTCAAGTTGAATCAACCAGTCCCACAGATGCTGCAATTATGCAGAAAGGAAGCGAGCTTTGACAGCAAACAGCATTAGGTATAATTCCAACCATTCATCAGCAGCTCTGAACGGTGGTCACTGGTAAGCATTCCAGGCCACAGTGGTGTGTCTTTCTATCACACCCACACCCTTGCCACAGAACCAGACCAGTCCTGGGCTTGTCCCAAGCATCGTGATGCATCAGGGATGTTCCTTCACCCCTGCCTCATGAGAGGTTCTGCGCCTACAGCTTTGACCTTCAGCCCCTAGCTACCCACATACAGAGAAAGCAGTTATTGACAACAGGAACCACAAGAAAAATCTATAGTGCTTCTGTCAGAAGCATGCCCTGCCTAATTTTCCAGGAGTCTGGTTCATGGTGGTGGCTTCTGGTCTCTTGACACTTCCCTGCATGAGCCACTGTCCCTCATAATGTCACTGCTCCAACTGCTTCTGAACCCCAGCATCAGCCCCAGTCTCTATACTGTACCCAGATCCTAGCTCCCTCAGTCTCAGCCTGCTGTGGCCAATGCTGGTCCTACCCACCTCTGAGACTTCAAGCCACCTCGATATCCAAAGCACCTACAGCCGCTGGCCCTGGTTCTCCAGAGATTCCTCTTATCCCAACAGACTGGTTAACTCCAAGCCTGTTATAAACTCTGCTGTGTTAATGGAGAAAGTTTGCAAACTTTTCCTTTGGGCAGTGGAATTGTTTGTCAAGCAACATCTTCCATAGAAACTTAAGATATGAAACACGTCAAAGCTGAGCTGGGGGGACTTCCCTGGTGGCGCAGTGATTAAGAATCCTCTTGCCAACGCAGGGGACACAGGTTCGAGCCCTGGTCCAGGAAGATCCCACATGCCGCAGAGCAACTAAGCCCGTGCTCCACAACTCCTGAGCCTGCGCTATAGAGCCCCCAAGCCACAACTACTGGAGCCTGCGTGCCACAACTACTGAAGCCCACGCACCTAGAGCCCATGCTCCACAACCAGAGAAGCCACCACAATGAGAAGCCCGTGCACCACAAGGAAGAGTAGCCCCTGCTCACCACAACTAGAGAAAGCCCGCACGCAGCAATGAAGACCCAGCACAGCCAAAAATTAATTAATTTTTTAAAAAGAAGCTGAGTTGGGATGGGGCTCAGAATCCCCCCCTGTTCCACCCTCTACTCACTTCTTCCACCCCTTCCCCCCAGAATCTTTTGATATTGTCAGGGGCCTTAGGGAATCTGGGAGAAAGTTTTAAACCATTGGAATGGTGGAATCATTATCTCTATGAGTACGTGTGTTTGTGTGAGGTAGGAAGGAGAGATGGGGAAGGGAGGGGTGGGGAGGAAAGAAAAAGAAAGAAAAACCGAGACAAAAGAGAGGCAAAGACTGTGAGGTGATGAAAGGCTGAACTGGGGACATGAGATGAAACCAGAGAAGGGAACCTAGATTGTAAAAAGAAAGAAAAATGAAATTACATGTTACAAAGGAGAAAGCAGCTACAAGGAGAAAGAATTGGCTGCACCAACAGGAAAGGTGGAGAACCCCCCTTCGTTGTGTCCGGCTTGGAGAGAGCCCCTGGACACTCAGGTACCTGGGGTAACTTGTGCAAGAGCAAGTGAGATGTGAACGTGGGGAGATGTGTGACCAATGGCCGAGAAGGTCTTAGTGAGCATCACGCTTGAGGGGGGGCAGCGTGTAGCATCCTGATGAAGCAGGTGACAAGCATCTGGACAAGTACCGGCCATCACTAGGTACTAGAAGGTGGAGCCCTCTAGAAGGACCAGATGCAGGCTCTGCCTTCCAGTTCATAGTCCAAAAGGAAAGATGCCCCAAATGCCCACATTTGAGACGCCCATCACCCTCATTATGGCCTCCTTGTTCTAATCCTCTGATAGACTGTTTGCAAAACTGGCTGCCTTAATTATTCTCCCTTGGGTAGTCCCTTCCCCACAGTGACTCTGGTCTGAGCCAAGTGGCTTGCTTTGGCCAAGAGGACATCAGTTACATTACACAAGCAGAGGCTTGAAAAGTGCTTGTGTATTGTAACTTGCCTTCTCTGACTGTTCTTGGGAACCCTGCAACCACCACCATGTGAACAAGTCCAGGCTAGCCTGCTCGATGATGACAGCACTGCAGCCTACTCATCCCTATCGCCCAGGTGACACTGAGCCAATAGCCAGAGCCATGGTCATCCCAACCTATTCAGTCCCAGCCCAGCTGACCTAAAGCAGAAGGACTACTCAGCTGACTCACAGAATCATGAGAAGTAATAAACTGTTGTTTTGAGTCAGTAAGTCTTGGGACAGCTTGTTACACAGCAAAAGCTAACTGATACAAATACAAAGTTGAGTTTCCCTCTTAGAGAAAACAGACCTATCTTAACTTGTTCACAAGCCGTCCTTGCAGCTGAGTATTATCTGTAACATGCAATTACAGCCTAAATTTACAGCCTAAATCTGTTAGGCAGGGTGAAAAAAAATTATTTTATCAGCTGACAGTAGAGTCTTGTAGAGGGACCTGCATCTTGTGGGAGACCTGCAGGTAATCTGGTACACATGCTCAAACCTCACATGGGTGGGGGAAATCAAGGGAAAGGGGTCAGTTCCTCCAAGTGGGATGGCCCCAGGAGAGGGAACAGCCCAGCAGGGAGGTGGGTGAGAGCAAGGATTCAGCCAGGCAGGATGTCAGGCCAAGAAGCAACCAAGAGAACAGAGACCCTTGAGAATTAACATCTCAAGGGGAGGATGCTAGACTTCCTGAGGTCACAGGAAAGAGACAGGCACCAAGTTTCTCCATATCTCAAGGCCTGAGTGGCCTCGGCTGACATCTGGATAACATCTGCTATACAACGAACCCATGTCCAGACCAGAAAGCAGCAGCCCCAGCAGGGGGCTTTAGACAGACTCTTTCATAATAACAAACTCACGAACAGCCACGTGGTTCAGCTGTGGCTCATGCTCAGGCAGAGATACGCACATTCACCCACTTGAAATAACCCTTAGTGCATTTTTAGTATATGCCAGATACTATACTATTGCTTTACACATATTAATTCCTGCGATCCCATAAGAGACCCTTGGGTAGGTACTACCATCATCCACTGTGCGGTTAGAGGAAGTTGCTTCAACGCTCTCCCAGCGCTCCTACCTCACTCAGGGTCAAAGCCAAAGTCACCTCCCTGCCTTCTCCCCCTCCCACTCCAGTCCTCACTTACTAAGCTCCAAGCACACTGGCCTCCTTGCTGATTCTGGAACATGCCAAGAACCTCCTCCTGGTCTGTGTTCTTGCCAGGAACACCTTCTCCCAGAGCACTCACAGCCCACTTCTCACCTCCTTCGGTTCTTTACGCAGAAGCCACCCGATTGGAGAGGCCTTTTCTGGCCACCTAAGCTCAACTTGGAGCCCCCCTCCCCAGCTCCATATATAGCACTTGCCACCATCTGACATACTCTATGTTTTAGCGATTCATCCTTCTTTGTCTACCTGCTCCACAAGGACGGGGATTTGTGTCTGTCCTGTGCACTGCCACGTCCTCAATGCCCGAAACAGTGCATGTGGTAACTGTTCAACAAATATTTGGTGAATGCAGGAGAGGAAATCCAAGTAGGCAGCTCCGATTGCTGCCCAGCGTTCCCAGATGGTAAGTAGCAGACGCTGGATTCCAACCCAAGCCGCCCAACTCTGAAGTCCTCACCACTGCTGCCCCTCTCGCATATCACGTCCCTGCGCACATTCAGAAAAGCACTACCCACTCACACTTGTGAGCGCAGGCACACCCCTCCCCGCCCACCTGCACACTGAGGTCTGCCCCAGCCTCACCACCCCACAGCCCCAGGCTCTAAGCCCCACATACAGGAACTTGCCGTCCGTCTGTGAGCCTGAGTAGAGTTTGCGCTCCGCCTCCTCGCGCGTCAGGCTTTTGTGGTACCAGGGCATCCGCTCGTGAGCCGTCGTGGCAATGAGCTTCTCCACCTGAGGGGCCTGGCTGATGATGGCCTGCTCCAGGGCCTCGCCCTAGGGAAGAACGGGAGGGTGGAGAAGACTTGTGTCTCCAAGTAGGCGGCCACAGGACACCTCTTCCATCTCCTGGACCCTCCCAATTGTCTCTTTCACATGAGACAGCCCACCCACCCAGGCGCACCTAGGGGGTGAGTCATTTAGGCTGTTAATGAAAGCCAAGCCCCCTCATCTCTATGGTCCCGCCCCAAGCCATCCAGGCCCTGCCCATCCAGGGCCACGGCCCAGGCCCCGCCTTCTAGCCGGCCCCAAGCTCCCCTCCAGCTTGAAGATCTGACACTGGTAATCGCGCCCCATGGTGCACTGCATGTTGTCGAAGACCACAACCCACCGCCCCTGCCGGCCAACCTACCCCAGAGCACCGCCCCCACCATCCTCTCAGGCCCCTCTCCCAGCCCAAGCCTCGCCTCCTCCGGACTCAGCGTGACCTCCACCTACCCCGACCTCCACTTTGCCATCTGCCTCTGACAAGCACCATGGCTTGTCAGGCCCCTGCCTCCGAGGCCTCCTCCCAGGCCCGCCCCCAGTCAGGCCCCAACCCTCCAGCATCTAAAACGGTAGCAGCACAGCATAATACAGGCTAGCGAAGACCACCACTCTCCCCCAGTTCCATTGCTCCCTCGGCCCCAAGGGCCCGCCCTTCCCGGCCCCGCCTTCCCAAGGCCCGCCCCTCCGGCCACGCCCTCCCAAGACCCGCCCCTTCGGCCCCGCGCTCTCACCTCCAGTTTCCAAGTCTGGCGCACGTAGTCGCGCACCATAGCATCTCGTAGGCTGTCGAAGACCCCGGGCTGCGGCTCGAGCCCCGACGGCCGGTTGCACGGCTTGCGCAGGTTGCAGGGCAGCCCGTCTGGGTCGCGCGAATAGAACTCGCAGAGCTCAGCGGGGCCGCAGTGCGCTTTTCCGCCCGCAATAGCGTAGGTGCCGTTGAGCTGGCGCTCGATGGGGAAGTGGTGGAAGCGCACGTCGTGCACGAGCGAGAGCACATAGCCGCCCAGAGAGCGCAGGCAGTGGCGCAGCAGGAAGAGCCCGTCGGCCATGCCCGCCAGCTTCAGGTGCTCCTCGGCCTCGGCGCGCGAGATGCTGCCGTAGAAGAAGGGCAGGTGCGCCGCGGGGTCCGGCATCGCCGCCGCTGCCCTGAGCAGGGTACGGGCCCCTGCGCCTCTTCAGACTCTGTGAGTTCAGAGCGGGATTGGGGGCACGTCAGGGCCTCGGTTTCCCTTCCTGAACCCGTCCATTGTACCCAGAGATAGTAGGAGAGAGCCCGCATTAAAGGGCATCCGTGCGGCACACCTGAGCGTGCCGATCATGCAGAGCCTGATTTGTGCCGGAGTCGACTTGGAAAGGGGGCCCAGCCTACGGGACTCAGACTGGGGAGTCCCAAACCAGCCTTTGACTTTTCAGACCTAGTACGGAGCGCCCCACTGGCCACGACACAACAGCACCT
This sequence comes from Neophocaena asiaeorientalis asiaeorientalis, assembly GCF_003031525.2. Classification (NCBI taxonomy): domain Eukaryota; kingdom Metazoa; phylum Chordata; class Mammalia; order Artiodactyla; family Phocoenidae; genus Neophocaena; species Neophocaena asiaeorientalis. Next base: position 8,066,814 of record NW_020173116.1, on the reverse strand, counting down.
GGAACCTTCATCCACCTCCCAAACACGTGTTGAATTCTTACTGTGTTTCAGGATGGAGATATGGGTGAATAAGAGACATGATCCCTGCCCTCCTGAAGATAACAGTCTGAGGGAGAGGGGATGCAATAAACAAGGAGAGACAAAAATAATTACAGATTGAGGTCAGTGTTCTAAAGGAAATAAATAGAGTGAGATCAAGAGGGAAGAAGCCACTGTAGCTGGGATGGTCACATTCTTTGGGGAGGTAGCATTTGAGCTGAGATCCGGAGGAAAAGGAGGAGCTCACTTCTCAAAAAGCATGGAGGGGAGCACATCAGGCAGAAGGAACAGCAAGTGCCAGGGCCCGGAAGCTGGAACAACTTTGCTCATCAAAGGACCTTGACTCCATTAGCCTTCCCGACTCTTTCCTCTGACCCTTTCCCAGCAACCTTAGAAATTCCCCTTAGCCCTGCCCCCTCTGCCTTCATGAACGAGTGTCTAGAAAGCATAAGCTAATCTGAATACCCGTTAATAGGGGATTGGTTAAATACATTAGGATTTAACTCCAATGTGAACTGCGATACAGTCATTAAACAAAATGAGGTTTGGAAAGTATGACCCTATATGGGGAGGAGGAAGTAAGGACATATAGATAAATAGATACCTGGTGAGGAAGATATCTAACCTGAAATTATCCACCTTCAACTTTCTAGGGTGATGGTGATGTCCATCACCCTAGAAGCATTGTGTTACACAGGTGTCTGAATTGCTCAAAATTCAGAGAGAACATAAAATTAAATTAATGTGAAAACGAAAAAAAAATTCAGAAAATGTACCAACTTGAGTTGTTCATTTTATTGTATTTGGGCCCCTCAGTAAAAAAGGAACCATAAAATATTGAACCCTGGTCAGTGATCTGCGTGCAGAAATATCTAGGTGTGATGGGTAGTGATGACTGTAATTTACTTTGAAAGGCATCAAAAAATAATGTTGATGGATGGACGGATAAGCAGATTGATAAAGGTGAGTCTTGCTGTTCGCAGTATTTCTATAAAGTATTGGATTAGGAAGTACTGAGCCATTGCTTCTAGAAGAAATCCAGTGTCAGGTTCCTTGAAGCCTCTGGTCACAATATTTTCATCAACCGATCAGTACATAACCTTGTTTTATGTACTTCTGTTTAAAGACAACTTACATAATTATATTGTTGATTCATTAACATTGAGCTCTTGACCAGCAGCCCCGTAACTGTAAGCTTACCCAACACATACTTTTTCTGTGAGGCACAGCCCAGCCTTCTTGCACTTAGGAACACTAGACAGCACCTCAGCACTGTCCTTGGGGGCCATTTAAACAGTGAAATCACCGACGTAAAGCACAAAAATGTGGCACTAAATAGACTGTGAGAAAGAGACTTATTTACAGTATGAGCTGAATCGAGAAGGCAAAGCATCCCCTTGCTCAACCTCAAAGAACCAGCACATCGGTTGACTCAAATTTCACACCACTCTGCACACGCCCTCCAATGACCGTGAAAGCGCAGCGAGCATTGGTTTTGGTGGTTACAAAGAAATTTTAGCAAGTAGGCGAACTGGCAGATATGGAATCCAATACTAATGAGGATTAACCGTATGTGATAAAGCAAATATAGCAAAATGTCCATTGTAGAATCGAGGGGGTGGATAATTTGTACAACTAATTGTTCCTGTTTTCTGTGTATTTGTAAGTTTTTAGATAATGTTGAAAAAAATTATTTCCCCTTAACAGTTTCTGGTCGTTTCTCTACTGAGATGGGCCCACTTAAGGCCACCCAGGCATAGTTTTGCATTCAAGGAAGGCTCCTTGGGTACCCTTCTTACTTAAGCAATTGTAAGCAGGGGGTGCAAAGCAAGCTTTTGTGGATTGAGAAAGGCTGCCTTTCCCTGGGCGTTCAGGAACATGCAAGGATGGGCACTGGAGCCAAGAGGAAGATACTAGAGCGGGAATCGGGTGAGGTCTGAATCGGCGCAGCTGGAGGAGGGGCCGGAATCTGCGTTCTAACCAGATAGCGTCTAACGCTGGGGTTGGGAGAGCCAGGGCTGTGGGGGTCTTGGATGTCCCGATAGTTACAGGCAGGTGATTAATCGGGGACCTGGAGATGCAGGTCACCATCCCAGAAGAGTGTTTTAAAAGAGTCAGAAGGGCTCCTAGGTATTCATCCTAGAGAAATGGAAACTTACGTTCACACAAACACCTGCACAGGAATGTTTATAGCAGCTCTATTCACGACTGCCAAAATGTAGGAACAACTCAAATGTTTCCCAACAGATGAATAGATAAAGTGTGGTATATCCCTGCAGTGGGGTACTACTCAGCCTGAAATGGAAGGAAATGCTGATACACACATGAATGAATCTCAAAGGCGTCAGGTTAAGTGAAAGGGGCCAGACTCAGAAGGCTACAAACCATATGATTCCATTCAAAACTGTAGAACAGGGTGTGGAGAAAAGGGAACCCTCTTGCACTGTTGGTGGGAATGTAAATTGATACAGCCACTATGGAGAACAGTATGGAGGTTCCTTTAAAAAATGAAAAACAGAACTACCATATGACCCAGCAATCCCACTCCTGGGCGTATACCCAGAGAAAACCACAATTCAAAAAGACACATGCACCCCAATGTTCATTGCAGCACTATTTACAATAGCCAGGTCATGGAAGCAACCTAAATGCCCATCGACAGACGAATGGATAAAGAAGATGTGGTACATATATACAATGGAATATTACTCAGCCATAAAAAGGAAAAAAATTGGGTCATTTGTAGAGATGTGGACGGACCTAGAGACTGTCATACGGAGTGAAGTAAGTCAGAAAGAGAAAAGCAAATACCGTATATTAACACATATATGTGGAATCTAGAAAAATGGTACAGATGAACCAGTTTGCAGGGCAAAAATTGAGACACAGATGTAGAGAACAAACGTATGGACACCAAGGGGGGAAAGCGGGGGAGGGGGCAGTGCTGGTGGGATGAACTGGGAGATTGGGATTGACATGTATACACTAATATGTATACAATAGATAACTAATAAGAACCTGCTGTATACATAAATAAATAAATAACATAAAAGGAATAAAAACAAAACGAAACAAAAAACTGCAGGGCCACGCAGTGGCTGCCAGAGGCAGCAGGCCCAGTGGGGAGCAGGGGTGATGGGATGTGGATGGACTGCAAAGGGGTATGAGGGAATTCAGGGCAATAGCCTGTACCTTGACTGAGATCGCAGTTTCTCAGCTGTATGCATGTGTCAAATCTCACAGAATTTTTCACTAAAAGGGGTGAATTTTACTGTATGTAAATGATACCTTAATTTTTTTTTTAATTAAAAGGGGAGAAAGGGAGCTGGAAGGTATAGACACACCAGGCACTACAAATATTAACTGAAATAGGAAAGAGAGAGCTGTCTACACTCCTGCCTCACTTCCTTGATTCCCTCTGTCTCATCCGGCCTCACAGTCTGCTCCCCTCACCTCCACCAGGCTGCTCTCCAGCTGCAGGGAGCAAGATATCAGCACCTGATGGGCACCAGACAAGAACTTCGTGCCCTCTTCCAGGCTGGGTCCCCTGCGTGATGGACACTGTGACCCCCACACAGACACTCTTGGGTCCTTCGCCAACCCCCTGGCTTGCCGCCTTCCTCTCTGACGGTTCCTGCTCTCTCTCTCCTTCTCCAACCCCCGTCCCCTACTTGGGCCATCCCGTCTGTGGCTACCCACGCTGCCACTCCCACTTGTCTCATCCAGATCTCTCCCCTGAGGTCGGTTTGTGCCGCCATCACCTCCTTTGATCTCCACCTGCTGTGTCTCTTAATAAAACCTGAGATCCAGATCGAACTCACACGGTGACTGTGGTCGGCTGAACCCCACAGTCTGTTTCCCGCATGAGCTGAAGCTCCGGGATCTGCAAGTTGCTTTTAGGCGATTCTTCCCCAAGGCCTCCGTTGCTCAAGAACCTACTGTGGCTCCCTCCTGCCTACATCATTGAATCAGACTAAATTCCTCGGCCCTCCCTCTGCTCCAGCCAGGCTGCACTATGAACATTCCTTCAAATGCACCTCCGTGCAGTGTGGTCCACCGGATATACCCTCCCCACTTCTCTCCACTCCCCCAGGCCAGCCAGCCCTGCCTGGCAGACTCACAGCCCTGCTCCCCACAGGGTATCAGGACCTAAGGCAAGGCAGCGAAGAGAGGGTTCGTCCAGGGACCATGGGGAGGGGTGGGGGTAGTGAAGCTGGTCTCTGGGGCAGGAAGCTGTGGCAGGAAACTGTCAACAACACAGTTTGAGAAGCTCCACCCTGTGGTGGCCACAGGTGCAGCCTGGGTAGCCGGAGGCGGATTAGTGCAGAAGCGGGAGTGGGGAGAGGCTGCCTCTTGAGACCCAGTCCAGGGCCAGAAGCCATGATTGGCCATCTCGGACCTGAGTCCAAGGTGTCCCAGAGGCAGAAGCCTTCCCCGTGCATTCTCAGCTTTATCCCCACTTCCCTGTCCCTTTGCCAATAACAACGACAACAGTAATAACAGCAGCTTTCAGAGCCTGGCCGGTCTGCAGCCTCCTGGAGGATCAGATGTTTCTGTCCTGAGCCATGGCCCTGCAGGCTGCACGGCTTTCCTCAGAGACATGCCCACCATGAGACTTCCCCACCCCACTCCTGCCTGGGCTGACCCCCTCCATCCTCCCCTTGAGCTTGCAAGGTCCTTGTGAGTTCAGAGATGCTCATTTGGCCTTCCCATTGTTTGCAGCTCCACAGAGAGACCACGGGACCCCAGCCTCGTTCTCATAGCCCAGGTCCTGGGGAAAGGGGAGGAAAGTTTGATCCTTGGCTAGAGGGATCTGCCTGAAATCCCACCCTTCAAGCATCCTTTTTGGGGACAGGCAGGGTTAAATTATACCTGTTCCAGACACACAGGATGCCCCAAACATACTTTGAAGGAAATACGGTCAAGAGATCAACTATGTTTACAAAAGCTGTGGAAAGCATATTTGCATATTAAAGGCTCTGAGAAGACCTGCCAGGAAAGGACGACGCTTTTTAGCTTTGTTTAATCCTCACACCGAAGTAGCAGGGCCTGGAAGTGCTGCTGTTCCACAGAACAGACTCAGTATCCAAAGCCCCAGTTAAATGTCTACCATGAGACACCAGAGGGAAGACTGAGGCAATGATCCCACTGGACTTGGCAGGTCTGGAGGCCCCAGGTGCCACCCACAGCCAGACATCAAGTGTCCCCACCCAAGGAATGGGGGTGCAGCCCCTCACTGCCCATGCCTCCTCTCAAGACCCCAAGTCCCCCCTAAAGCCACCCTTCCTGCTCCCCAGTCCGCAGGCCACCAACAGAGGCAGCACAGACATTTGTCAGCTAACAAAATGCAAAATGCCATCTTGGTTACGTTCCAAGTCACAGAGACAGCAGTTAGCACAGTGCCCTGGATGGCAACAGGCTCCTTATCTTTCCCCTGACACCAGGGCATCAGATCTGATCATGGAATCATGGATCTACTGGGTAGTAGAAGTGTGGTCCTGGGCAGGGAGTCATGCTCGCCAGACCCACCTGGAACACAGCGCCAGTGAAGGTGCCCAGCGCTGCGGGGCTGCGGGGATTCCGTGAGAGAAGGCTCACCAAGCACTGAGCATGGGGCCTGGCCCGCCCTTGTCCTGGCCCGTCCTTTTCTGCTCACAGCCCTCCAGGACTCCCACGTCACTCAAGGTTAAAGCCCAGGTTCTTACGGCGGCCTTGCCCAATCTGCCCCATCACCTCCTGGCCTGCAGTTACTCCCCACCAGCCACACGGGCCTCCTTATGTTACTTGTTCAGAGCACTGGAACAAATCAGGCCTGGTCCAACCTCAGGGCCTTTGCACTGGCTGTTCCCTTTGCCTGAACACACTTCCCCCAACACCCCTCACTTCATTCGGGTCTCTGTGTAAATGTCACCTCCTCCTCCAAGAGGTCTTCCCTGACCTCCCTCTCTAAAATCGCCTCCCCTTCTCTCTCTATCCCTGACCCAGCGTTACTGCTCTTCACCACTGAAAATATGATGTACTGTCAACTTGTTGCCACAGGATCTTTGTCCCCTGCTAGAATGTAAGCACGGTGAGAGTGGACATGGTCTCCTTCCCCTGCCTATACCAGCCAGGCACATCGTAGGTGCCCCATAAATGTTCGTGGTGGGCAGAGGCTACTGATACTGGGGTACCTGGGAAGGTATGCAGCCCGCTGTGGTGGGTGGAGACCCCTCTGCAGGTCCTTGGAATTTGGCAGCCTGATGAGGGATGAGGGGCTGTGGGGGCCTCCCTAGGAGAGAATAGTGAACGGAGGACCTAGCGGCTTCCTCCCCTAACCAGTGGTGGGAGAGGAGAGGACCAATCGGAGGAGATTTCACACAGGCTGTTCCCTCTGCCTGGAACAGTGCCCACACCCTTCTCCAGGCCACCCTCAGCTGTCCCTTCCACCCAGAAGTGTTCCATGATTTCCCCCCTCCCTCCCCAGCTGAGTCAGGCACCTCCTCTGTTCTCCCAGGGCCCCGTCCTCCCGCATCACAGCCCTGGTGGCCACGTATGATCAGTCTGTTTGCTCCACCGTCTCTGACCAGCACGAGCTCCCCAAGGCAGAGCCTATGCCTGTCTTGTTTTCATGATAGCCCCTGCTTCCTCCCGACAAATACTTGTCAAGCGGGCAACAATAACAATAGCCTCTGTACTGAAGACTTTACGACACCTCTTCTGAGCCTTATCCATTTAATCTAATCCTCACCGCAATTCCATCAAACGGGAACTGTTATCCCCATTCCTCAGCTGAAGAAACTGAGGCTCAGAGAGGTTAATGTCATGTTCAGAATCATGTAGCCTGTGAGTGGCAGTCAGGATTTGAACTCAGGTCTCTCTGACCAGCAGCCAGCACTAGCCACTCTAGTGCGTGGCCATTAGGAGAATGCAATCCACGGCTCTGACCTGGGTCCCCAGGGGCTCCCATGCCTGCCTGGCCCAGGTGTCGCTGCACTTTGAGCTGCCTTCAACTGTCAGGGCAAAGAGTGCTGGCCTGTTGGGGGCTGGAAGCAGGTCCCCAGGCCTCAAACAGACTCTATCTGTTGACCAACTGACTGAATAATGCCACGAGATCAGTCCCCACTGCCACCACTCCCCAGCAATTTCAACCTCTGCTGCTGGCGTTCTAAGGGTTGTGTAACCTCTGCAAGGAGCTATCCCTCTCTGGGTGCCAGGCTCTGTGTAAAAGGAGATGGGAAAAGACTTAGGGGACAGAAAAGGTGGGATGAGGCAGGAGGACAGAGCCTGACAGTGGGGACCGCATGGTGCTGTCCGTGCATTGTAGGGTGTTTAGCAGCATCCCTGGCCTCTGTCTTACTAGAGACCAGTAACACCCCCTGTGTCACAAGCAAAAATGTCTCCAGATGGCACTGAATGTCCCCAGCAGGCACGGGGGAGGCAAAACTGGCTCCAGTTAAGAAGCACTTCCTTAACGCTATGCCTTGGGGTGCGGCGGGGAGCAGCCAGCATGGAGAGGTCTGGTTGCTGCAGCCCCCAGGAGAGTCTCCAGGAGCTATGAGGCCGCCCAGAGCTAGTGATCAGAATTAGGACTTTAGCAATATGCTTATACAGCACTATTGTGTGCCAGGCACTCTAGAGAAATTCACTCGCCTAATCCTCGAGAGAATGCTGTGTGTAGAGGATTTGTGGACTTGGCACCTGAAGACACAGAGAAGGAGGAAATTGCCCAAGGTCACACGGCACACACAGTAGGTGGCAGAGCCAGGCCTCAAATCGGCCTCCTGGCTCCAGGGTGTACACGAAACACCATCCAGCCGGGCCGCCTGCCTGCCCAGCGTCCCTGCCAGGGCTGTGTGGCAAGGCTGGAGGACAGGCGACAACAGGAAAAAGCAGCTCTGCACTAGCAGGGGAAGAGCCCTCGCAGGTGACACCCAAGGACCTTCCAGCACAGGAGTCCCCAACCCTAATCTCTCAGCAAAGCTTTATTAAGCACCTACTGTGAGCTTGCTGCCGTGGCTAAGACAAGAGTGACAAAGCTCATCTTGAGCCGTTCACCACTTGAACCCCTGTTCCTTCCTGCCAAGACCCTTTCCTGCTTGGGACACCTTTCCCAACCTCTCACCCAACAGTCAGGAGCCAAGCACCTACTAGTTGCCAACATTTGCATCTGCATTTAACAAATGGGCAAAGTGAGGTTCAGAGAGGCCAAGAAACTTGCCAAGGACACACAGCGGTTGAGCAGGATTCGAGCTGTTTCCTTCTTCACATCTCTGTTTCCCCTTTAACCTGAGCTCCCCTACAAATGGCTGGAGCCTGTCCTGGGTCCCCTCATGGGAATCATCCGGCATTTTGATGTTCAAGTTCACAGCCCTGTTGAGCCACCCTCATATTCACGGCCCTGGCGGACAGAGCACACGTTTGCTTTCTCTGGAGTTTTCTCTGCTTCCTGAAGTCAAGGTTGCTGCACTGATGGGGCCCTGCAGGAGGCTAGGGACTGAGCAGGCACCTCTGTGGCCCCTGGATATAGGCATCCACTACCACTCGGCGGGCCCGCTGGAGTGAGACCTCCTTCCCTCAGGGTGGCCACAGGTCGTGTCTGCTTCCTTTCCCAGCTGGGTGTCACCCACCTCGGTCCTACAGCCCTTCTGGTACCACAGTGTCCTCCTGACTCTGTCCTCCTTCACCAGACCCAGGCCACCCCTGGAGATGGCAGCTGGGTGCTGCCCCATCTGGGATGACTTACCTGGGGACGTGCTGACGGGTGTGGAGGCACAGGCCACCTGCAAGGTCTCTGCTCCCAAAGCCGACAGACAGCTTGTTCTAGGTGAAGAACTGGGGTCCGAGAAACTAACTTGGGCTTATCTGCAGCCCGAGCCCCCAGCCTGAAGCCACCACCGGCTAACCACCCACTCATACACGCTGGCAAGGGGTAAGGAGGTCATACCCCACCAGGGTTTCTCACTCCGGGTGGAGGGGGTGGGGAATCTGAGTCACCCTCTGCTGGCTGCCCCGGAAGCCCCTGCGGTGGCCGTGCTGGCAAGAAAGAGGCAGAAGGCCGGAGGCCAGCCACTCACCTGGACACCCCAGTGGAGCACGGCAGCCAAGCTAGGCAGGGACTGGCCCGGAAGGCCTGATGTGCTCTTGGAAGCGCCTTTCTCTGAAACTCAGCCTGTTTCCTTGATGCGAAGACAGGAAAGGGGGCTGTGTTTGAAGTTTACGTCAAAGTCACAAAGTGCTGTGTTCAAGGAAAATCGCAAGCCATGTGCTCCAGGGAGGGCAGAGGGCACTTCCGGGGCCAAGCAGAGCCTGCCCAGCAGTGGGGGAAATAAGGCAAGCTGCAGACAGGGGTTATGCTAGAATGATGATCCCAACAGCATCCCCCAAACCTGGAGAGGGTAAGGGAGGGGAGCTGTGTGCCAGAATGGGGGTGGGGTAGTGGCAGTGGGAGGGGGATCCCCAGGACTCACTGGAAACGGGAATGCCCCCACTTTCCCTTCCCAAGGGGACATGGACCCGGGGCCTGTCCCTGGCTGAATTGCTCATATGAGTGATTTATTTATTCCACAGACAGGTTAAAGCCGGAGAGACGATAAACCTCCCAAGTAGGTCCACACCGCAAAGGTCAGAGCACCTCCTGTGTGCCAGCCATCAGGTCAACAACGACAGCCCTGTCCCTGCCCTCAGATGGTTCACAGTCTAGGCGCGGGGCCAGCTGGGTCACCAGGGAGCCCAGGGCTGGGAAGGCAGAAGCCTGGACACTGTGTATACACAGAGGAGCCCGACGCAGCCTGGGGGTGTCAGGGATGGCTTCTAAGAAGGATCGGTCATGTCGTCAAGACACGGAGATGGTGTGTCCCCCAGCACGCACCCGATCCCAGCCCAGCCCCGTGCACTGCACCTGACCACCTCCTGCGCTGCTCACAGCCTCTTCTCCTCCTCACTCACCCACCCTCTGACCACTTGACCACATCTCACATCTGCTCCCTCGGCGGCCCACGGAGCTGTCGGGCTGCAAGGCCGGGTCTGTCCTGGAATCCACTCTGCCCCATCTACCCCCACTGTCCTGAGGCTTTGGGGGCTCTCTCACCTCTTCAGTGGCTCGTCACCCGTGGGGCCTTGGGGACCTACATGGGCTGTCCTAGGCCCACCATTGAGACCAAAAAAATCTTTCTTCTCTTGCACCTGCGCCCTGGGGGAAGTGGGTTCAGCTCCCCAACTGGCCTGGCATTTCCTTCATGCTTTACCCCAGGGCTCCCTTCCTGGGACCCTCTCCCCCAGCCTCTACTACCCCCCAGTTCCCTAAATCCCCCCTCCTGCTCAGGAAATCTTTTTTCTAAGCTTCAGGCTGGGTACTTTCCCCCTACATAGATTTCTCCCAAAACTGTTTTCGTTAGAAGAGCTCCCTTTCCCCACAGGCATCGTGAAATTCAGGATGCAGAATAAAATCTTTGTTTCCACACTGGATGCTCCTTTCCTGGGGTAATGAGAGAAGAATGCCCCAGCATACTGAAGAGGAGAGAAATCACAGCATCAGAACCACATAATCTACAATTATAATAGCAGCACTTACTGAGCACTTACTACGTGCCACACAATGTTGTAAGTGGTTTACAGTTTAACCCACTGAATCCATTTTCCAGATAAGGTAAGTGAAGCCCAGAGAGGTTAAACAACCGACTCCAAGTGGCCAGGCATGATGGGAGCAGGGCAGTCTGGCCCCATAGCCCAGGCCATGGTGGACATGGGAGGAGGAAAGCTTGATTGCAAAATAGCTCCCTGTGGGGCCGGCCTCCCGGAGAGCTGGAAGCTGAGCAGGCTGCCTGTGGGGTGCCCGAGGGGCAGCAGCATTTGGGGCTTGCTGTCTCTGGGGTCTTCAGGCCTGAGAAAGGGGCTCCCAGCCTCTGCAAGGCACTGGCTCAGCAACCCTCTAACCCACTTCCATCTCAGAGACCACGTCCTGAGGGGCCCAGGCCAGCTGGGTGCTCAGACAGTTCTGAGATTGGCCTGCAGATAACGCCACGTGTTTTGCCAAAGTGGAGGGTGGTGGATGTGTTTTTTGAATGTACAGACGAAAGAGCGGATGGAACAGTGGGCTGGAAAAGTTGAGGTGCGTTTGCCCAGCGTGGATCTGGGTAAATATTCGCTCTAGACATGCAAAGAGCCTCAGAAGAATTTGATCACTCACACTCACACCCACCCCCACCCCGGGCCCTTGCCCAGCTGGTCCCCGCCTGAACTCTCTTTCCCCACCTCTTCTCCTCCATTTAACTCTTCCTTCTCCTCCAGGTCTCTGATTAAATGCAGCTTCCTCCAGGAAGCCTTCCCCATCCTCAGACTGGGTGGGGTGGGACTCTGTGCTGGTTTCACCTGCCCTTGAGCCGGCCAGATTTGGTTTCACAGCCAAAAAGACGCCAGGCCACTGCAGGGGTAACACCCGGCAGGTGGGCCCTGGGGTGGAGGTTTCAGGCTGCCAGAGAAGACTCACATCTCAGCACAGTGATGCCCCCAGGGCCCCTACTGAATGCCCTCCCACCTGGGTGTCTTCAACCGTGCAGCACCCGCCTTTCCTCTGGGTGGTCAGACGATGTGACATTTACCTCCTTGCTGTTCTTGTCTGGTTCTTCCACTTAGAGCTGAGGGACCTTGAGCAAGTTACTTGACCTCTCTGTGCCTTAGTTTCCTCATTCAGGAAATGAGGATGATAATGGTACCCACCTCATGAGCATTAAAGCAGATGCTCCATTATCGCCATCATCATCACCACCACCATCATCTCTCCATTTCCCCAATTTCGATAGTGTGCTACTGACTGCACGTCCAAGGGCAGGAACAGGATTTCCTTGTGCCCTCCAGGGCGTAGCTCTTGAGTACAGCATCCTTCCAAGAGCAATTTAGGATTCTAAAGGTTGAAAGTGATACCCCCCCCCCAAAAAAAAGAAAATTAATCCAACCTGGCTTAAGTCAGAAGAGAATCAATTTGCTATAGCAGCCACATGCTGTGCCCTCCTCTGGGGGTCATCAAATGGACCGCTCTTCCTAAACGTCCAAACCGCAATGACAATGTCATCTCTTCAGATAGGCCTTCGGGGGCTCCCTATTCATTCAACACTGCGTACCTACTCTATGCCACACTCTGTTCTAGGCGCTGTGGAGCTGCTGTCAACGACACAGATGAAAATCCCTTCTCTTGTGGAGCTGACATTCTAGTGGGGGAGACAGAGAAGTAACAAAATAATCAAGTATTCCATGGAGTATACCAGGTGGCTCCAAGTACTAAGGAGTGAAATAAATCAGGAAAGGGAAGAAGAGGTTCATAGGTGTGTGAATTTGAACAGAGGGGTCAGGGCAGGCCTCACTGAGGGGATAACCTGTGAGTCGAGACTTGAAGGAGGTACAGGAGAGAGCCATGGAGATATTGGGGGAACAGCATTTCAAGCAGAGGGATCAGCAGGTGCAAAGGCCCTGGGGCAAGACTGGACCTCTGTGAGGTGGGGATTATCTTGTTCCTGGCTGCATCCCCAGCAACTAGAGTCGCAGTTGGCACATAATGGAGTTTAACAAATATAGCATGATAGATGAAAAGCTCAGGTATGGGCTTCGGGAACAACTTACTCAAGGCTCAAATGATGGCCTCAGGGTTGTTACCTCCTCTATCTGTTGACTTTATTCTCAGATAACTTTTTCTCCCCGGGGTCCAAGATAACAACTCAGCTTCAAATCCCACTCAGGAGAAAACATCTATTTCTCAGTATTCCCAGCAAAAGCTCCATCACAGCTCACTGGCTGAGTGGATCACATGTCCATCCCTTACCAAGTCCCTGAAACCAGCGGATTGGATGTGAGAGTGGCTTAGGACCCAGTCACAAAGCCCATCCACACCACACTGAGACCGAGGAGAAGAACCCAAAGGGAAGCTGGAGGCTACGGCTGGAAGGATGCTGGACAGGTAAAAAGCCACAGTTTTGCAGAACAATCATAAGAGCTAAGATTTATTTATTCATTTATATTGAGCACTCCTGTGTGTTGACCCCAGCTAAGGTGCATTTAATGCTCACAACAGCCACAAGAAGCAGGTTAGCCCCGTTTTACAGATACAGAAACTGAGGCCAAGAGGAAACCGAAGCTTGAGATTTCACAGCTAGTAAATGGCAGAGCCTGAGGTCTGCTGGCTGAAACGGAGCCCAGAGCCTCCACAAGGCTCAGCCCTGAAATCTCCTGTGCTGTGTGGTGGCCACCCTTCACCACGCCAGGGCCAGGCTGGCTGGACCAACCACTGAGCTGGAGGTGGAAGCCCTGAGCAAACTGGGAACACAAAGGAAACCACCTCTTTGATAGAGAAAGAGGGAGAGACCGCTCAGGGCAGGCTCCCAGTGGGCCCACGGGGCTGGGGAGGCCGCTGGTGGAGGCTAGAGGCACATGACCCCAACTTGTTTCTCAAATGGAAGCTGAGGTAGGGGTAGGAGGCCAGTGGGAGGGTGGCCTGCCTCTCAGGTCTGGGGTCCTGAGAGGTCTGGATGAGGATGGAATGAGGACAGGCGTACAACCTGTCGGGAGCTCAAGGAAGAATCTGGTATTTATGGTGTGCCTGCTGTATACCCGAGCCCTGACAGCCACATCTCCTTCCAAGCTCAGGAGGACACCAGCAGCCTGCTGTCGGGAAGCTGATCCACGTGCTGTCCTTGGCATCCCCAGCACCCAGCCCAGCACAGCGCCTGGCACACAGCGAGAGCTCAAAAACTGTTTGCTGAATGAACCACCCAACAGCCCCGTAAAGGAGGTAAATTCTTACCCCCGTTGCCAAGATGAGGAAACTGAGGCTCAGAGAAGTATTGGGGTCCAGCTGGGCCCAGCTTCCCTGGGGAGCATGCCTGGGAAATGCCGTGGCGGTGAAGTCTGGAGCAGATGGACCTCAGGTGGAAATGGCTGGCCAGGCACTCAGAGACCTATGGGGCAGCTGCCCCCCTGGGGTAACCAGGGCCCTGCTTTCACAGAACTTTTGCTCTTCCCCTCTCTAGCCTCAGTTTCCTTGTCTATGAAATGGGAATGATCGTGCCCACCCCATGACTGAAGGGGGTAGATCACAGAGGCCAAGGGCAGGGCCATGCTATCTCCCAGCAGAGCTCTGGGAGGGCGTGTGAGCCGGGATGTACTTGCCCCCAGGGCACCGTGTCTGGCACAGGGAGGTGCCCACTAAATGCTTGCTTGAGTGGGGACCAGCGCTCACTACGTAACACTGTTCTTGATGCTGCTGATGCTGACGAGGGAGGGCCCCTCCCCCACCCCTCTGCCACATTCGCCAAGTCTCCCCATCTTCTTCCCCAGCCCCCTCCTTCTTTATTCCTTCCCCCCTCCTTGCTCCCACCCCCTCCTCCATCCAAGTCTTCCCCC
>NW_020173116.1:7966408-8052230 GCF_003031525.2 Neophocaena asiaeorientalis asiaeorientalis | reverse complement strand
TATTCTCTCACCCCCTCCCACCCAATGCTTCTCCTCTCCACCCCCAACCCCACCCCCTGCGCTAGGCCTGGCTGGCAGGGGGTTTTTACAGAAGGCTCTCAGGAAGTGCCTTCCCCTCACCTCCTTCCACGGTCCCTCCCTCCCTGGTGGTGAGGGCTTCTGGGCAGCTGCTGAGTGATGCTGCCCAGACCAGCATAAAACGGGCCCAGGGATCCAGGGGTTCCAGGGCTCCCCACCAGCTGTCCCCAGGAAACTGCAAACCTGCCAGCCACAAACCACAGGGTCTGCCCCACCACTGTGCACTTCCCTTGATGCCCTAAACACAATCCCCCTCTCTTCACCGCCTCAATCCCCAGCGTCCCTCCAGCCGAATCCTACGTGCCCTCAAGACTCAAGTATCAGAGACAGTTCATATGGCCATGTATTTGTTTCCTAGGACTGCCACAATAAATTATCACCAACTGGGTGGTTTAAAACAACAAAAATTTACCATCACATTCTGGAGGCCACACGTCTGAAATCAAGGTGTCATCAGGGCCCCAGTAGGTCTGGAGGCTCTAGGGGAGAAACACTTTACCTCTTCCAGCTTCTGGGGGCTGTCAGCAATCCTTGGCTTCCTCAGTTGTGCCCACATGACTCCAATCTCTACCTCTGTCTTCTCTGCGTGTCTATTCCTCTTCTGTCTCTTGTGACACTTGTCCTTGGATTTAGGACCCACCCAGGTGATCCAGATTATCTCATTTTAAGATCCTTAATAACATCTGTAAAGACCCTTTTTCCAAAGAAGGTAACAGGGTCTAGGGATTTGGATGTGGACTATCTTTTCAGGGGCCACCATTCAAATGTACTCAGGCTATGTCCAAGCTAGAGCTATGTTAACTCAAAGGGAGATAGAGCAGCTATTAAAATTTCAGTTCAAAAGGTATAGAGAACAAACTAATGTTTATCAATGGGAAGAGGGGGGAGGGGCAATATAGAGGTGTGGGTGTGGCACATACAGTGGGCACTGAACTACATTGAATTCAGTCTTTCTTTTCTTTCTTTCTTTTTCCAGAAGAAACATCTTCCATCCCTAAAAGCAAAGGGGGAAATGATTTACTCTCTGTAAATTGGTTGATATATGTAAAGTGCTGGGCCTAGTGTCTGATTCACAGAGATGTAGTCATTATTACCCAGCGACAGGGCATTTTATGCAAGTCATTTCATGTTGACTCTGTTACTTGCCCTTTACAACTCTGCAATGTAGGCAAGGCAAACCTTAGGCTGCCCATCCTGTAGAAGAGGAAACTGAGGCCCACAGAGGGGAGATGAGTTGAGGTCTCCCAAGAGCGGCCCAAGGTTCATCCAGTTACATTACAATGCCTCTCTGTGGAGAGGAAGCCCAAGGCAGGGCTGGGATAAGACAGACCTTTTTTTTTTTTTTCTGTGTGTGTGTGTGTGTGGTATGCGGGCCTCTCACTGCTGTGGCCTCTCCCGTTGCGGAGCACAGGCTCCGGACGCCCAGGCTCAGCGGCCACGGCTCACGGGCCCAGCGGCTCTGCGGCATGTGGGATCCTCCCAGACTGGGGCACGAACCCGCGTCCCCTGCATCGGCAGGCGGACTCTCAACCACTGCGCCACCAGGGAAGCCCAAGACAGACCTTTGAAAGAGGTGTCACAAGTGGGATCTGGGGGTAGACTAGCTTTTTAGAAATGCTAGGCAAAACATTCTCTGACGTAAATCATACCAATGTTTTCTTAGGTCAGTCTCCAAAAGCAATAGAAATAAAAACAAAATGAACAAATAGGACCTAATCAAATTTACAAGCTTTTGCACAGCAAAGGAAACCATAAACACAATGAAAAGACAACCTACAGGATGGGAGAAAATATTTGCAAACAATGTGATCGACAAGGGCTTAATTTCCAAAATATATAAGCAGCTCATACAACTCAACAACAAAAAAAAACAAACAATCCAATCAAAAAATAGGCAGAAGACCTAAATAGACATTTCTCCAAGAAATACAGGTGGCCAACAGGCACATGAAAAGATGCTCAACGTTGCTGATTATTGGAGAAATGCAAATTAAAACTATAATGAGGTACCACCTCACACCAGTCAGAATGGCCATCATGAAAAAGTCTACAAATAACAAATTCTGGAATGGGTGTGGAGTAAAGGGAACCCTCCTACACTGTTGGTGGGAATGTAAGTTGGTGTAGCCACTGTGGAAAACAGTATGGAGGGTCCTCAGAAAACTAAAAATAGAATTACCATATGATCTAGTAATCCCACTCCTGGGCATATAACCAGACAAAACTACGATTCAAAATGATACATGTACCCCTATGTCCATAGCAGCACTATTCACAATAGCCAAGACATGGAAACAACCTAAATGTCCATCGACAGATAAATGGATAAAGAAGATGTGGTACATATATACGATGGAATACTGCTAAGCCATAAAAAAGAACAAAATAATGCCATTTGCAGCAACATGGACGGACCTAGAGATTATCATACTAAGTGAAGTAAGTCAGAAAGAGAAAGACAAATACCATATGATGTCACTTATATGTGGAATCTAAAATATGACACAAGTGAACATATCCATGAAACAGAAATAGAATTATGGACATAGAGAACAGTCTGGTGGTTGCCAAGGGGGAGGGGGTTGGGGGAGGGATGCAATGGGAGGCTGGGGTTAGCAGATGTAAGCTTTTATATATAGAATGGATAAACAACAAGGTTCTACTGTAGAGCACAGAGAACTATATTCAATATCCTATGATAAACCATAATGGAAAAGAATATTAAAAAAGAATATACATATGTATAACTGAATGACTTTGCTGTACAGCAGAAATTAACATAACATTGTAAATTAACTATACTTCAATATGGATAGAGAGTTTACACACATAACAGGGTCTCAGTAAGTGTAGCTTATTAAGGTGGAGGATGGGTCCCAGGCTGAAGCCGGGAAGGTGACCCAAGAGACTTGTTGAGACCCAGGAAAGGAGTGTGGAGGCTGGCAGCTAGCAGGAGGCCTGGGTCCTCTCCAGCCAGGGGGAGTACGAGCCTGGGCGGGCGTCTTGGCCTGCAAGAGGTCTACCTCTGGGGAAACTGCAGATGTTTCCTACAACAGGAGCAGCCAACAACATCCCTGCGCCAGAGGACATTCTCCCCCCGGGAGGGGTGAACACCAGCCATGCCCTTACGTCCCGGCCACGCCTCTGGTCCCTGGACCATGCCCTCCCTGACGCACCCCTCCCGGGTTCTCCATCTGCGCTCCAGTCTACCCGTTGTTGGCAGGTCCAGCACGGTGTGCCCTCGGTCCTCGCGAGGCCACCTCCTCCCTAGAGCCCCGTTCCCTCCCCAGCTAACACGCCCCACCCCAAACCCCTTCAAGTCAAGCCCTCGCTTGGGCCCTCAGGCCATGCCCCTCACGGGTGTCTTCAGCCAGGTCCCCCCACCCCTTGATTCGGACCCTTGGCTTAGGCCACACCCCTTCTTTGCATCTCTGACCTCAGATCTCGCTCCCGTCCTCACCCTTCCTAGTGCGGCTGAGACGCCCCCGCCAGCGTGCTCGTGGCTGGGCTCCCCCACTGCCCCTTCTGCATCCCCTGACTGGCACCACAAGACAGTGTGCATTCTCTTCAGGTCGAGGCGAGAAGGCATGAATCAGACCTGGAGCACGTGGACCTGAGGGGCCGCTGTGGCCGCACGTGTGGCGGAACACATCCTACCCCAGCCTCAGGACCCTCCCTTCCGGGGGGGGGGGACGGGGGGTGGGGCAGCGTCCTTCTCTCTGGACCCTGCCTTCCAGTGTAGGGGCGAGAGTTGCCTGAGCTGCAATGGCTGCTCTCTTGAGCCTGCAACACCAACTTGAGTCCCCCGCTTCTCACCTTTCTCCTCTGGACCCCAGCCCTCAGACCCCTGGCCCCTTTGGCCATGGGGACAGAGAGGCATAGACCGACTACCAAAGGGCCTCAGCCAGCTGCCTGCCATGTCCTCAGAAACCCGCGAGGGCCATGCCTGCTGATTCGAGTATCTTTGGTTGCCTCATGTATTTTGATATTGTCTGTATATGGGGTGTTCAATTCATATCTGTTCAATGAACGGCTGAGAAAATGAAGCACTGCTTTAATAAATGAATCCATTGTGTGTCAGGTCAGTCTTTGGGGAAATGTGCTAAGTCTCCTGTACTAGTCATTAACGCCATTACCATTATGAGCATTCTGTGGTCAAAATTTTCTTGGTCCATTCAAAGTTGAGAGGAAAAGGTAAACATTTTGCAGGGTGCACCTCACAGCCAGAAATCCAACTGCCTCTCCACGGAGTCCGGATGGAGAATCGCCTCGCATCACGGCTTTGGGTGCTGGTTGGCTGGCCCCATCACCTGGCTTAGACACTGGAATGTAACTTCAACTGTTCCTGTTTTCCTCCATGTTTTCTGGTCTTCTTTTCTTGAGACTTTTGCCACCAAGTCTTTCCATTCATTATAAAAATATTGTAGGTCATGTTTGCTGGAGGAGATCTAAAACAAAACACACAGGAACTGTACTGCACAGCTAAATGTGTAGCAATTCCTACCGGCTACTCCGTGGGGGGAAATAGAGGCTGATGTTTCTGAGGGGTGAGGACTCTATGTACTTCCCATCAGGAAGGCTTGTCGTGTGTGAACCTCGGGGCACCACAGAGTCTCTGGGAAAATCCTTTCCCACCACGTTCTCATAACTAACGCAGGCTCTCCGCAGCTTTGATTCATCTCTGTGGGATGGAGCCAGTCTTCACCACTTCACCCCGCCCCGCTGCACCACGCTGCTTGCAGGATCTTAGTTCCCTGACCAGGGATCGAACCCGGGCCCTCCGCAGTGAGAGCGCAGAGTCCTAACCACTGGACTGCCAGGGAATTCCCCTTCACCACTTCTTCTGATACCTCTGAGAGACACGGAAGGGAAATGGTGAATCCGATGGATAAGCCCCAGTCAGAACCGTGAAGCCGATCAAACTTATTTCCAAGAGGGCTTTAAATCTTCTCTAACTTCTGCCATATTCAGGATTCCCCTTTCGCTTCAGGGGACCCACTGCTCTCTCTCTGCTCTCCCAGAAAGCTGGGTGGGAGGCGATGGTGGCTGGCCGGAATGGGTTACCCGTCCCGGGAGCCTGGCATTTTCAAGGACACTTAGGGAAAGCAATGCAACTCTTGTGGGGAAATTTAAATACTGCAGAGTTTGGCAGGGATGCGATGGGGGGTGGACACTTCACCCCTCATCACACACCACGGCGTCCTCTCTCTGTGGACAGGCCGAGGACCCGACACAGTGCTGGGCAGGACGTGAGGGGCCTTGGAGAGCTGCTTTTCCCCGTGATCAGGAATGTGGGTCCCAAGGGATACAGACCAAGGCACATAATTTCGAGGTGCAATTACTGCAAATGCATAATCTTGTAAACCCTTTGCTTTCTAGTGCCTGCTCCTGGTTAGAGCCACTGTGCTTGAGCCCTCTCATCAGGGGGATAGTTGAAGTACTTAACAAGTGGTACAGACATACACTGACTATTGAAAATGGCCACTGATGGAGCAGAGCCCTGGAGGCCCTCTCACCGCACCCCTCCGCCCCTCCGCACCAGCCATTAACCCTTCACTTGCTGGGTCACAGGGAAGACTGGGAAGTGTGGGGAGGTCCTGGGAAGGGGCTGTTTACCAACCAACAGAGGCGTCTTCCAATATTCTAACCATCAGCACGGCTGCAGCAGTGTGAACGAGCCGAACGTCAGCCTCCTCTCCTCTCCTCCTCAGCCTCATCCGCCCCCACACACCTAGAGCTATACTTTGCCTTTCTTTTCTACATCCATATTCCTGTTTTCCAATCTTCCAGCCAGAGGCTGCACCATCTCGTCTTTCAGTGGCCCTCAGTATGGGAAGAGGTGCGGCCTCACCTCCGGTGGCCTTCAGAGGAGAGGATGGCCCAAACCAGGAAACCCCGCACCCAGCTGTGCATCAGAACCACAAGGCAGGGTCCGAAGACCAATGGCCTGGGTGACCTGCACGTCTAGGAGGCATGTCAGCGATGCTGACATACAACCAGGCTCAGAGGTCCCCACTGTCCTCCTGAATCCAGGGTCAGAGGAAATTCTAGGGCAACGTCGGTACAAAAATCTGTGAGTTCTTGGAAGGAAGGCGGGTGCTAAGAGCTACTCACAATGGTTGTTTCTTCCTGATGTACGTGACCAACGCCAGCAGCAGCGACACTGTGGCCGTGAGGATTCCTGCCACCGAGACAGCGGCGATGCTGATGTCCCTCTGCAGAAAGTGCAGAAGCTGTGCGCATGGCATACTCCTGCTTGGAACATCTAAGTGAGAAGACACACGGCCGAGTAAGCAGAGAGCGATGACCCTGTACGCCTTTGTAGGGACACCTGGTTGGTTCTGCTTGGAGCCAGAATGAAAACCTTAGCATCTTAGCTGCTGGTTCCACAAGTCCTCTTGGGGAATAAACTGGCTGTGTTTAGGAAAAGACATTCCTAACCTTTGATGGTGGAGGTGAGATGCTGAGGGTATGAGCTGGCAAACAGCAAAGCAACCAGTTTGGAGGTGAGGAGAGTGAAGATGGAGGGAGGAGACGGGGCCACTACGGGAGGTGAAAAGTCCCGCTACAATGGCTTTTAAGAAAAATGGAATCACCCAACACAGCCATAAATAAATCTAAAAAAAAGAAAAACAGAGTCAACAGCCATAAAAAAGAGTGAACTAATGCCATTTGCAGCAACACAGATGGACCTAGAGAGTGTCATACTGAGTGAAGTAGGTCAGACCAAGACAAATATCATATGATATCGCTTATATGTGGAATCTAAAACAACGATGCAAATGAACTTATTTACAAAACAGAAACAGACTCACATAGAAAACACTTACGGTTACCAAAGGGGAAGGCGGGGAAGGGAAAAATCAGGAGTTTGGAATTAGCAGATATAAACTACCATATATAAAACAGATAAACAACAAGGTCCTACTGTATAGCACAGGGAACTATATTCAATATCCTGTAATAAACCATAATGAAAAAGAATCTGAAAAAGAATACATATGTATATGTGTGTGTGTGTGTGTTGTGTGTGTATATATGTATAGGTATATTCTGAATCACTTTACTGTATACCAGAAACTAACAATATTGTAAATCAACTATGCTTCAAAAAAAAAAAAAAAATGGAGTCAAGTATTCAGTCTGAAGCTTTCACAGGGCAGTGATACAACCTCTTCTCTGCTGTCCCTCATCCCTCCTCCCCCACCCCCACCCCCAGCTCCAGGTAATTCTGCCATATACATTATCTGCCTCGGGTGTGTAGCTCTGGGGGAATTTCAAGACATAAGGCAAACATGATGCCAAGATGATCCCAAGCTTTCTCAACCCTTTAGGGACTCGTAGAAACCTTGAGGGTAGATTTGGAATGCCACTGCATATGGGCTTGGGAATACTGTACAAGGCAATCTTAGCTAGATCTCAAAGGAAGGAGTCCTCAGCTGCCACTGGGGACTCAGAGCTTCTGTTACCCCATTTGTAATGTGACCCCAAAAAGATAAAGGAATCAGGGAAATGGGGCACAGAGGTACAATGATAGGAATCAGATGTGGAGAGCTGCTGAGGGGAGCCTAGTGACGCAGGCGGGACATACTGGCCAAGGGCCTTCTTGGGTTATGGGGAGAAAACTGAGGCACGTCCAACTTCCCACCTGCATCGATGCTATGTCAAGAGGCAGCGGCATCAAGCAGCTTTAAGGGCTCTGTTGGAATAATTCAGCATTTAATTTCTTAGAGTCAGGAAGTGACAACCAGGTATAATTCTGTTAGTGGGTAGCTACATGGAGGGAGCGTCCTGGACTTGGTACCAGCACGTTGCCATGATGGCAAGTTTCTACTCACTCTGAATGGGCCCAGCCTCAAGTAATCCAAGGATGAAGATCAAGGACTAGGTTAACCTTTGGCATTTAATCCCTCCTGTTTGGTAGAAAGCATCAGTGCTCAGTAATGTCAAGGACTGTGATTATGATGCCCATGTTATGGATGACCCTGGCTTGTAGAAACAACATCAAAGCAGCATCTTTGGACTTCCCTGGTAGCGCAGTGGTTGAGAGTCCGCCTGCCGATGCAGGGGACACGGGTTCGTGCCCCGGTCTGGGAAGATCCCACATGCCGCGGAGCGGCTGGGCCCATGAGCCATGGCCGCTGAGCCTGCGCGTCCGGAGCCTGTGCTCCGCAATGGGAGAGGCCACAACGGTGAGAGGCCCGCGTACCGCAAAAAAAAAAAAAAAAAAAAAAAAAAGCAGCATATTTTTGAAAGGGTGGGTGCCAAATTCCTAGAGTTAGTTTAATGCATATTTTTAACTGTAGATCATATGCTTTCATGGGTAAATTAAAGGTGTGCTGACATCTAGTCCATTAAAACACCGTGAAAGGCAAACAGTTGCATTGTGAAGTCATCCATATGTAGGCACCTTATTTAGCTCACACTCTATAGGTTATTACCTGGACTGATTGCTTCTGGAAGTGTTCCTTTATTTATGCTTGTTAACTGCTCATCACTTACATCCCTGTTGAATAGAGAGGATTCTTTATCCCTCTTCTCCTCTGCAATGGGACCTACAAAAGACAAAAGACAAAATGGGTTCATCTAAAAGCACCCAGCAGCTGTGATTAGTTCTGTTTTCATGATGAAAGTAACTGCCTCTAGAGTCAAAGTGAGGAGTTAGGATTTTGGAGAAAGGTCCAAACGGACATCACTGTTTTGTTTTCGTTTATTTTTTTAACCTAACAAATTCCTGGGTAGACTGAGGTGTGGTTCTCACCCTGGAGTGTGCTTCAGAATCACCAGGAGGCCTTGTTAAAACACAGATCGCTGGGCTCCACCCCAGAGTTTCTGATTCAGGAAGTCTAGGGAGTGGGGGCTGAGAACGCGCATTTCTCACATTTCATCACTCACAGCAGAGTGACGCTGCTGCTGCTGGTCAGGGAGCACCCTTACAGGGCTCAGCCAGAACCTTTCAAATAGCTGCTGAGCCTCTCCGACCCCAGTCTCAACTAGTATAAAATAGAAATAATAAGACCTACCTCACTGATAACATAATGTTCGTGAAAACAATTCAGAAACCACAAAATACTATAAAAAAAATGTTTCTTGAGGTATGTGGCCAAGATGGCAGAGTGGGAAGACCCTGAGCTGATCTCCTTCCAGGGGCACACCAAAGTCATGACTGTTTCCAGAAGAACTGTCTATGAAAATGACCTGGAGACTAGTAGAAAAGACTTCCCACAACTAAAGCTATAAAGAAGGAACCACAGTGAGACAGGGTATAGTCAGTACCCACTCCCCAGGCAAGGTGACCCACAAACAGGAGGATAATCACAACGGTAGAGGTTCTCCCCAAGGAGCAAGGGGTCCAAACCCCACATCGGGATCCCCAGCCCCAGGCTCCTGCACTGGGAGGATGAGCCACCAGAATGCCTGGCTTTGAAGGCCAGCGGGGTTTGCCTACGGAAGAGCTAAAGAGCTGTAGGAAACAGACTCTCTTCTTAAAGGACACATGCAAAATCTCACACACTCTGAGCCCCAGCACAGAGGCAGTAATTTGAAAGGACACTGGTTATACCCACTTGCTGATCTTGGAGAGGCTCCCAGAGAGGAAGGAGGCAACCGGGAACATAGATGCTGGCAGCAGCCATTTTGGGGATCTTGTTCTACCACAGTGACTCTGGGGCTGGCAAGCACCATTTTGGAGTCCTCCCTCTAGTCTGTTAGCGCCGGAGGCCTGCCTGCCCACCAACGGGCTGGCAGCAGTCCCAGGACCCCCCCAGGCTGTGCAGCCAGCCACACCAGGCCCCAGCCCCCCAACACCAGCAAGCACAAGGCAGGGCCCGGCAGCCAACCAAGTCAGGGGCCAGCTTCACCTACCAGCACATCCACAGTAGCCAGCCCTGCCACAACAAAAGAGCCCACCTGAGCACATAGCTCAAGTGACCAGAGAGGACTGTGCTGCTGGGCCCCATGGGAAGTCTCATACACAAGGCCACGTCTCTAAGATGGGGAAACATAACTGACCTACTTAATACTTAGAAATAAACACAGAGAATTAGGTGGAACGTGGAAACAAATGAGTATGTTCCAAATGAAGGAATAAGACAAAACCCCCAAAGAAGAACTAACTGAAGTATAGATAAGCAATCTACCTCATAAAGAGTTAAGGTAATGATCATAAAGATGCTCAACAGGGCTTCCCTGGTGGCGCAGTGGTTGAGAGTCCGCCTGCCGATGCAGGGAACACGGGTTCGTGCCCCGGTCCGGGAAGATCCCACATGCCGCGGAGCAGCTAGGCCCGTGAGCCATGGCCGCTGAGCCTGCGCGTCCGGAGCCTGTGCTCCGCAACGGGAGAGGCCACAACGGTGAGAGGCCCACATACCGCAAAAAAAAAAAAAAAAAAAAAAAAGATGCTCAACAAACTCAGGAGAAAATTGGAGGAATACAATGAGAAGTTTAAGAAAGAGTTTAAAAATATAAAGAAGAACCAAACAGAGCTGAAGAATGCAAAAACTGAAATAAAAAATACACTAGAAGGAATCAACAGTAAATTAGGTGATACACAGGAATGGATCCACAAACTGGAAGACAGAGGAGTGGAAATCACCCAAGCTGAACATAAAAGAGGAAAAAGAATTTTTTTAAATGAGGATAGTTTAAGAGACCTCTGGGACAACATCAAGCATACTAACATTCACATTGCAGAGGTCTCAGAAAGAGAAGAGTGAAATAAAGGGCCAGAGAACTTATCTGAAGAAATAATAGTTGAAACTTCACTAACCTGGGAAAGGAAACAGACATCCAGATACAGAAAGTACAGAGTCCCAAACAAGATGAACCCAGAAAGGTCTCCACCAAGACATAATTAAAATGGCAAAAATTAAAGATAAAGACTATACTCCAGGGACTTCCCTGGTGGTCCAGTGGTTAAGAATCTGCCTCCCAATGCAGGGGATGTGGGTTCAATCCCTGGTCAGGGAACTAAGGTCCCTCATGCCACGGGGCAACTAAGCCCGTGCGCCATAACTACTGAGCACATGGGCCACAACTAGAGAGCCCGTGCACCACAACTACTGAGCTCATGTGCTTTGGAGCCTGCACGCTCTGGAGCCTGCACACTGCAACTAAAGAGAAGCTCACCTGGCGCAGTGAGGAGCCCACATGCCACAATGGAAGATCCCGCATGCTGCAACTAAGACCCGATGCAGCCCAAAATAAAATTTAAATAAATAAATATTTTTTAAAAAGACTATACTCCAATAAAAATTTAAAGAAAAAGAAAAAAATAATAAAGATCAAAAGAGGATCCTAAAAGCAGCAAGTGAAAAGCAACTTGCTATGTACAAGGAAACTCTCATAAGGCTATCAGCTGACATTTCAGCAGAAACTTTGCAGACCAGAAGGGAGTGGGCATGATATGTTCAAAGTGGTGAAAGGAAAACACCTACAACTATGAATACTCTACTCCACAAAGCTATCATTCAGATTTGAGGGAAAGAAAAAGAGTTTAACAGACATGGAAAAACTAAAAGAGTTACCACTGAACAAGCTTTACAAGAAAATTTAAAAGGACATCTCTAAGTGGAAAAAAAAGACGACAACTGGAAATATGAAAATCACAGAAGGAAAAAGCTCATTGGTAAAAGCAAATATACAGTAAGGTAGTGGACCAAAAGACAAAAGTAGTAAAATCATCTACCTCCACAATAAGTAGTTGAGGGATACACAAAACAAAAAGATATAAAAGATGATGTTAACAACATTAAATATGGTGGGGGTGCAGGAGTGGAAATGCAGGACTATCAGAATGCATTCGAACTTAAGAGACCATCAACTTAAAATAATCATATATAGGGAATTCCCTGGAGGTCCAGTGGTTAGGACTCAGCGTTTCCACTGCAGGGGGCACAGGTTTGATCCCTGGTCGGGGAACTAAGGTCTCACAAGCCACAGAGCATGGCCAAAAAAAATCATATATATATTATATAATATATGTTACAATAAATTTAAGAAGATTGAAATCATATCAAACATCTTTTCTGGCCATAATCATAAGAAAAATCAACTACAAGAAAAAAACTGCCAAAAACATAAACATAAAAATTGCCAAAAATACACCCAACATGCACATAAACAACAAATAAGTCACTGAAGAAATTAAAGAGGAAATCAAAAAATACCCAGAGACGAATGAAAATGGAAACACAATGATCCAAAATCAATGGGATGCAGCAAAAGCAGTTCTAAGAGGGAAGTTTATAGCAACATTAGCCTACCTCAGGAAACAAGAAAAATCTCAAATAAACAATCTAACCTTACTCCTAAGGAATTAGAAAAAGAAAAAAAATACCTAAAGTTAGTAGAATAAAAAATAATAAAGATCAGAACAGAAATAAATGAAATAGAGACTTAAAAAGCAATAAAAAACGATTAATGAAATTAAGAGCTCATTCTTTGAAAACATAAACAAAATCGATAAACCATTAGCCAGACTCATCAAGAGGAAAAGAGAGGGCCCAAATAAATAAAATCAGAAACGAATTAGAAGTTACACTTGACACCACAGAAACACAAAGGATTACAAGAGATTACTATAAATAATTATATGCCAATAAAATGGACAACCTAGAAGAAATGGATAAATTCCTAGAAACATATAATCCCCCAAGATTGAATCAGGAAGAAGAAAATCTGAACAGAACAGTTACCAGTAATAAAATTGAATCAGTAATTTAAAAAGAAACAAAAAAATCCCTCCCAACAAGCAAAAGTTCAGGACCAGATGGCTTCACAGGTAAATTTGACCAAATATTTCAAGAAGAGCTAAGCCTATCCTTCTCAAATTTTTCCAGAAAATTGCAGAGGAAGGAATGCTTCTGAACCCATCTATGATGCCAGCATCACCCTGTCATGAAAACCAGATAGAGACATCACAAAAAAGGAAATTTATAGGCCAATATCAGTGATGAACATAGATGCGAAAATCCTCAATAAAATTAGCAAACTGAATACAACAATATATTAAATGGATCATACACCATGATCAAGTGGGATTTGTTCCAGAGATACAACAATGGTTCAATATCTGCATAAATCAATCAATGTGATACAGCACATTAACAAATTGAAGAATAAATACCATATGATCATCTCAATAGATGCAGAAATACCTTTTGACAAAATTCAACATCTCAACAAAGTGGGTGTAGAGGGAACATACCTCAACTTAATAAAGGCCATATATGACAAACCCACAGTTAACATAATACTCAATGGTGAAAAGCTGAAAGAATTTCCTCAAAGATCAGGAACAAGACAAGGATGCCTACTCTGTCCATTTCTATTCAACACAGTATTGGAAGTCCTAGCCAGAGAAATCAGACAAGAAAAAGAAATAAGAGGAATTCAAATTGGAAAGGAAGAAGTAAAACTGTCACTGTTTGCAGATGACATGATACTATATATAGAAAATCCTACACACACACCCCAAAAACTATTAAAACTAATAAATGAATTCAATAAAGTTGCAGAATACAAAATTAATATAGAGAAATCTGTTGCATTTTGTACAGTAGCAAAGAACTATCAGAAAGTGAATTACGAAAACAATCCCATTTACAAATGCTTTAAAAAGAATAAAATACCTAGAAACAAATCTTACCAAGGAGGTAAAAGACTATACTTGGACAACTACAAGACTTTGACGAAAGAAACTGAAGACAACATAAACAAATGGAAAGATGTACCATGCAGTCTACAGATTCACTGCAATCCCTATCAAAATACCAATGGCATTTTTCACAGAACTAGAACAAATAATTCTAAAATTTATATGGAAAAAAATGAAATATTGCCATTTGCAGCAAATGGATGGACCTAGAGATTATCATAATCAATGAAGTAAGCCAGACAGAGAAAGACAAATATTATATCACTTAGATGTGGAATCGAAAAAACAATACAAATGAGCTTATTTACAAAACAGAAACAGACTCACAGACATAGAAAACAAACTTATGGTTACCAAAGGGGAAAAAGGTGGAGGAGGGATAAATTAGGAGCATGGGATTAATAGATACACACCACTATATGTAAAATAGATAAACAACAAGGATTTACTGTATAGTACAGGGAACTATATTCAATACCTTGTAATAACCTATAATGTAAAAGAACCAGGAAAAAAAAGTATATATATATATAACTGAATCACTTTGCTGTACACCTGAAACTAATACAATATTGTAAATCAACTATACTTCAATCAATCAATGAAATGAGGAAAAAATAAAATAAAACTTGGGCTTCCCTGGTGGCACAGTGGTTGAGAGTCTGCCTGCCGATGCAGGGGACACGGGTTCGTGCCCCAGTCCAGGAAGATCCCACATGCCGCGGAGTGGCTGGGCCCGTGAGCCATGGCCGCTGAGCCTGCACGTCCGGAGCCTGTGCTCCGCAACGGGAGAGGCCACAAGAGTGAGAGGCCCACGTACTGCAAAAAAATAAAATAAAATAAAAATTGTATGAAAACACATAAGACCCTGAACAGCCAAAACAATCTTGAGAAAGAAGCTCAAAGCTGGAGTATCATGCTCCCTCATTTCAAACTGTACTACAAGCTACAGTACTGACATAAACACAGACACAAAGACAAATGCAACAGAACAGAGAACCCCTAAATAAACCCACGCATTTATGGTCAATCTATGACAAAGGAGGCAAAAATAGACAATGGAGAAAAGACAGCCTCTTTTTTTTTAAAATAAATTCATTTATTTTATTTATTTTTGGCTGCTTTGGGTCTTCATTGCTGTGCACAGGCTTTCTCTAGTTGTGGTGAGCGGGGGCTACTCTTCATTGCGGTGCAGGGGCTTCTCCTTGCGGTGCTTCTCTTGTTGCAGAGCATGGGTTCTAGGAGCACGGGCTTCAGTAGTTGTGGCATGCGGGCTCAGTAGTTGTGGCTTGCGGGCTCTAGAGTGCAGGCTCAGTAGTTGTGGTGCATGGGCTTAGTTGCTCCGCAGCATGTGGGATCTTCCCAGACCAGGGCTCGAACCCGTGTCCCCTGCATTGGCAGGCGGATTCTTAAGCACTGCGCCACCAGGGAAGCCCAAGACAGCCTCTTTAATAAATGGTGTTGGAAAAACTGGACAGTGACACATGCAAAAGAATCAAACTGGACTACTTTCTCACTCCATGAACAAAAATAAACTCAAAACAGATTAAAGACTTAAATATAAGACCTAAAACCATAAAACTCCTAGGAGAAAAAATAGGCAGTTAGCTCTTTGACACCAGTCTCAGCTATATGCCTCCTCAGGCAAGGGAAACAAAAGCAAAAGCAAACAAATGAGACCTAATCAAACTAAAAAGCTTTTGCAGGGCTTCCCTCGTGGCACAGTGGTTGAGAGTCCGCCTGCCGATGCAGGGGACATGGGTTCGTGCCCCGGTCCGGAAAGATCCCACATGCCGCGGAGCGGCTGGGCCCGTGAGCCATGGCCGCTGAGCCTACGCGTCTGGAGCCTGTGCTCCGCAGCAGGAGAGGCCACCGCAGTGGGAGTCCCGCGTACTGCAAAAAAAAAAAAAAAAAGCTTTTGCACAGCAAAGGAAACTATCCACAAAATGAAAAAGCCACGTACTGAATGGGAGAAGACATTTGCAAATAACATATCTGATAAGGGGTTAATATACAAAGAACATATACACCTCAATATCAAACAAACAACCTCATTTTAAAATAAGCAGAAGACCTGGATAAACATTTTTTCCAAAGAGGACAGGCAGATGGCCAACAGACACAAGAAAGGATCCTCAACAGCACTGAACGTCAGGGAAATGAAAATCAAAGCCATGATATCACCTCACATCTGTCAGAATGGCTATTACCAAAAAGACAAGAGATAACAACTGTTGGCAGGGCTGTGGAGAAAAGGGAACCCTTGAACACTGTTGGTGGAAATGTAAATTGGTGCAGCCACTATGGAAACAGTATGGAGGTTCCTCAAAAAATTTAAAGTGGAACGATCATATGATACAGCAATTCCACTTCTGGATATTTCTCCAAAGAAAACAGCAACACTAATTTGAAAAGATATATGCACCCCTATGTTCACTGCAGCATTATTTACAACAACCAAGATATGGAAGCAACAGAAATGTCCATCAATAGAGGAATGGGACTTCCCTGGTGGTCCAGTGATTAAGACTCTGCACTTCCAATGCAGGAGGTGCAGGTTTGGTCCCTGGTCGGAGAACTAAGATCCCACATGCTGTGGGGTGCGGCCAAAATAAAAAATAAGAACAAAATAGAGGAATGGATAAAGAAGATGTCATACATATATTTTATACACAGACACAGACACACACACCCACACACACACACACACACACAAAATGGAGTCTTACTCAGCCATAAAAAAGAATGAAATCTTGCCATTTTTGATTATATGGATGGACCTAGAGAGTATTAGGCTAAGTGAAATAAGTCAGACAGAGAAAGACAAATACTTTATGATTTTACTTACATGTGGAATCTAAAAAATGAAGCAAATGAAGAAACATAACAAAACAGAAACAGACTCATAAATACAGAGAACAAATTGGTGGTTGCCTGAGGGGAGGAGGCATGGGAGGATGAGTGAAATAGATGAGGAAGATTAAGAGGAACAAACTTCCAGTTATAAAATAAATGTGTCACGGGTATGTAATGTACCGCATAGGGAATATAGTCAATAATATTGTAATAACTTTGTATGGCGACAGATAGTAACTAAACTTACTATGGTGATCATTTTGTAATGTATAAAAATATCGAACCACTAGGTTGTACACCTGAAACTAATATCATATTTTAAGTCAATTATACTTCAATTTAAAAAAGAATGTTTCTTGAATTTCAAGGGCAATACAGAAGATTAAATACACTGAAAATTCATTTATTGGTAGAGGGACCACAGAATGGCTTAGTAGAAACAGACAGGGTGGAAAATCTGCAGCTAATTCTGCAGCTTTGGGGTGAATCTGTCTAGGAAGTATGTGATAACAGCCTCACATTTCTGGAAAAAGAAATAAATTTATTTTTTATTCAACTTGTCTTAGAAAAAGAAAGAAAACTCTCAGCTTAAAATGACTCATAATTACTTGACTTTGGAAGTGCCAGCTTGTCAAATCAGCGTCAAGGAATTAACAACCACACACAGAAAACCCTGGCTAACATAGAGTTAATCTACTAAGGGGTTGTGTTTGCCTTGCTCTTTCATAGAGTTTTTTTAAAAAGATAGACTTGCCACTTGAACGCAAATTTTTACATTCCTTGTCTCTGTAGCACAAAAACAAAAACTAGAATCAGGAGTCACTATGTATACTTATCATCAATATGGTCATAAGTTCTCATTTACCTAAAGATCTTTGGAGCGTTTGGAAGATGTTTTTCACATGTGGTGGGTTGTGATTTTGGTCATTTGTTGGATTATTTTCTGTGGGAAAAAAATAAGCACAATTACCAAGTTTTGCCAAATACCATCAGTTTCCAAGCTTTATTTCAACTTTAGAAAGCCACTAACTACGAGAAAGTAGCAGTCCATAACAAGAGCAAGTACAAGAAGCAAATCCCCCACGCATTTCCATGATGTGGACTCAATCCAAGCTGCCAACCAGTAACACCCTGGGCCTGGTAAAGTCGTCTTCAATGAGCCCAGAACCAAGAAATTTTGGCTTTGTGCTCAAGGAGAAGTCGAAGTTTTACATCTTCATAATTTCTTTGGGTGTTGTTTGTTTGTTTTGCTCTCAGGAGACGCTAGCATTGAAATGCACCTTTGGTTGTATGTTAACAGCACTTTATTGCTACACTGTTAACTGAGGACTAGATTCCCTTCAGTGGAGCTATGATCGTTATGACCTTGAACTCTCCGCAGGCCTTGGCACCCTTTTCCCAAGACACTTCACTTCTAAAGAGGATAATTTCCTCGCCCCTCTTCCTAGCCAGCCCTCTGCCTTTCTTACCATTAATTCTGGTTTTTTGAAAGGTCACTACTGCTAAGGAAGAGGTACAGACAGGGTGGTCTGGGATTTCCTGGTCCCCACAGAGTAGCCTCAGAGCAGCTCCTGGTATCTGAAGAGGGGCCTGGTCGGCCTCCTTTTCTTGTGGGGTGTCACCTTCACCACTGTATGCAGGGCCTCCTCAGGCCTCTTCTTTGTTCACCTTCTCAAAACACCTTATCAAGCAGACCTGCCTCTCTTTTAATCTCCCAAAGCTCCGTGCGAGTATAACCTAAAGCACTTTTAACATACTTTCAATTTTAGCATGTTTATGTCCAATGATTATTAATGAGACTGACTCTCTTACTAGCTGTGAGCTCTTGGAAGACAAGAATGCCCCATTTAGCTCTCCAGTTCCTGGCACAGTGCCTACCACAGGGAAGGAGAGCGACAGCTGGTCTTGAGTAAGAGAAGGAATCTTCAAGAATCTTGACTGCAACCTCATGAAAGACTCTGAGCCAGAACCACCAGCTAGGCCTGTCTGGTTGGCCAAGATTGCAGTAGTTTGAAGGCTGAAAGGCATTGGAGGATCTGCTTCCTAGATGGCTCACAAGCTGTTGGCAGAAGGCCTCACCTCCTCATTGGCTGTAGGCAGGAGGGCTCAGTTCCCCATTACAGGGGCCTCCCCTCAGGACTGCTGGAGTGTCCTCACATGGCAGCTGACTTTCCCCTGAGTGAGCAATTAACCAAAGAGACAGCCAGCCGGAAACCATAAGGTCTTTTACGACCTAATCTATGAAGTGGCACGTCATCACTTCTGCCATATTCTATTCATTAGAGGCAAATTACCAAGTCCAGCCCACAGTCAAGGGGACAGGGACGAAGCTCCATCTTTCAAAGGGAGGGGTATCAAAGAATTTGTGGAGATATTTTAAAACCACAGTAGGAATAAAATTCCAAGGAAGACAGTTGAACGAAAAGGAAACATTCACTTGTGTCCATGTGAACATGAGGACTTTAATCAGCTACCTCTGCTTTGGTGCAAGAATTGTGGATGGAGAGAAGGGATACCCTTACAGAGGCATTTACGATCTGCAGGAAGCCTGGACCTGGGTATGCAACCTGTACCATTAAGCAGAGACCCCTGAAGGACTTCCCAGATATTAAGTTTAGCCACATGAATCGGGTCCCCTGCACCGGCAAGCGGACTCCCAACCACTGCGCCACCAGGGAAGCCCCTCTTTGACCATTTTTGACCTACAAAAACAGTAAGATCAAATGAGTCAACCTAACAGTATAGTCCCAAGGGAGGATTTCTAGTCTACATATTTCTTCTAATTTGGAGGCTCCTAGAAACCCAACATCATGGATTATCAAGATAAGTGTGATGATCGATTTGTAATGTGATCCTTTGTTAACAAAGAAAATATGGAATTGGCTTCAAGCCAAATTTAGATCGCTCACTGCATACCTTGGGGATCTGGGAAGACAGAGGAAAATAAATCCATTTTGTGCTTAGGAAGTGGTCAAGCATCGAGTATAGCTCCGAGAAGGGAGAAAAAGCAATAAGGCTGATGACCGAAGGACACTTTTCGAGAAGGTGATGTCATTTTGGGGAACATGCAAAAGTCCGAGAGAAATCTACCAACATGGCCAGTTGGGACATGCCACAAAGTCTGCGAGGAAATGGTATACTTTTTCCAGGGGACCAAGCTCAGTGAGGTACCACGGACTCCAGGCCCCCTCCAGTGTCATAACCAGGGTGGGGAGGGGGACAGGAATGCTCACCGCCAGCATCTGTATTTGACAGTTCTTTCATATAGCAACTACTTGAAAGGAAAATGCTACCCTCCCCGTTCTCCACTGGCAACGTTTCGAGCACATCAGCAGCACAGGTGGAACCCACTCAGCAGAAGACAGAAGGAGGTCTTGCCCTGGGCACACTGGGCATCTGGTCTAGTGAGAAAATCTAAGGACCAGTCATAAGAACTGCAAATTATGGTGTCTGTGAAACTCTTTCTGCCTAAAAGTTCTTCCAGGTGTCCTTAAAAGGGATACAAATCATGCAAGTGTAACTGGTGTGTCTTACAGGCATTCAAACAGCGGCACTGTCTCCTACTAGCTGCTTGACCTCCGGCAAGTTACTTAACTTCAGTATCTACATGTGGAAAATGGGGGCATAATAATAGTGATGCTACACACGTAGGACTGCTGTGGGCATTAAATAGTGTAGTTGAAAACTCCTTTGGTACTCAGTGCTCACTGTACATTAATTTCATCATTATAACAGTGATTATTATTTTTTCAGAACATACCATTCACTCATTCATTCACACATTTATTCCTTTAGCAAATCTTATTAAGCTCCTACCTTATATCAGACCCTTAACTCCTCAGCCCTGGGGAAAGACAGTCTAGTGAATGCAACAGTTATTGTTATGATTTGTCTTATGGTCATTTCAGCATATGTACTAGAAGGATGATTACCAGTAAATTTAAAGGGGGAAATAGACAGTCCTAAATACAATAAGGCATTAAGTAGAATATAATGTATGCAAAGAAAAGATGGAGGTTATAAATTAATTCTGATGTTAAAAGAACAAACATTTTGTCCTGGTTCCTATGAAGGAAAATAGCAGTTCCTTATTTGAAAGCAATTAACAGAAGGAATTGCTTTACAAATCAAAAGACCAAGCTAGAGAGTAAGCTGTGTGTCCCCCGAGTAGATCATTTAATTACATTTAAACAATGAACAGTTGTGTTTATTATTCAGGGTGTCCTAGTACTATAACGTGCACTCCTGGACAGGCCACACCTAACATTTGCAGGGACTAGCGCAAGAGTACAGATGGAGACACACCCATCAAATGTATCAATATTTAAAAGTTCTAAATTGTGACTTGGTCTGCATTCCCACACAAGGACTTGCAGCCCACTGTTTCCTTGGTGGCTAAAGGAACCCCACTTCCCAGGATACACTGAAGCAGGACAGAAGCTGGAACCAGGCCCAGGACTCCTGAATAGTGACTGGACACACCAAATCTCCCTATGATCAAGTGGGATTTATTCTAGGAATGCAAGGTTTGTTCAATATTAGGAAATCCATTAATATCATATACAATACTAGTAGACTTAAGGGAAAAATTAAATCATATGAATAGTTACAAAGATCCTGACAAAATTCAACACCCATACCTGTTTTTAAAAACACACAAGCAGGGTTTCCCCGGTGGCGCAGTGGTTAAGAATCCGCCTGCCAACGCAGGGGACACGGGTTTGAGCCCTGGTCCAGGAAGATCCCACATGCCACATAGCAGCTAAGTCCGTGCACCACAACTACTGAGCCTGGGCTCTAGAGCCCGTGAGCCACAACTACTGAGCCCATGTGCCACAACTACTGAAGCCCGCACACCTAGAGCCTGTGCCCCACAACAAGAGAAGCCACCGCAATGAGAAGCCTGTGCCCCACAACAAAGAGTAGCCCCCGCTCGCCACAACTAGAGAAAGCCCACGTGCAGCAACGAACACCCAACGCAGCCAAAAATAAATAAATTAAATAATTTTTTTAAAAAATGCAAGCAAAGAGAAATTGACAGATACATTCTCAATTAGCCTGTGCCCCACAACAAAGAGTAGCCCCCGCTCGCCACAACTAGAGAAAGCCCACGTGCAGCAACGAACACCCAACGCAGCCAAAAATAAATAAATTAAATAATTTTTTTTTAAAAATGCAAGCAAAGAGAAATTGACAGATACATTCTCAAGGTGAATATATGTACACATATGTATATATGTATGTATGTATGCATTTATGTGTGTGTATATGTATGTACCTTAGTCATCTTAGTTCTATAACCAGCGTCTAAATCAGGAAACACTAAAGGCATTTCCTCTAAGAGCAGGAACAAGGCAGGATGCCCACTGCATTTCCACTAGTACTCAAGATTGTCCTAGAGGTATTAGCATACACGATTAGACATGATAAAGAAATCAGCAGCACAATAATTGGTAAAGTAAAACTATTTCCAGTTTCAGATGATATAACGGCATAACCTAGAATTGCATAAGGTGGTCGTGTCCTTGCACAGAAATGAAGACCCAACACAGCCAAAAATAATAAATAAATAAATAAATAATTTAAAATAAATAAATAAAAAATAAAATTAATATACAGAAGTCAATTGCCTTTCTACACCAAAACACTAATTAGGTAGAGGATATAATGGTAGGGAAACCCCCCTTTACAATGACACAGAAGATTAAATTACTTAGGAATAAACTTAAGGTATGTGCAAAATCTACATGAGGAAAACTTTAACACACACTGAAAGAGCTCAAAGTAAACTTAAAGAAATTGGAAAGACCTCCCCTTTTCTAGGATAGGTTTGACTTACTACCCATTTCCCCAAAGTGAAATTGCATTATAAATTGAAAGCAGTGCCAATAAAAACACCAACAGGCTTCTAATCAAGTTAGACAAGTCAATACTAAAGTTCACGGGGAAAACAAACATGCAAAAATAACGAGGAAAACACTGAAAAAACAAAAACTGCCCAAAGGGAACTAGTCCCGCAAGACATGAAAGCATACTGTCTCAGCCTCTGTAATGAAAACAGTGTAGTACTGTCGTGTTCAGAGACCAATAGACCAGTGTTTAGACTGGAAAGCCCAGGAAAAGACCCAGTACTTATGGGAATTCAGTATACGACAAACGGGGCTTCTCGGGTCACTGGAGCAAAGATGGACTTTTTAATAAATGGTGTTGGGACAAATGGGTAGCCATTTCACAGAAAAATGGGATGATGTGGACTGTGTTGATGAAGCCATTCTAGCCCATGTGTGGTCCTCAGCACAAAAGCATCCTCTCACTTCTCCCAGCGGAGACCCAGGCACCAAAGAGATGCCCAACTACATTTAATTTATGATTTCATGCAATTTACAGAAGGGAATGTGTACTGTAAACTCAGGGATACTAGAAGCATTCATTTTAAAGAGACTTCTGTGGTAAATTGATCTCCGAAAACCATCTCAGCCAGTGGTTCCAAACACCAGGGGCTGGTATCTGGCCAACCGTATCCAAGTCACTCAGAGGATATGCAAAGGTGTGCAGAACCTGGACTCCGCTTCTAGAGATTCTTGGTGGGTTCCAAGAATACGGATTTTTAATAAGCTCATTCCATTCCACATCCTCTTCCCCATGGCTGATGCACAGTTGGGCTTGGGAACCACTGACCTAGTTCCTATTCCTGCACCCAGGAAAGACCACATATTCACCGACTCAGACAGTGACATATTTGGCCTTTTTGTTTTGTTTTGGTTTTTGGCCACACTGCATGGCTTTCAGGATCTTAGTACCCCGACCAGGGATCAAACTCATGCCCCTTGCAGTGGAAGCACTGAGTCCTAACCACTGGAAGGCCAGGGAATTCCCTATTTTTCTTTTTAAATTTTTACATCTGTCTAGGGAAGAAATGATGCATGGGATTCCAGTTCCTCGTCCTGAGGAACTAGTTCCTCTTCAGAGCCCATTTGCTTCCATCATAATCGGATCTGAGATGAGCCTTTGCTTTGATGGAGAGAGCGCCTCTGGGGTACCACTTCCAGAAAGTGCTCAGCCCCTCACTAGCCCCATCCCCCAGGGGTTGGGGAGAGACTTCACTGTTCAGTTTGGGAGAGGGATTCAGGTGCCTGTTACTGGCTACCTTTTTCCTTGCCTCTGTCTCTCTGTCTCTATCCCTCTGCACAGAGCAAACGTTTTGATCTGCTCCTCTATGCTGTGAATTTTACAAAAGCAAACTCTCTCACGGAGGGGGTTTGGAGAAGGCAAGGGTATCCTAAACCTTACCAGTGACTGGAGCACCCTTCCTAGTTCCAGGTGAAGCACCCACATTAGCCCGCCAAGTATTCCTGGAGAGAATGGTCTGCGCTCCATCTGCTGGACCCTCAGCCTAGTCTCACATTTGGTTCTGAACTCAGGCAAGAGGAAGAAGAGGTATCACTTATTGACCCCTAACTCCAATTTTATCTATTTGCATTTACTATTATTGGAAATTCTGTCCATGCTGCCAAGGAAAAATTCTGATTCAGAATTCCCATCAACATTGGCTCCTGTGATGATAAAACATATGAAAACAAATTGAAAAAATTTTATCAGTACACCCTTACAAGCCCCCTGGGCCCATATTCTCAGTGTTTTTAAAATTCTTTTTCTTTATGGTTTATCACAGGGTATTGAATATAGTTCCCTGTGCTATACAGTAGGACCTTGTTGTTTATCCATCCTATATATACTAGTTTGCATCTGCTAATCCCAAACTCCTAATCCAGTGTTGAAATGCTAACATAGAATTCAACTTGTACTTGGAAACGTGTGTTTGAAAGTTTATATGTTATTGTAGAGTGAAGCACCAGCTGATTGCTGATTGCAGAGGCTGGAGCCCAGGCAGATGCTGTGGGAAAGGAACCTCAGGAGTTGGAATTCACATCTGTATGCAATATTCCAGCAAGTTCTCACTCCTCTGCTACCCAGGCACTAATGTGCACTGCTGACAATTTCTGATTCCCACTTCTACCCTTATGACCTGTGATCGAATACCTGCCTTAATTCTCAAAGTGTTACTTAAAACATAATAATGATATGAAGCTGCTTTAAAGGGAAGAGTGTGTTCATCACTTTTGTTATTTCTACGGCTGGGCCTAGGGCAAGTGATTTTTTTTGTCCTTGGTCTTATCCGTGGAATGAGGTACTAAAGACTGCACCAGCTCTCACCCAGGGCTGAGATTAGCCTCAAACCAGGTCACGCACGTGGAAGTATAAAGCGTGTTTGGCGGAAAGTTCTTACACCACTCAGGGCTCCCGGTGTAAGAAACGGTACAAACACCATTTGCAATTCCAGTCCCTGTCCTCTGAATAGCCTCCAGAGAGTAAGAACCTGTCGGACACATGAAGTTGAGGGATTTCCCCAAAATAGAAGGATAGTTACACTTTCATCTTGGAGGTTATAGAGAGGATATCAGACAATTCTTTCCTTCATATCTCTATTTGTCTTTGCTGCACAAGTAGCTGTTTTAAAGAACGGTAAAATGATAACTTAGTACCTATAATACAGTACATAGGCCTATAAAAAATGTGCTCTTAAAGAGTTTTAAAGACATATACTTGCTTTCTTTTGTGTCTCTCTTTGTAATTGATTTGCCTGCTGTTCTTCTTGTTTCTTCCAGAATTTCATCTCAAGTGAAGTAAATAAAGGCATATTAATACCAGCAGTGGAGACCTGATATTTTTCCCTGTAAAGCAGTCTATAAATACAGTGAATAAATAATACAAACTCAACGAATATGTGAAATTACACTCTAAAATTCCTTCTCTTGGGAAGGGAAATTCCAATAACATAAATCATTTCTGAAAATTTTTGATTCCACTAGATGTCCGGGGCAGTAAACATTGCCCACTAAAGATATGTAGCTAGAAACTTTGTCCCAAATCTCACGATATGTAGTGTCATAATTTTCCTTCTTATTCGTGCTGTCATTCTGACCCATCTCTGAGACTTTCCCCAGGATGGCCCATAAATATGGGTGAAGGCCGGAGGGTAAAAATAAAGCAAAACAGAGTTCTAGTCAGAAAGCTCTTTGTTTATAAACTGTTCCTAATTTTTCATGATTACATTTTTGGAACTATATTAATTTCTCCTTCCCTTTCAAAGTTTTCAGTCTTCTACTATTCCCTGGGGACAGCAGTTTTGTTTGTCCTTCTCCGTTTACTTTGAAAAGCAACAGAAAATAATCACCACAAATTCCATTCATTTTGTGTATATTCTGAGTCCTTTTTCAAAGGTTGTTGGTATATTGGTGGGTGGTCCACTCACCTGATGGAATAAATGCTGACAATAAGGACACAAAAAGTTTAACCATTACTTCACTCATTCAAGATGGTGAGTTCTCACATCCCCTTCCTTGATGAATGCATTGACCTACAAGTTCCTGAACTGTTGCTCAGAGAGAACTTGGCAAGTTTATCAGTGGCCCACCAATGCCAAGGCCAACACTGGCCTGGCACTGGGTGGGTCAGTAGGCCTAGGGGGGTGATGGGATCCTTCTAAACCCTGCACCAGCCACCCAACTTCAGATGCAGCCACTCCCCTTCCACACATGTGGGCTGGATTCAGGGACACAGAGCACCTGCCAAGGAGAGAAAAGTGTTCTCATTCCTAGATGGGAATTCCTGAAAGCGTGGATAGTGGGACTGCAAGAGCTATGTGCATCCATTCATTCATTCAGTTATGGTCACTGACCACCAATCAATCAGCCACTAAGTTAGTACCGATCTCTCTTTTTTTTTTTTTTTGCGGTACGCGGGCCTCTCACTGCTGTGGCCTCTCCCGTTGCGGAGCACAGGCTCCGGACACACAGGCTCAGCGGCCATGGCTCACAGGCCCAGCCGCTCTGCAGCATGTGGGATCCTCCCGGACCGGGGCACGAACCCGTGTCCCCTGCATCGGCAGGCGGACTCTCAACCACTGCGCCACCAGGGAAGCCCTTGAAGCCTCTTTAACAGCACACATGGAAGAAGGGCAAACCCAGAATTCCTGAAATGCTTTTTCTGCATCAGTTGACATGATCATGTGGTTTTGTATTTCATTCTGTTAATGTAGTCTATTACATTGATTGATTTTCCTATGTTGAACGATGCTTGCATTCCAGGAATAAATCCCACTTGGTCTGGTGTATAATCCTTTTAATACGATGTTGGGTTCGGTTTTCTAGCATTTTGTTGGGGAATTTTGCATTTATATGTACAACTGATGTTGCTCTGTAGTTTTCTTAAAACGTCTTTGTCTGGCTTTGGTATCAGGGTATACTGGCCTCTTAGAACTAGTTAGGAAGTGCTTCCTCTTCAATTTTTTGGAAGAGTTAGAGAAGCATTAGTGTTAGCTCATTTATATGTCTGGTAGCATTCACCGGTGAAGCAACTTGAATCTGGGCTCTTCCTTGTTAGGAGGTTTTGATTACTGATTCAGTCTCTTTGTTTATTACAAGTCTATTCCAATTTTCTATTTCTTCTGAATCAGTTTTGGTAGCTTGCGTGTTCCTAGCAATGTGCTCATTTCTTCTAAGTTATCCAGTTTTTTGGCATATGATTTTTCATAGTATTCTCTTATAAGCCTTTTTATTTCTGTGATTATAGTAATGTCCCCACAATTCTTAACTAATAATTGAGGCTTCTCTCTTTTTTTCTCATTCAATCTAGCTAAAGATTTGTTAGTTTTTTTATCTTTTTAAGGAACCAATCTTTGGTTTCATTGATTTTCTCTATTGTTTTTCTATTCTCTGTTTCATGTATTTCCATTCTATTCCTTATTATCTTCTTCATTCTTCTAGCTTTGAATTTAGTTTGCTATTGTTTTTCTTATTTCTCAGAGTATACAGATAGGGTTATTTGTTTGAGATCTTTCTTATTTTTAATGTATGCATTTATAGTTATAAATTTCCCTCTTAGCATTGTTTTTGCTGCATAAGTTTTGGTATATCGTATTTGATTTTCATTCATCTCAAGGTAATTTCTAATTTCTTTATTAGAAGAGTTATTTAAGAGTCTGTTGCTTTATTGCCACATATTTGTGTATTTTCTAGTTTTCCCTCTGTTGTAAACTTCTAGTTTCATTCCACTGGGATCAGGAAAGATACTTTATATGATTTATATCTTCTTCAATTTATTCAGAGTTGTTTTGTGGCCAACATATGGAGAACGTTCTATGTGCACTTGATAAGAATGTATTTTCTGCTGTTGTTGGGTGGCGTGTTCTGTACATGCTTGTTAGGTCTAATTGGTTTATACTGTTGGTCAAGTCTTCTATTTCCTTATTATCTTTCTAGTCCATGCGTTATTGAGAATGGTTACTGAAGTCTCCAACTATTATTGTAGAACTATTTCTCCATTCAATTCTGTCCATTATTGGTTCATATATTTGGGGGTTCTGTTGCTGTGTGATATGTGT
The DNA here is from genome assembly GCF_003031525.2 of Neophocaena asiaeorientalis asiaeorientalis. Lineage (NCBI taxonomy): Eukaryota > Metazoa > Chordata > Mammalia > Artiodactyla > Phocoenidae > Neophocaena > Neophocaena asiaeorientalis. The sequence continues at coordinate 8,024,196 of NW_020173116.1, read as the reverse complement.
TTATAGGTGTTATGTCTTCTTTCTGTGTTGAACCCTTATCAATATATAACATCCTTGTCTTTTGTAAACTTTTTTATTTGAAATCTATTTTGCTGGAAAATAACATAGCTACTCTTCATTTTTTTCCTTATGGCTTTGAGTTACTGTCTAGTATTGTTTCATTTCAGTCTGAAGTATTCCCTTTAGTATTTCTAACAGGGCAGATCTCTTAGCTTATATTTATCTGGAAGTGTCTTAATTTCTCCTCCATGATCAAAGAATAGTTTTGTCAGATGTAGAATTCTTGGTTGACAGTGCTTTTCTTCCAGGACTTTAAATATGTCATATCACTGCTTCTGGCTTCCATGACTTTTGTGTTGAAATTGGCCATTAATTGTATTGAGGATCCCTTGGACATAATGCCGCTTCTCTCTTTCATGCTGACGAGACTCTCTTTGTCTTTTGATTTCAGCAATTTGACTATAATGTGCTTTAGTGTCGGTCTCTTCCATTTACCTTGCCTGGAGTTTGTAGAGCTTCTTGGATGTGTATAATCATCAGATTTGGGAAGTTTTGGAGCATTATTTCCTCAAATATGTTCTCTGTCATTTGCTCGCTTCTCCTTCTGGGACTTTTAAAATGTATATGTTGGTACTCTTGATGGTGTCTCACAGTCCCTCATGCTCTGTTTATTCATTTCATTTTTTTCTTTCTGCTCCTCAGACTGGATAATTTCAAGTGTCCCAGGTCAAAGTTAGGGATCCTTAATTCTGCCTGCTCAAATCTGCTGTCACATCCCTCCAGTGAGTTTTTCATTTCACTTACTGTACTTTTCAACTTCCAAATTTCTCTTTGGCTCATTTTTCTAACTTCTATTTCTTTACTGATATTCCTACTTTGTTCAAACATTGTTTTCCTTATTTCCTTCTTTGTCCATCATTTCCTTTACTGATTAAATATATTAAAGACAGTTGATTTAATATCTTTGATGAATAATTCCAGTTCCTTGGCTTCCTCAGGGATGGGTTCTTACTATTTCTTTTTTTTTTTTTTCCTGTGAATGGGCCATACTGTCCTGTTTCTTTGTATGTTTCATAATTTTTTTTGTTGAGAGCTACACATTCTATTTGGGTAACTTTGGAAATCTAATTCTCCCACTCCTCAGGGATGGACAGTTTCAGCTTGTTGAGGGCTGGAACCATGCATTTGTGACTTCTCCAAACTATTCTGGCAAAGTGTATATTCCTTACCGTGTATGGGTGCTGAATTTCCAGTTTGTTACGTCTGCAGACACTCGGTGGCCTGACAAAGGTTTCCATAAGTGTCTATATTTCAAAAGGAGAAAAACAAAAATACTGTCTTTTTAATCTCTTTGACAGAATTTCTTGGAAGCTCTTTAGGTCATGATAGTGAAACTATCATGTGAAAATGGTCAGCCTCAGTGCCAGCCCTCAGTGGTCAAAGGCAGTGATCAACACACACCCAGATTCTGGCACCAGGAAGCCACACTGAGAAAGTGGGCTGCAAAACACTTGGCTACCTGCCATGGGGCTGGGGGATGGAGAATGGGAGGATCTACACGGACCACTGAAATTCACTAAAATTTACCAACCTCTTCATCAAGCTCTTTATTGGACTATGCAAATGTTCATCTCTTGTTCCAAAATAGTTGCTTAAGATAGATCTTGCCAGCTCAGTTATAGCTTTGGTGAAGAGATGTATTCCTGGAGCTTCATACCCAACCATCTTCCATCTAGGCCTTGGTTTTTCTCAAGTTTACCTGGGAGGCTTGGAATAGATCAATGAGTCCCAGCCTAGAATCACCTGGAGAGCTTTAAAAACTACTGATGCAAAGGTAGATTTCCCATGTCAGGAAATCTGATCACGTGTCTCTTTTTAACAATCTCCCAGGGGATTCTCATGCCCAGGGCTGAGGACCTGGGAGAAGGTCTATCTCAGCCTCAGGGCCTCACTATCTCTACCACATGCAGAATTCGACTGGGGACCTCAACTAGGCAGATGTGATGCAGCTGGTCTGAGCTGGGATCTGACACTGCTTTTCCAATAGATCCCAGATGGTGGCCCTGCCGCTGCTACATGGACCCCTGCTTGAGGAGCAGAATCCTTTCCAACTGTTTATCTTCTATGTTTTTCTTAATTTCTTGAGACTCTGACACTTAGAGAACCCGTTCTAGCCTCAAAGCAAAGCACTTTCCTTCCCATCAGAGCAGCAGGAAAGGTTATCTGGGAGACCACCACGGACACGCACGAGACTCTTCATACAGCCTGACAGTTTCACGTGAGGAGATTACTTACCAAATAGTTTAACCAAATGTTCTTCTCGCTTATTTGAACTCAATGCAAAGTTGGCATCTCTCAAGCTCTTTTGTTGAGGATAACCTATGGGAAAGTAAACGTCAGCTGTGAGCCAATCTTTCACTGGATCTGCATGTAATTCTTTTTAAATCGATACACTCATGCATAGTATTTGAGAGGAACATCCTGCAGTTGGCCTGCTCTAGGGGAAATAGCACTAGACTTGGGTTCCAGTACAGATTTTTTTTTTTTTTGCGGTACGCGGGCCTCTCACCGCTGCAGCCTCTCCTGCCGCGGAGCACAGGTTCCGGACGCACAGGCCCAGCGGCCATGGCCCATGGGCCCAGCCGCTCCACGGCACGCGGGATCCTCCCAGATCGGGGCACGAACCTGCGTCCCCTGAATCAGCAGGCGGACTCTCAACCACTGCGCCACCAGGGAAGCCCCAATTGCTTTTCTTTTAAAAAGAAATCAGCTCCATATTAAAGGAATTGAATGTTTGGATAAAAACCTTCCCACAAAGAAAACTCAAAGCCCAGATGGCTTCACTTGTTAACTCTATCAATAAGGAAGAAACATCATCAATTCTACACAAACTCTTCTGAAAAACTGAAATTGAGAGAGTACTTTCCAATTCATTCTATGAGACAAGCATTATCCTGATAACAAGCCAGACAAAGATATTACAGGAAAAGAAAAGTATAGGCCAGTATCTTTCATAAACATAGATGTAAGAATTCTTAACAAACTTCTAGCAAATTGAATCCAACAATATTTTTTTAAAGGATAATATATCATAACTAAATGACATTTATTCCAGGAATGTAAAACTGATTGAACATTCAAAAATAAATCAGTGTAATTCATCATGTTAATACAAAAATCATATGCTCATCACAACAGATGATCAGAAAAAGCATTTGACAAAATCAAACATCCATTCAGGATAAAACTCCCATTAACTAGAAAACAAAGGGAATTTTCTCAATTTGATAAAGAGTAGTTATACTCTTTATCAGGGGATTCCCTGCTGGTGCAGTGGTTAAGAATCTGCCTGCCAATGCAAGGGACGCAGGTTCAAGCCCTGGCCCAGGAAGATCCCACATGCCATGGAGCAACTAAGCCCGTGCGCCACAACTGCTGAGGCTGAGCTCTAGAGCCCGCAAGCCACAACTACTGAGCCCACGTGCCACAACTACTGAAGCCCACGTGCCTAGAGCCTGTGCTCCACAACAAGAGAAGCCATGAGAATGAGAAGCCCACGCACCGCAACAAAGAGTAACCCCTGCTCACCTCAACTAGAGAAAGCCTGCGCACAGCAATGAAGACCCAACACAGCCAAAAATAAATAACTAAACTTATTTTTTTTTAAGTAATATATATCGGGAAATCCCTGGGTGTCCAATGGTTAGGACTCTGCACTTCCACTGCAGGGTGCACGGGTTCCATCCCTGGTTGAGGAACAAAGATCCCACAAGCTGCCCAGTGCAGCCAAAAAAAACAAAGGGATATATCATAAAGACAGACATATAGACCAATGGAATAGAATAGACAGCCCAGAAATAAGTCCCCACATATATGGTCAAGTGATTTTTGTCAAGGATGTTGAAACCTTTCAGCAGGGAAAGGTAAATCCTTTCAACAAATGGTGCTGGGAAAACTGGACATCCACGTGCAAAAGAATGAAATTGGACTCTTACCTAACCTCATATACAAAAATTAACTCAAATGGGTCAAAGACTTAAATATAAGAGCAAAAACTACAAAACTCTTAGAATAAAACATAGGGCAAAGCTTCAGGACATTGAATTTGGCGATGATATCTCAGATATGACACCAAAGGCACAGGCAACAAAAGAAAAAAATAGGGAAATTAGATTTCATGAAAATTTTTAACTTTTGTGTATCAAAAGACATTATTAACAGAGTAAAAAGGCAACCCATAGAAAATATTTGCAAACCACATATTTGATAAGGGATTAATATCCAAAATATAGAGAACTCCTAAAACTCACCAGAACACCCAATTCAAGGGCTTCCCTGGTGGCGCAGTGGTTGAGAGTCCGCCTGCCAATGCAGGGGACACGGGTTCGTGCCCTGGTCCGGGAAGATCCCACATGCCGTGGAGCGGCTGGGCTCGTGAGCCATGGCCGCTGAGCCTGCGCGTCCGGAGCCTGTGCTCCGCAATGGGAGAGGCCACAACAGTGAGAGGCCCACGTACCGCAAAAAAAAAATAAATAAATAAATAAAAATAAACTCAGGACTTAATTGCCACTAAAAAAAAAAAACAATTTAAAAATGGGTAAAGGGGACTTCCCTGGTGGCGCAGTGGTTAAGAATCCGCCTGCCAACGCAGGGGACACAGGTTCGAGCCCTGGTCCGGGAAGATCCCACATGCCACAGAGCAACTAAGCCCATGCGCCACAACTACTGAGCCTGCGCTCTAGAGCCCGTGAGCCACAACTACTGAAGCCCGTGCACCTAAAGCCCGTGCTCCTCAACAAGAGAAACCACGGCAATCAGAAGCCTACGCACCACAATAAAGAGCAGCCTCTACTCACCGCAACTAGAGAAAGCCCGTGCGCAGCAACGAAGACCCAACACAGCCCAAAAAAAAAAAAAAATGGTAAAGGACTTGAACAGACATTTACCCAAAGAAGATATACAAATAGCCAATAAGCAAATGAAAAGATACGCAACATCATGAATCATTAGAGAAATGCAAATCAAACCTATGATGAGCTACCACCTTATACCAACTAGGATGGCTACAATCCAAAACAAAAACAAAAACAGAAACTAACCAGCATGGTGAGGCTGTGGAGAAACTGGAACCCTAGTGCACTGTTGTTGGGAATGAAAAATGATGCACCCACTATGGAAAACAGTATGGCTGTTCTTCAAACAATCAAAAATAGAATTATAATATGATCCAGCAATCCCATATCTGGTTATATATCCCAGAGAATTGAAAGCAAAGTCTCAAAGAGGTATGTATACACCAATGTTCACAGCAGTGTTATTTACAATAGCTAAAACGTGGAAGCAACCCAAGAATTCATCAGTAGATGAATGGATAAGCAAAATGTGGTATATACATACAATGGAATATAATTCAGCTGTAAAAAGGAAGGAAGTTCTGTCACATGGGGAATGGGGAGTTACTGTTTAATGAGTATAGAGTTTCAGTTTTATAAGGTGAAAAAACTTCTGGAGATGGATGGTGGTAATAGTTGCACATTATGAATGTATTTAATACCACTGAACTGTACACTTAAAAATGGGTTAAGAAAAAGAATCTAAAAAAGAGTGGATATACACATGACCCAGCAATCCCACTACTGGGCATATACCCGGAGAAAACCATAATTCAAAAAGACACATGCACCCCAATGTTCATAGCAGCACTATTTACAATAGCCAGGACATGGAAGCAATGTAAGTGTCCGTCAACAGAAGAATGGATAAAGAAGATGTGGTACATATATAGAATGGAATATTATTCAGCCATTAAAAGGAACAAAATTGGGTCATTTGTAGAGATGTGGATGGATCTAGAGAGTGTCATACAGAGTGAAGTAAGTCAGACAGAAAAACAAATATCGTATATTAACACATATATGTGGAATCTGGAAAAAATGGTATAGATGATCTTATTTGCAAAGCAGAGAGACACAGAACAAGTTAAAAACACCAAAATTTAAAAGTTTACATTGTAAAAAGAATTTGCCCTTCATTTCCCCGCATTTACGGTGGCCCCTTTCCCATATTAAAGAGTCTTGAAGGTGCCTCATACACTCTTCAGAGCCATTCACGCATAGAACATTCTGGACACTGTGACTGGCTTTCTTTGCTTTGACTTAGCCATATGTCCTGATGTATTTCATATCAGATTATATATAACTCCTTCATTATCTTAAACAATTGCACGTTGACCCATTTTATGAATGCATAGACACCAAATACAAATGAACACCTACCTATGATTCTATTTGCATAAAATTCCAAAATAGCCAAGACTAACCTGTGGTGACCGGTAGAATGCAGGATAGTGGTCACCTCGGAGGAGGAATAGGGCAGTGAACGAGAGGGGTGGGAGGCTTCCAGGGAGCTGGTCATGCTCTGATTCTTAAACTCAGTGATGGTTATACGGGCGTGTCCACATGTTAATAATTCACTGAAATGTACATTTATGATTTCTGCACTCTTCTGTATGATGTCGTGCTTCAATTTTACCGAATTTAATCTCACAGTCTAGTGGGAAAGTTATACAGAGCGGCAAATAACTATGGCTCAGTTTGGTCAATGAATTCAGGACTCGGTATCTTCTTGCCCTGTTGCAGCAGTTGACCCCAACGCGGCTGGAGGCTGACCGCAAGCTAATCCCAGCTGCTGCCAGCTGGATAACCTTGGGCAAGTTACACACGCGTGAGCCTCCTCGGTTCCCAAATCTGTAAAATGGGAATAATAATACCTCATACAGTTATTGCAAGGGTGTAATATAGTAACCTATGTAAAGTGGGTAGGAGTGCTCCGCAACCACATAGCAGGTGTTCCATTCACTCCAGCTACCGTTACCACGAAACTGTCATTTTTACAAGGAAAAGGATCCTCCTCAGTGCTCAATAAAGAAATGCTTTGGGTCAAATATCCACCACCGGTCTCCTCGGGGACGGCGAGCTCACGAAGAAGCGTGGTCGGAGGTGCTGAAGCTCGGGAAAGCAGTCTCCCTGGACAGGCGACCTAGCAGCCCACCGCTCTCTGACCGCGTCCTCCTTAAGCGCGGGGCAATGACGTCACCCCCCAACACACACACACACGGTGCAGCCTACCTTGGAAGCTCCCCAGCGATTCCTCCGAGCCGTCTCCATTGGCTGGTCAGGACAGGCGGCCCCGCCCCTTTGCCCGCCGCGGGACCCGGGGGCCCGCCGTCAATCTGCCCAGGTGGGAGCGGTGATTGGCCGCGGGGCCCGCCCCCCAGAAAACTCCGCCGGGCTTGCGTAGGCTGCGCGCTCGGGGTGGGAGAGGCGCGTAAGGAGCCGCCGCCGTCCGGGTCAGCGGGCCAGGCCGCCGTTGGTCACTCCTGCAGCCCGCCTGCTGGGCAGGGCCGGCCCGGCCCGGCCATGGAGTCCTACGACATCATCGCCAACCAGCCCGTGGTCATCGACAACGTGAGGCTTGGCAGCCGGGGGGAGGGCGCACGCGGCAGTGCACGCGGGGACCCCCGACAGACTCCACTGGTCCCTCTAGCTCACTGCCCGCCCGCCACCCCTAACGGCCGTCTCCACCTGGCCCTGTAGTTGGGGCCACGGGGCCAGCCCCCGCTGGCGCGGCGGAACCCCAGCCCGAGCCCTCCCTGAGCCGGGCAGGGAGGTCCGGAGAAGAAAGGGGTCCCATCGTTCTGGCGGCCCTTGGTCAGCATCCGGAGAGGTGGGGTGACAGTCGGGCGGCCCGGCCGAGGCACCCCGGACCTTTCTCAGTTGAGAGTGGGGTTGCTGGGCAGGTTTCGACCCCAGCCCCTTTACCTCTTCTCAGGCTGTGGCCCTGGCTGCCCTCTTGCACACTGCTGGCCTCATCTTTTGGAGAAGGTTGGCCTGGGGGCCTCTACAACAGCTCTTTCCAAGTGCTGCACCCCCAGGCAGCACTACCAGAGTGGGCAGGCCCTACTGTGCCCTTTTCCTGGGACTGGGGAAAATGCAAGTTAAGCTCTGCCCACCACATAGCCGCCACCACCTGGCTGACCACTTGGCTACTTTGACCCTCTCCTTAAGTGCTCCCGGAGCCAAGCAGAAGTTCCACAGCCGGCAGGGAAGTGGAGAGAGTTCAGGACTACTCTTCCCAGGACCCATAGCAGTTTGGGAACATTGTTTGCAAACTCAGAGGAAAGTTGCCTGGCTTCATTGTGGTTTGTCCTTCAGCACTGGGGCTCAGCATGTTTTCTGGTCCACGGGAAGAAAATGAAGGGCAGGGATCCGTGGATCTGCCCCTAGCTGGTATCTGCCTCTGGTGTGTGGGCCTTGGAGTTTTTGATAATGACTCACTTCTCTTTCTGGGATCTGTCTCCCTGTAATCCCTGAACGGCTGTCTTTTTTGGAGTACCCATGTACATGCCCTGAGTCACAGCAGGGCATGTTTAATAAGGCTAGAGCTGGGCTTGGAGGATGCTCTCCATCAGGCTACAGGAAAGATCGGGCCAGTTCCTTACTTGGCGGGCTAATCAACAAGTTAATGAGTTTAGAGGGCAACCTGTTTGGTTCCTCTGGGCTTCCAGCCCCTCCTCTGTAATTTGGGGATGTTTATTTCTGCTCTGCAGACCCCAAGGGTTGTGATGGAGATCTATGGGAAGAGAGGTTGAGATGCTCATTCCTGCAGTGAGTGGGAGGTTTCTAGATGCCAGGTTCCCTTTAAGATATTCTAAGTCCAGCTTCCATGCTGGAGCAGTGGCAAGACCAAGCTGTCCTCCTGTAGTCTCTGGAGAAGCCACTTGAGGATAGGTGCCAGTTGTCCCAGTGAACCCAGTGATCTTCCCCAGCGGGTCCTGTATGTGGCCCGTGGTTGCTGAGGGGAGGGGGCCAGAGAGTGTTGCAAAAAGCTTATGGGTTGCTTCTAGCTGGGTTTTGGGAGTAGCTTGTGCTGCTATGGAGTCCTCCTGCCTGGAGCTGACCTTGGAGTGTGCAGACGAGGATGTACTTCGTGGTTCCTCTGTCTCCACACTAGTGACATTTTGGCCTGGATAATTCTTGGTTATGTGGGGCTGTCCTGTGCCTCTTAAGATGTATAACAGCATCCCTGGCCTCTACCTAGAAGCGAGTGGCAGCCCCCGCTCCCCAGTCTCCAGACATTGTCAAATTTGGGGGAGGGGATGCAAAATCGCTCCCGGTTTTGTACCACTGGCGTACTTGTAAATGGCCTTGCCCTCTTGGCAGGATCTCAGGCTGCCACCCCGGGCTGCCATGGTGGGGCAGCAGCCCTCTCCATGGCAGGGCACTGCCTTCATCTGGAGGTGAATGTTGGGAGCTAAACATTGTTTTTCTTTGCAGGGTTCGGGGGTGATCAAGGCTGGCTTTGCAGGAGACCAGATTCCCAAATACTGTTTCCCAAACTAGTAAGTGTTTCTCAGGCAGCATCCCTAACCCTTCGGTTTGCTTCCACAGAGAACGTGGGTCCTGTGTCACAGCTCTCTTTGAGGCCAACTCTTGTCCCCACCTGTAGGGAAAACTCCAGATTTGTGAAGCTGTTGCTCTTAAGGGTGCTGGAAGGAGAAGACATGTGCTCTGGGCTTCCCCCCTCCTCTTTGGAGGCTAATTTTGGTCCCTCCTTTAGCCAAGAAGGAGGAGAAGCCACCAGCATTCCTCTTGGGACAGGGTGTGGTAGCAGCAGCAAGAATAAGAGAGAGACGTCTCCAGGAGAGAGACCTAGATTCAGAGGAAAAAGTGGGGAGTTAATACCACCCCTTCCTCCTGGGAAGTGTTTTCTTCGGGGCCCATTTATTTTCAGACTCTAGAAAATATTTTGTTCAGTCAAGGAGGGTTTTTGCCTGAATGGTGCCAGTGGTGGCAGAGGTAAGGGGGAGGTGAAACCTGGAGAAAGCCTGGAGTGCTCCTCCGGCCACTGTAGCCCATCGGGAAGTTTTCCCTTGGCCGTGTCTCGTCTCAAATCCTGGAGGTTTTAGGGTTTAGTGGCCCAAGCCGGCGTGGGGGAGTCCTAAGGCCCCTGAAATGGCTGGCTATATCAAGACAGAGCCAGCCTAAAGCATCCAGTGGGGCCTCAGCTTTCCTTTTCAACTCACGTTGAATGTAATTAAAGGTTCCTCTTGATGTGCAGGGAACTTGGGTCAGATTTTGTAATGGTAGCCCATCCACTCTGCCAAGAATTGCATCTCTGTTCTGGAAGCCCTGGCAGTGGGAAGGGGCAGGACTGACTGAGTGAGAGAGGGGTGTACGAGGGAGCCACAGCCCAGTTTCCTGGGGCCACCCCGCCTTGGTCTGCCCTCCTGAAATCAAGAGCGTGGGCTGAGTCATCGTGGCTGCAGAAGCTGACCCTCTGCCAGGGCTGACATTACAGAGCTCTCAGCTGTCTCTGGGAGGGCTGGTGGGAAATGGAAGTAACACCTCGTCTTCTGACCCTGAGTCTTCTGTCCTGCCAAGGCCTGCTCTGTAGTCCCATGGCCCATAGGCCTAGGTTCTGACCTTTGCCCCGTGGCCACCTCCTGATGCTTTGAGTACAGTTACCCTCTTGAACATTGGAGTTGGACTTTGGTCTTCCTGGACTGGGCTCAGCTGTGCCCCCTGCCCACCTCCCTGACCTCTCCTGTCTTCACAGTGTCGGACGCCCCAAACACATGCGGGTGATGGCTGGAGCCCTGGAAGGGGACCTCTTCATTGGACCAAAAGCAGAGGTAATACCTGTGGAGCCTGCCTTTTTCTGGGTTTTGGGTCTTCATTGTCCCAGGAGCCTTGACTGGTGATCAGAGCTGTACCGCCAGAGAGGGCCCTGGGCGTCTGTTCTCTGAGGCCATCTGCTGGGTGCCCTCCTGGCTCCAGGATCCAGGCTGCAGCTCAGCGGTACTGCACCATGGTCCCTTTGCTCTGTGCGATGGCACCATGGTTCCTGTATAGGGCAGCAGAGTTAGACCACTTCATGCCCTGTCTTTTAGAAACTACAAAGGAAAGAACTGGTTAAAATGTGACTTAAAAGTCTGAATCACTGGGACTTGATGACCTGAGTGAGAGGGCCAGCTCTTGTGCTCCAGCCGGGGAGACACCTAGAGGCTGCAGGGCCAGATGAGGCCCTTGGGAGGAGGAGTGAATGGGGGTGAGGGTGGCAGAGATAACAGGCAAGTGCAGTTTAGGCACCCGGGGTGTCTACGGTGTGGGGTGTCGAGGGCTCGGGGTGCAGATAATGGGGCTCTCAGGAGGTGGGGTCAGGAGGAGCCGCGGCTGTGGGTGAGAGGCCGAGTGGCGCTGGGCAGGAAGGGGCACGTTTGGGGGGAAGTTGAAGGGCAGGTCCGCGTGAGAGGCGCAAGCACTGGCTGAAGAGCTGGGAGGAGAGGTGGCTCACGGCATCCAGCTGTGCCTGGGAGGAGCGGTGGCAGCACGTGACCGCAGGAGGGGACCAAGTAGGATCGGCCTGCGTGGGGGCTCCTGGCACTGAAGTGGTGGGGATGGAGGTCAGGCTGTGCTGGCCGTGAGTGTAGAGGACGAAGGGCTGTGGAGGGATCTGCAGGGTGGGAGGGAGCACTCTGCCACCCTCTCTGGTCCTGGCCTTGGAGACTGGCTGGGCTCTGAGAGCCTGAGAAGCAGTTGGACAGATGAACCTGTGCCGGGTTCAGGACCTGTCACGGGGCATGGGGACACCCGGCGAGCGGATGAAGGGGCAGCTCCCAGGCGGGCAGGGAGCAGTTGCTGGGTGAATGTCTGGTGCCACAGTGGGCCTCCCCACTCCGCAGGAGCACCGGGGGCTGCTGGCCATCCGCTACCCCATGGAGCACGGTGTGGTGCGGGACTGGAACGACATGGAGCGCATCTGGCAGTACGTCTACTCCAAGGACCAGCTGCAGACCTTCTCCGAGGAGGTGGGGCAGTGGCCCCTCCCGCCAGGGGGCCCGGTTCTCCCTGCGGTGTCCTCTCCCTGCCCGCGGCGTCCCAGTCAGGCTTCCTCGTTTCCTCTGGCTTTGTCAGGGCCTGCCGCCTCTGTGTTGCGTGGGCCTGGGTCCACACAGTCCGTGGCTGCCGAGCAGAATTTTCCAGGGAGCGCTGGATCTTTGGAAGAGTAAAACTACCGGCAGATGGTGGGCTTGTGCCGTCGGGAGGGATGGCAGGCCGCAGCGTCACGTGCTCACAGGGGCGGGTGGCTCTCTGGAAGGACCATTGCAGCGCCAGTACGCTGTCTTTGCACCTGCCGGCAACTCTGGCGTCTCTTGCAGCATCCTGTTCTTCTCACGGAAGCTCCGCTCAACCCATGTAAGAACCGGGAGAAGGCGGCAGAGGTGTTCTTCGAGACCTTCAACGTGCCAGCCCTGTTCATCTCCATGCAGGCCGTGCTTAGCCTGTGAGTCTCCCTAAGCCCTGCGGCCCCTCCATCTCCGTCCTCCCTGGGGGCAGCCTCCTGCTCGGGATGACCAGGCATCTGACTTCCCTGTAGAAACAGCCCCCTGATGACCGTCCCTCTAGGGAGTCCCGCGGGTCCCTTTTTCAGACCAGATGATGCACATGTCCCGGGGTCCCTTCCAGGGGTGAGGAGGTCCCCATGCCTCAGTGGCTGAGGTGAAGGGATGCTGACCTGGTGACAGGTATGCAACAGGACGCACAACGGGAGTCGTTCTGGACTCAGGGGATGGGGTCACTCACGCCGTCCCCATCTACGAGGGCTTTGCCATGCCGCACTCCATCATGCGGGTGGACATTGCCGGCCGCGACGTCTCCCGCTACCTCCGGCTGCAGCTGCGCAAGGAGGGGGTTGACTTTCACACCTCAGCAGAGTTTGAGGTCGTCCGGACCATCAAAGAGGTGAAGCAGGGCAGGAGGTGGGGAACGGGGCGGGCGGACGGTGGTCGGACCCGGCGTAAGGTTGAGCCCTGGGTGCGGGTGTCCCGGTTGCCGCCTCCTGAGGGCTGTGTCCCCGCCCACTGCAGCGGGCCTGCTACCTGTCCATCAGCCCGCAGAAGGATGAGGCTCTGGAGACAGAGAAGGTGCAGTACACCTTGCCAGACGGCAGCACCCTCGACGTAAGTTGCCAGGCCGGCCCCGGGCGGGGGCAGGAGTGATGCCGGGACCTGGAGGAGGAGGAGGAGGCCTGTCTGCCTCAATCTTGTGTTCCCAAGGTGGGGCCAGCACGCTTCCGGGCCCCCGAGCTGCTGTTCCAGCCAGACCTGATAGGGGATGAGAGTGAGGGGCTCCACGAGGTGCTGGCCTTCGCCATCCACAAGTCTGACATGGACCTTCGCCGGACGCTGTTCGCCAACATCGTGCTCTCCGGTGGCTCCACACTTTTCAAAGGTACCACAATTGGGAGGTGGTAGTATGACTTGGAGGCCAAGGGCAGCTGGACCCTCAGACTGCATCCCACTTCCTAGAAGCCTGGGAGATGGCCCATTTCCGATTGGTTTTTTGGGTGCTCAGTTTTTGGTTTTGTTTTTTTTAAGAGAAAGATTTAAAATTAAATTTTGTTTACTTTGTAAATAGGTGATAAGTTTAACGAGGTCTAAAATGTATTAGATGAAGTCTGCCTTCTCCCATTGTCCTGGTCACCCAGTTCCCTCCCCACAGGAATTGTCAGTTTCTCAGCTAACACCTGTGCATGAATAAGCACTCCCTCTTTACACAGACCTTAGTGTACTGAAGCTCCACGCCATGTATTTTTGACTTTGCACCACATCCAGAAGATCTTTCCTAGAGTGTAAGTTCTCTTATCTGGCCTTATGGGGTGGATGTGCCATTTAATTGTTAACCTGCGGATGGCCTTGGGGATGGTGCAATTCTTTCTGATCACAAAGATGCTCCAATGGTTGACCTCATACACTGTTACTTCACGTGATGAGAATATACCTAAAAGAAAAATCCTAGGACTAGAATTGCTGAGTAAGAGGGTGCGTATGTGCATTTGTCACCTGGTAGATATCACCAGAGTTTCCCTCCTGAGAGGCTGTGCCACTTTCACCCCCATCAGTTATGGATGAGAGTCCCCCGGCGCCGTCCCGACACTGTGTGTGTTTGCCCATCTGCTGGGTAGAAGTGGCAGGCGTGTTCTCCTGACTCGTCGTTCGCCTTTGCCTTTGCTTCTGGCGGTTTTGGCTCCAGAGCAGCGCGTGAGGGAGAGTGTAGGGGTCGGGCAGAGCTGAGTGACTTGGGGTTCTATCTCATGCTGCCTTCCTGAGGAAGGAAGCTGGGCCCACCTGTAGGCATCCTGCTGGATCTTTTATGCCTTTGGGGTGGCTTGCCCTTACCCTTAATCCTGGCAAGAATGGCAAAAACAAGCGTGGCAGCACCTGGGGCTGGGGCACCAGAGCTTGGATGCGGGGGAGCTAGTGGTAAAGGGTCAGATGTGGACCCCCAGTTCAGCCAGCCTTGTGTTCACAGGCTTTGGCGACCGATTACTAAGTGAAGTAAAGAAGCTTGCCCCCAAAGACGTCAAAATCAAGGTGAGGTTATGGGGAGTCCCCATGGGGCATGGGGGTGCTGGGCAACCTGGACCCAGGGAGGAAAGAGCAAGAACCACCCTCAGATGCTCTCTGCCTTCCAAGCCCAGCCCAGCCCTGCTGCTCCCCCTGCTGCCAGCTGCGGCACTTGCTGCCTGGCCTCGGGCACTGGGAGAAAGGCCCCCCCTCCCTGAGGCTGGGACTGGGGCTTCTGTGCGGGGGTGGGGCAGTCACGTTGCCGCTTTCTCCCTCTAGATCTCAGCCCCTCAGGAACGGCTGTACTCCACGTGGATCGGGTGAGGCGGGGCTCACAGGGAGGGCTCTGGGAGGAGACCATTGTGCCCTGGACACTTCTCCCCGGGTTGGCCCAGGCCAGGTGGAGGTGGGTGGGTTTCCCTCCCAGGTAAGGGAAGTGGAGCTCTGGGCGCCCAGGGAGGGCGGTTGGCTCAGCCCTCAGGTCCACAAGACTGCTCTCCCTCCCTCCTCACAGTGGCTCCATCCTGGCCTCGCTGGACACTTTTAAGAAGATGTGGGTATCCAAAAAGGAATATGAAGAGGATGGCTCCCGGGCTATTCATCGTAAAACCTTCTAGTGCCCAAGGAGGAAGGTGTAGCGTTGGGAAGATGGGAGGAAAGGGGAGCCAGAGTCCTTAACCCTTTCTGGTCCGGTTCACATACTAGGCCTCAGGGCCCCCTGCATGCCCTGAACCCCCGGCAAGTGGTGCAACAATGCTTCCCTGCAGCCCTCCCCACACACACACGCACACACAGTAACATTAGCTGCACGGATGGGAAGCTTGAGCTGGAAGATGGGAATTGAGGGGCCCAGCTTTGGGCGGTTCTGGGTGTCACCCTTGGCAGAACCAATTAGGCCCATGACTCTCTGCTGCCCCGAGCTCCAGGGCCAGACACCCAAATACCCCCATTTTCTCCGGCAGGGCCAGGTGCCTGGATGCCTGTATAATAGCCTTGCGGAGTGGGGTGGAGTAGGGGGTGCTACTGCTTCTCATGCCACCTCCTCTTCCTGACCCAGCAGAGCAGCCCAGAGGGCCACACCTAGGCATCCCTGACCCTTTCACACTCTGTTCCCCCATCTTTCTGGATGGGTGCCTTGGTGTAGACTGAGTTCTTGTCAGTCTTCTTCCGTCCCCCGTAAGGAGTCTGGGCTGGGCTCCGACCCTTTGGAGCCAGAGCAGAGGATGCACTGGGGTTGGGCGGCCGCAGCGTGTTGCGTTCTCCCCTTCAAAGCACTTCAGTGTCTTGCTGCTTCCTGTCCTTTACACCAGTACCTGGGGCAGGAAGGGTGAATGGTCTTCATTTGTTGAAGGGAAGCCACTTAATCACAAGTCAGACCTAGTGGGGGTGAGGAGGGCACACTTCCTCCTCCCACCTCTCCCACAGAAGAGGTCTTCATTTACCTTGTGGCCAGGACCCCCATCTCCCTCTCCCACAAATGTACAATAATTTAACACAGTTGCCTGAAAGAAATTTTTTTGTAAATCATTATAGTAATAATTATGGACAAGGCCCAGTGTGTGGCTCTGTTTTCTTGTGGTTCTTTGCACTGTTGTTTGCTCATCCATCCCTGAGGACCAAAGCAGCACGGCACTGGCTGTAGCTCAGAAGCCTGAGATTTCAGTGGTTGGCGGGGCAACGTGGCACGGGAGGCCCCAGGAGGCTGGGCTCTCAACCTGGTGGCTGAATTCCCCAGCCTCTTTACACGCTTGCTGCAGTCTGCCAGGAGAACAGGCTGCCTTTCTCCCCTTTATTCTTGGATGGGGCCTTGTGGCAGGCGGGGCTGGGGCTGGGTGCATCCACGCCCTCACCTGTTCTGTTTGAGCACCTCTGCTGCTCGGCTCAGATGTAACAGGCCAATAGACCAAGCCTGAACTGATACAGGATCCAAGTTCAGCCAAGTCAGGAAGCGGGGTGATGGGAGAGATGTAGAAGGCTGTATCGATGAGCTGGGCTCTGAGAGAGTAAGCTGAGCAGCAAGGAGAGGAAGGGCAGTGGACGGAAAGGGAGCAGTGAGAAGTGAGTTGAGAGTGTCTACCCTCTCCTTCCTCATCAAGTACTTACATCAAGAACAGCTACAGTATGTCCAGGAGGTGCCTTGTGTTTGGAGCCAGCGGTAAACAAGACATATCTTTGCCCCTAAAAACACAGATCAGGGGAGAAAGATAAACAGGGCATTTCAGTACAGAGCTGGGGGGCCAAGAGGAGGGGCATCTAAGCCAGCAGGTGGGGCAGGCGGACTTGCACGGGTGTAGGAGGGGTTAGCCAGGTAAAGAGGGGGTGTTCCTGGGAGAGGTTAAGAGTTCAAGGAGATGCCTGGGACTGGTGGGGCTAGAAAAAAAGGACATGGGCCCAAGCGACGTTAAGGCGCAGGGCAGCGTGAGTGGTCTCTAGCTATAATGTGAGGTAAACCAGAGGGGTAGGTTGCGGCCAGCATGTAGGGGGCCTCGGGAGGGTTTTTAGCTGTGTCCTGAGTGATGGGCAGTCAGTCAGGGGCGCGTGGTTATCGTAGCTGTGTGTTGAAGGCAATGGACTTGGTGGGGCCGAGGGAGGGCCCGGAACTCGAGATCAGGCAGGAGGAGAGACGTCACTGAGTCAGGCCTGTCTTCAGAGAACATTTTGTGAGGCTTTGTGGTCACAGCGTGCCCGTCCCCAAGGGGGAAACAGAATTTACAGAGAAACCTTTGTTTGGGGTTCTGTTTATGGTACCACTTTCTCCCAAGCACACAGGCTTAGAGCCTTGTCACTTTGCCTTCTCCCTCCTCTTACCTTCCCCACATTCTGTCAGTTGCCAGGTTCTGTTGGTTCTGTAGCGCCTTTCCCACCTGGTTTCTTTTCCACAGTAGCCACTGCCACCACCCTAGCTCATGACCGCAGCTCCATCCTCCCCACCCAATCCATTTGCCCTTGGATCCAAAGCCCAGATAGCCTTGGTTCTGCCACTTCCTAATCCAAAATGTCAGGCGGTTCTCCACTGCTTGGTGAAATAAAACTGAACTGATGCGAAACTGCTGGTGAAATTGCCCTCATGAGCTATGCATTGTTGCGTTTAATTGTGGCCCTTTGGAGTCTTGTTCCCTGTGTTAGGCTTAGGCATTGTCATGCCCTGATGTGCCTGCCAGCCTCTACTCATGGTCTTCTGTCTGCTGGGAATGACTTTCCCTAATGTCTGTCAAAATCCCATCCTTTAAGGCCGAGCAACACTCTCCCTACTCCCTCTCCTGCAGGGATGGTGTGGTTACAGAGCTCTAGCCCTGCTGGGTTTCTCACTGTTGGAAAAAAGCTACAGATGAGAAGGTGATAAGGCTAGAATGAACCCTGTGGTGTTGGATGGGGATTGGAGGTAGTAGGAACTCATGGCTTTTATCATACATACAGAAAGATGCTGAAGTAAATGGGTTAGAATATATGTGTGTATATTTCTTAGCCCTGTCTGCTCAGAGGGCCTAGAGACAATGACACCCCAGTGGCAATAAGCACATATAGTATCCAGATCTTGGTTTCTAAATACCATTCTTCAATAAAAGGAACCAGAGGTCCTTGGAGAAATCGCAGACCTGGGGCAGAGAAAGTATAAAATGAGCCTAGCCTAGAATATCCTGTGGTACTGTGAAGGAAGGAAGTGCTCAGAAAAGAAGATGGCCTCTCTAGAGGACTTGGGAAGCAACTTGCAGGAGCACCCAGTGGTCAAATTTGTATTATACTGGATTATATTTGTACTATACTGGATTATATTTGTATCATGCTGGATTATATTTGTATTATACTGGGTTATATTTGTACTATACTGGGTTATATTTGTATTATACTGGATTATAAGTCATAGAATAAAACAGTCATGAGTCCAGTCTGAGATCAATCATGGGGGAGAAGGGACAGTTCTTACTTCTAGAATTCCAATTAATGAACGTAGAAGGAATAACAGAAAATCACTGTCAGGCAAACATCACAGTTATTGCTGCAGGCAAAAATGGATGCAAAAACTAGTAAGCGAAAAATAAGGACATTTGCGCTGTCTCAAAGTATCTCCCCATGAGGTACTTACTGATTAAAAAAGGAAAAATAGTAACCTTACAGTGGAGAAACCTAGTAGATATCACCTTAACCAAATGATCAAAGTTTACATCCCCGGTAATCACCATCTTGACGTGGTGCTTTAAGAGACGGCAATGTGACCTGTGTGTTCTTGGATAACCTCCACCTAACCAGGAGCAAACAGCAGGCGAACCCAAACTGAGGGCATTCTATAAATCAGTGGACCAGCGATCTTGTTCAAAAGTGACAGATTATAAAGACAAAGACTGAGGAACTGTCACGGGTTTGAGGAGACCAAGGAGGTATGACAGTGAAATGCAACATGAGATTCTGATCAGAAAAGGACCTTACTGAAAAAGCCGGCAGAATCAGTTAATAGTACTGTATCAATGTGAATTTCCTGGCTTCAGTCACTGTGCTGTGTGTTAATGTCACAGGTTAATGTTAGCAGAAACTGGTGAAAGGTAAGCAGGAACTCTGTACTATTTTTGCAACTTTTCTATAGGTCTAAAATTATTTCAAAATAAAAACTTAGAGGGGAAAAGCTCAGGCTTGAGCTAAATGGTCTGGATTCACAATCCTGCCACCACAACTAACTAGCTGTGTAATCTGGAGCTGTTCCTAGGTTCCCGCATCTCTAAAATGGGGGTGATAATAATAGCACCTACCTCACGGGTTTAACAGCCTGCAACATTTTGTGCCAGAGAATAAAAGAAGTGCTACAAGAATGATAGGGACATGTCAAAAGGCCACAGGAGCCTGCTTGAAGAAGCTTCCACTGGTCAAATTTGGAACAAATTAAACATCAAAAAATAATGACAGTTAATGAATTATAATTCACTGAATACAATGTGAAGGCATAAGTCTATACTGATATAAATTAATAAATTGAAAGTTCGATGAGGTACAGGGTATTGACATCTCAAAGTATTGCCCTGTAAGATACTTATTAATAATTAAGGGATGGTGGAGACTTCCCTGGTGGCGCAGTGGTTAAGAATCCGCCTGCCAGTGCAGGGGACATGGGCTCGAGCCCTGGTCCAGCGAGACCCCACATGCCGCAAAGCAACTAAGCCCATGTGTCATAGCTACTGAGCCCTCACGCCTAGAGCCCGTGCTCCCAACAAGAGAAGCCACCGCAACGAGAAGCCCACACACCACAACAAAGAGTAGCCCCCACTCACCGCAACTAGAGAAAGCCTGTGCGCAGCACCGAAGACCCAACACAAAAATAAATAAATTAATTAAAATTAAAAAAAAAAAATTAAGGGGTAGGAATTCCCTGGTGGTCCAGTAGTTAGGACTCTGCGCTTTCACTGCTGAGGGCAAGGGTTCAATCCCTGGTCATGGAATTAAGATACCGCAAGCCGCATGGCATGGCTAAAAAACTAAAATTAAATTTAAAATAATAATACTTAAGGGGCAACTATACAGTGAAGAAACCTGGCAGACATTACTTTAATCAAGTGACCAAAGTGAACACCTCATCAGCAATTGGACAAATCGACGTCACGTGCCCACTGAGAAGCGTCCAGCATCACCTCTGTGTTACTCCTGCCCAAGATGCATAACCTGAATCCAATCATGAGAAAACATCAAACAAACCTAAGTTCTTGGTGTAATTTTCAAAGGTGTCAATGTCACAGGAATCAAGGAAAGACTGAAGAACTGTTCCAGAATGGAGAAGGCTAAAGGGACATAACAACTAAAGGTAACAGGAACTGGATTCTTTGCTATAAAGGACGTTATTGGAACATTTAGCAAAACTTGAACAGGGTCTGAGGATTAAATGGTAGAAATGTACAAGTTGTAATTTCCTGATTTTGATAGTCATATTGCAGGTATAGGAGAGAATGTCTTTGTAGGAAATGCACACTAACCTGTGATGGGGCATCAGATAGCAACTTACTCAAGTGGTTCCAGAAAAAAAGATCTTTGTACTTTCAGGTTGTTTAATAAATACCATTAGAGAGATACCTGTATTCTTGCCTAGTGAGGAGAGACAGGATCCAATTTCTAAGCTGCTAAATGGCTAGATGGAGCCCATTTCTACCCACAGGCAAAGGTCTGGTGCTCCTAGTGAAGGGTGTTACATTTCCTCTTTGCCCCTAGGGCTCCCAGTTACCAACAGGCAAGAAAAAGAGCTCTTCATGCTTTTGTGCTTTTGTGGTTAGCCTGAGGTAGAGGTTCTCTGCCTTGGCGGCATGTTGAAAGCACCTGGGGAACTTTATAAAGTAATAATGCCTGGGTCTCACCCCCAGAGACTCTGCTTCAGTGGTCCGGGTGTGAGCCGGGTATGGGGAACAAAAATACACCCAGGGGACTCGAATGCGCAGCGAAATTTGAGACCCACTAACCCAGGAGACAGGACTTGAATTTACTGATCTATTGATGCCATTAAAGCATTACAGTTCTATAGAAGTCTGTCATGGGTCTCACTGCACTGAAATCAATGTGGCAGCAGGGCTGTGTTTCTTTGTGGAGACTGGGGGAGAATCATTTCCTTGCTTTTCCCAGCTTCTAGAGGTTAACTGCATTCCTTAGCCTGTGATCCCCTTTTTCCATCTTTAAACCAGTAACATTGCATCCCTCTGACCATTCTTCCACAGTCACATCCCGCTGACTCTCATTCTTCTGCTGCCCTTGTGATTATTGGGCCCACCTGGATAATCCAGGTTACTCTCCCTATTTTAAGGTCAGCTGATTAGCAACCTTAATTCTGTCTGCAGTCTTAATAACCTTTTACTGTTCGACCTAACATATTCACAGGTTCTGGGATTAGGACATGGACATCTTTGGGGGACCATTATTCTGCCACCACAGTCTGGAAATATATGGAGATTTTTCTTTCTTAGGGGAAAACTGGTTAAAATTTTTAAAAGAGAAAAGCAAGGGGGTATCTAAGGCAATCTACAGATTCAATGAAATCCCTATCAAAATACCAGTGGCGTTTTTCACAGAACTAGAAGAAATAATTCCAGAGTTTGTATGGAACTACAAAAGACCCTGATAGCCAAAGCAATCTTGAGAAAGAAGAACGAAGATGGAGGTGTCATGCTCCCTGATTTTAATCTATACTTCAAAGCTACAGCAATCAATACAGTATGGCACTGGCACAAAAACAGACACATAGGTCAATGAAACAGATTTGTATCAAAAAAACAAAATCTGCCTACTGAATGGGAGAAGATATTTACAAATAATATATCCAATAAGGGTTAATATCCAAAATAGATGAAGAACTCATACAACTCAACATCAAAAAAACAAACAACTTAATTAAAAAATGGGCAGAGGACCTGAATATTTTCCTAAACACATATAGATGGCCAACAGACTCATGAAAAGATGCTCAACATCACTAATCATCAGGGAAGTGCAAATCAAAACCACAATGAGATAACATCTCACACCTATCAGAATGGCTATCAGCAAAAAGGCAACAAATAACTAATTTGGCAAGGATGTGGAGAAAAGGAAACCCTTGTGCACTATTGGTGAGAATGTATATTGGTGCAGCCACTATGGAAAACAGTATGGAATTTTCTCAAAAAATTAAAAATAGAACTGCCATATGATCCAGCAATTTCACTTCTGGGTATTTACCCAAAGAAAAAAACTAATTCAAAAAGATATGTGCATACCAAGGTTCATTTCAGCATTATTTATAATAGCTAAGATACAGAAGCAACCTGAGTGTCCAGCAATAGATGAATATATACATATATGCAATGGAATATTACTCCACCATAAAAAAGAATGAAATATTGCCATTTGTGACAACATCGGTCGACCTAGAGGGTATTATGCTCAGTGAAATAAGTCAAACAGAGAAAGACAAAAACTGTAAGATCTCCCTTACATGTGGAATCTAAAAAACAAAATGAAAATAGACTCACAGATACAGAGAAGAGGGGAGGGGGGTAGGAGCAAAATAGGTGAAGGGAATTAAGAGGTACAAACCTCCAGTTGTAAAATAAATAAGCCATGGGGATGTAATATATAGCATAAAGAATACAGTCAATAATAGTTTAATAACTTTGTATGGGGACAGATGGTTACTAGACTTATGGTGATCATTTCATAATGTAGTACAACTGAAACATAATATTGTAATATATTTCCATTTTAAAAGTTAAAAAATAATAAAGATGCAAGGTGGGCTTGGAGATGAGGGAGGAAGCAGACGGAATAAGTAATGATGTGAAGAGTCAAAAAGTCCACTCTAAGCAGAGTTTTGACTGGAAAGGAAGATGGTGAAAAAGGAAAGAGGATGCAGGAGGTGGGCCAGACAAGAGGGCTTGAGGGTAGCACTAAACCAGTCTTCCTGACTGGGAAACTCCTGTTTATAACAGCATTTAAGGTGGGAGTGGTAGGTGGCTATTTAGGTGTCCCCTTCCCAGAGAATGGCCCTGAATGGCAGATAAATGCTTGGACATCTCCTGGAAATGAGACGACAGCCAGAAAAGGAAGCAGTAGCTTTGTACCTTTAAGAGGAGTAAGGCAAGATGAAGGGAAGAGGCTTCCCTGGTGGCACAGTGGTTGAAAATCCACCTGCCAATGCAGGGGACATGGGTTCGAGCCCTGGTCCAGGAAGATCCCACATGCCGCGGAGCAACTAAGCCCGTGCGCCACTACTGAGCCTGCACTCTAGAGACCACGAGCCACAACTACTGAGCCTGCGCGCCTAGAGCCCGTGTTCTACAAGAGAAGTCACCATAGTGAGAAGCCCACGCACTGCAACAAAGAGTAGCCCCTGCTCACCACAACTAGAGAAAGCCCATGCACAGTAACGAAGACCCAGTGCAGCCAAAAGTAAATAAATAAATTTAAATTTTAAAAAAAAGATGAAGGAAAGGGCTTTTCTCTCCCATTATCAATTCAACTTACAGATCTAGTTTGGATCAATTTTGTGGCAATAGTAACCAAAGCCACCTCTATGGCAAATCCCAAAACAAAATATGTACTATTTCCATTTTACAGATAAAACAGCTTTTGAGAAATTAATTGTCCAAGGTGTCACAGGTATAAAGGGACTGAATCGGGCTTTTATTTCTCTCAACTTTTTTTTTTTTTTGGTTTATTATTATGATAAAGTTCAAACATACACAAAAGTAGTCGGCCATGGCTCACGGGCCCAGCCGCTCTGTGGCACGTGGGATCTTTCCAGCCCGGGGCATGAACCTGTGTCCCCTGAATCGGCAGGCGGACTCCCAACCACTGCGCCACCAGGGAAGCCCACAACAACCCCTCTTGTACCTGGCTACAATGGATCAGTCATATCCCAAACTACTCTCTTCCTTCTTCTGTTTTAAAGTTAATCTCAGACATATTTCACCCCTAAGTACCTCAGTATATATTACTAAAGCATAAAAAAAAAAAAAAACTAATTCCTTTAACATGTCTAAAATTTAATAAGTCCCTAAATACCAAATATCCGTATTTGACTTTTTTCTTTACAGTTGATTTTCTCACATCAAGATCCAAACAAGGTCCACGCACTGCTCTTGGTTGGTATCTTCCTCATGTTTCACTTGATAAGTACTCATACCTGTTTTTTTTCTGCTTGCAATTTATTTGAAGAAACTGGCTGCTGGTTTCTGGAATTGTCCCATATTCTACATTTTGCTGATGGCATCCCCATGAACTATGCTTTGAACCTGGGTCCCTTAAGACTTCAAAGCCAAAACTCTCCCCACAAGGCCGCTCTGTCTTTACGATAATGTGAGGACCTACTATCTGCCAGGCTCTTTTTATATATATTATTCCTAACACCTCACAAGGTATTTATTTATTTATTTTAAGATGTAACCCACCCTCAGAGAGAAGGCCCCCAGTGACAAAGCTAGATGATGGAGCCAGTATTACAAGTCCAGTAGGCCTGACTCCACAGCCCATTTTCCCCATGCCAGGTGGTAGCTACCACTGCATTAGGGAACTGGCAATCTCGGTGTTCAAAAGCAAGTGGATGGCAAGCTAGTATTAACAGATAGCTATTCCCAACATAATCATCCATTCCTTCCCAAAAAACACAGGAAAGAAATAAGACCAGCCAACTACGGGAGGAGAAGCCAATGTAATGGCTAGTCTTTACTGGAAAGAAGAAACTTTACATCACATTTTGAGTGAGTTAGTGCAGGGGCTCAGTGGGCCAGCTGGTGGGGCACCAGCGTGTAATGGGTTCCACAGCTAGGGCATCACTGGGCCTCGCCTTTATGCAGCCAGAACCAGATGACAGCACTGTTGTCTTCTTCACCTGAAAGAAAGAAGGTGGCTGAAGGCCATCCAGCCTAGAAGAAGGGACTTTTTCAATGTTAACCTCTCTTCCTCAGACACCTCTGAGACACAGAGTTATGGTTGACACCTTAAGAGATCAGTTCAAGCTCTCTCCCCATTTTTCAGATGAAGAAACTGAGGCCAAGTTTACCTGTGAGTAAGCTGATCTCTTATCAGAGTCACCACTGGTTCTCACAGTCCCCTGCCTATGTAGAACCCCAAAGCTGGGTCCATCGTGGTATGTACCCCTAGTGCCTAACATGGTGTGTGGCAAAGAGAAAGTACAATAAATATTTTGTAGATGAATACTCCTTCACACTGCCTCTCCAATGAGCCAGTATTATTGATGTTCCAGGCCTCTTTACCATTAAGGATGACCTACTGGGGCAGAGAGGCCTGAGGGCCAAGACCCTTAGAACAACTTATTTACACACACATCTTCTTTATACGCCTACACTCACACACAACAACAGATGTGAAGCAGCTGATAGACATCCTGTATGTTAAACAAATATTAAACAAATGGATAAGAAAACAGTGGTGAGGTACTTACAGATGCAGCCCACTATCCGCTTATTGGTGACGGAGGGGACTAAATTAGGGTCTTCCTTGGTACCTGAGGCTGCCTTTGGGGCGAGCATATTATACGGGTCCTGAAAAACAAATGAAGGATCCATTATGCCAAATGACCCCTACCCTCTAGGGGCTAGCAGTACTGTTCCCACAAGCCAGGTTTCCTGGATGGAAGGCTCCCAGAGAGGAGGCCGCTCTGACTCCATCCAAGGCCATGAGCTCCCAAGAAGACACAAGGTTCTCCTCACCAGTCCCTTGCGTGCAGCCAGCATGACCTCCCTCTCCAGCCCAGTGGCCTGCTCATCATCAGTAGGAACACCACCTAAAGGAAAATACGTGAATTATGATGTCGCCCGAAATGATCAAGGAAAATGCACATATGGACATCTCTGCATACTTTTAGTGGGTCCACAGGCTCCTAGAGGTTACCCATACCCACTGACCCCTAAGGACCAGAGTCACGATACCCAAAAGTGGTACACGGGGTGATCCTTTCTTCCTTCGACCATGGAAGCCCATTTTTCGGCACATTTTTTCTAAAACCAGGTCAACCAGAGTCCTAGTGGAGTGCATCGGCCTTGAGGCGGGCGCGGGCCTGAAGGGCGGCTTAGCCCCGTCCCGGATGCAACCCCTGCCCACCAAGGTCACCCGGCGTCTCCGTTTAGGATTTTTTCGCAGAGGGGTCAGTATGGTGGTCAGTAGCAGCGGCGGCCGAGAACAACGGGGAGACGCTCGCGGAGTCTGAGGTTCTCGGGTCCGTTGGGGCGGTCACTGGTGCCCGGAGGAGCTCAACGGCCTCAACCCCCCGCTCCTTGCTGCCTTAACACCACCCCGGGAGGGCAACGGCGCTGGTCCCCGGCGCTCCCTGCAGGCCAAGTACCTCCAGACGCCACAGAGCGCACCACGGAGACTCCACTGGGACCGCGGGCCCTCAGGGCCTGCGCGGCCAGCACTCCAGCTCCGCGGAGTAACCTTGAAGCCATCACGCCAGCTACAAACACCAGCACTTCCGGGAGCAGGCTCCGGAGGCAGAAGGGACTTCCGGGGGAGGGCTTCTTTCCCCTCCGTGTCCACCTTCCGCTTCCTTCCGGCCTGGAGCCCGCCCCACTAACCTGACTCGGCCGGGGGGCGGGGCCGCGGGAAAGGCTGCGCATGCGTAGCTCTGCTTCATTGCGTCCGCCGTGCAGCCGGGAAGGCGTAGAGGCGGTCAGGGTCTCAATTGTAGGCTTCTGGCGACACTGACGTTTACTAACGCTGGGATTGGGTGCAACTCGTTTTGCGTGTGTGGGCCTCAGGGTCCTCGTCCCTGGAACGGGTCAACCACACTGGAGTTCCTGTGCTTCTTGCATGATAGTGGTGCTCAGGCAGCGTGGAGGCAGCTGATGCAAGACGTGAAGCCAGTGCCTGTCAGGATACTTGCTGCACACCAAACTGTCCAGATTTACGAGTGGACTCCCAAAGGCCACTGTGTTAGTTGTGATGCATGCTAATTGTGATGCTGGTTCTCCTGGCAGTGTGTGAGCCACTGCAAACTTGTGGCCCAGCCTACAAGAACTTGGGAAGGACCTGCCCGCAGTCCTAGCATCAGTTTCCTGTTACAGTGGTTTTGAGGTGATGAGGTCCAGGCCTGAGGCGAGGCTGGGGAGGGGGAGGAAGGTAGGGCCAGATTGTGGGCCCTTCCCAGGACCAAAGACCTTGGTGATGTGGGGTAAAGGGGTGGCTACTGGGAGGCTGTTAACTCGGAAGAGGTTAAGGGAGGGGAAGCAGGAAGCGGAGCTGATAATGGAAAATGGAGTCCCAGAACGTACTGGGACGGGAGTTCTGCGTTTAAAACTGAAAACATCTTCCGTAGCTCCCCCATTGCCCACAAGCTAAGATGTGCAAGTTTCTTAGGGTGGGCTTTGTAAACACTGCCTGCCATGGGCTCCTAGGCCCTAGTTCCCATTGTCAGTATAGCCCTGTCACAGTCTGGCTGCATGCAGTATCGGTTTCCCTACCGGATAGAAAACCCCTTCAGAGCAGGAATTATGCACTATTCACCTTTGAATTCTCACTGCCTTGCAGAGCCCCGGCATATAATAGGATCAAGTAAATTTTAGTAAATTTATTTTTTGGAGAGAATATACAGAATCAGTTTTGTAGGGCTTCTCCTGGCCCAATGAGGTCAATTTGAGGTAAATTGGGGAGGGTTGAAGTCCCAGGTGTTCCCACCTGTCCCGTGGGGGGTATATTTTCAAAAGGACCTGATGGAGCATTTCTTCACATGAGCACAGCTGGTCTTCGTGGGTGACCCTCTACCAAGAAAAAAAAATCATCTCTAAGGCCACAGACGTCTTGATACTCTTTAAAGGTGTGTTTTGCTTTTAATGGCTTCCGCTGTTAATCCCTTCTTCCTTACCTCCACTGCACCCCTTCCAAATTAAATTGGGAAAAAATTCCCTTAAATCCTAGGAATGTTCCCCAAGAATCTATAGTTGATTTGTACCTATGGTTAGATGTTTAATGCTGGAGGGAGAAAAAAGCTTTGGTCTGGAAAATAGGTGTTCTGGGATGGAACCCCGCCAGCCAACTCAGCAAGTCACTTTTTGTTTTGGCCACCATTTCCTCATCAGTAAAATTATGATTAGACTAGATTAGTATTTCCCAAAGTATATCCCATGGACTCCTGGTCTCCGGATATGCTCTCAGTAAAAAGGACTTGGTCAAGATAGGAAAGTTCTGCATTTGATAACCACCCTTTTGGAGATGAAGACACTAGCATGTTAAAGACTGATGAGGACTGCAACAGAGCATGCTGTTTAATTTTCCCATCATAATTGAGCACTGTTTGCCAAGAAACACCTGCTAACCCAACTCTCAGTGGACCAGGGAGAAATTCTGTTCTGATGTGTTATGGTCCCCTCCTGCCTGACCATAAGATGGTTTATTCCAGGCTATAAAATGGAAATAGAGTTGAGGCTTGTTTCTCCCTCTCACAGTAGGCTTGCCTAATCATAGGATGTTTTTTGCAGGTCTTTGTTTAGCTCACAAAAGTCCTAGGATTATTCTTTCTAAGCTGTGAGCTCCAAAGTCGGGGCCAGGCTCCAGGGCATCCCCACAGGTCCCACCCCTGGCTTCCTCGAGCTCTCACCACCCTCCGCTTACACCCCTGCCCTCAAATGTCTCCTTGAGAAACAGATTGGCTTGCGGAACGGCCTCCCATTCCTTCCTACTCCATTGTCTTTGCCAAAATAATAAAATTTTATTGAGTATTATTTTTTACTTTTATAGGAAAATTCCTATAGTGGTCAAAATAAACGCTCATTGTAATAAGTCAAACAACATATATGTTTAAGGAAAAAGTTGATTGTTGACAGTTTCATGTTTATCCTTTTTCTTCCTTTTTCTCTGCTCGGGTTTCTCAAGTTTAGTGCTATTGACATTTGGGGCTGGGAAATTACTTTCAGGGTGTTGGGGCGGGGAGGTGCTTTCCCGTGTGCATTGCAGGATGTTTCAGCGTCTGTGCCATTAGCACTCCCCAGTGGTGACAACCAAAACTGTCTTCAGTCATTACCATATGTCCCCTGGAGGGCAAAATTGCCCCGATTGAGAATCACTACTCCATTCTCCTACAGTCATATTCAACAAATACACATATTGCGATGTTTCTTAAAAATATACAGAAATGTAAATGAATAGAAAATAGAAAAATATATCACTATTATACAAATTATGAGTAAATTTCTTTTTTCACTTAAAAATATTTTGTGGGCATCACAAATCGATACATAGAGATCTGACTCATTTTATGTAGTTGCTGCGTAATATTCCCTACTGTGAAAGTACTACCTATGAATTTACCCAACCATTTTCCTCTTGATGAATATTCAGATGGTTTCTAGTTTTTTGCCTGTCAACGCTGGGATGCACATCTGCAGTACATATAGCCTTATATTCTGGAGTCTTCATTTATGAGGAATATGGTCAAAGGATGTCTGCATCAAATATAACAATAAATTCTACCCAAAAAAACAAAAAAAAATTTTATTGCAATATATAATATAAAAAATAGTGCAAAAATTTCTATACAGGGTAAGAACAAATCTATGAGCCTTCCAACCAGGTCAAGAGAGCTTTTTTTTATTCCGTGGCCACACCGTGTGGTATGTGGTGCGCCCCCTGCAATGGAAGGGTGGAGTCTTAACCACTGGACAGCCAGGTAAGTCCCCAAGAGTCAAGAGAGTTTTGATAGTGTCTGTAAAGCTTTTTTTTGTTTTTAAAGAAAGCTCTGCAGAAAATATGGCAAAGTATTAATAATTTTAAAATCTACAACGTCATTAAAAAAAAAAATTCTGCCAGACTGTTTTCCCAAAAGTTTGAAGCAGTTCATGCTCCCACCAGCAGGGCACGTGAGTGCTGGTTCCCACCTCCACATGTGAGGGTTACCCACATTTTGCCAAGTCTGCCCACTGATAGTGGAAAATAAGATGCTGTTGGAGGGCCTTCCCTGGTGGCACAATGGTTAAGAATCTGCCTGCCAGCGCAGGCGACATGGGTTCGAGCCCTGGTCCGGGAAGATCCCACATGCCGCGGAGCAAGTGAGCCCAAGCCTGCGCTCTAGAGCCCGCGAGCGACGACTACTGAGCCCATGTACCACAACTACTGAAGCCCACGCGCCTAGAGCCCGTGCTCCACAACAAGAGAAGCCACCACAAGGAAGAGTAGCCCCCGCTCGCCGCAACTAGAGAAAGCCCGCGCGCAGCAACGAAAACCCAACGCAGCCAAAAATAAAATAAATTAATTTTTTAAAAAAGATGCTGTTGGAGTTCGTATTTAAGTTCCCTGAACTCTAAGGCAGCTGACCTTCATTTCATAAGTTTATTGATTATTTGCATTTCCTCGGCTGTGAACTGCTGGGCTCAGTTTCATTCTCTTTCAAACTGGCATACCACCTACCTCTGGAGCTGTTTTGAGGACTAAACGAGTTAACACAAAGTGCTCAGAACCATGCCTTACACATTGTAAGCGCTTAGTTAATGCTGGCTTAAAAATTGTCTATTCAAAACTACCATATGACCCAGCAGTTCCACTCCTGGGTATATATCAGAAAAAAACAAAAACACTAACTTGAAAAGATACATGCACCGCAATGTTCATAGCAGCATTATTTATAATTGCCAAAATCTGGAAGCAGCCTAAGTGTCCATCAACAGATGAATGGATAGAGAAGATGTGATATATATAGATAGATAGATACAGATACATAGATACACACACACATAACATACAACGGAATATGACTCAGCCATAAAAAAGAATGAAATTTTGCCACTTGCAGCAACATGGATGGACTTGGAGGGCATTATGCTAAGTGAAACAAGTCAGACAGACTGTATGATATCACTTACATGTGTAATCTAAAAACTACAGCTAACTAGTGAATATAACAAAAAAGAAGCAGACTCACAGATATAGAGAGCAAGCTAGTGCTTACCAGTGGGGGGCGGAAGGAGGGAGGGGCAAGATAGGGGGAGGGGATTAAGAGGTACAAACCATTATGTTTTTATATAATAACATGTAAGGATATATTGTACATGGGGACTACAGCCAATATTTTATAATAACTATAAATGGAGGATAACCTTTAAAAATTGTAAATCACTATATTGTACACCTGTAACTTATAAAATATTGTACAGCAACTATACTTCAATAAAAAAAATTAAATCATTAATTTTTTTTAAAAACTGTCTATTCAGTACATTCATAGTTGCGTGTATTTACCTAAAGGAACTCTGGAAGGATACACAGGAAACCAGTACAAGTAGTTAGTTACCTCTGTGTCCATGTTGGGTGGGGGAGGGAACTGGGCCCTTGAGGACGGGGTGGAGTGAGACTGTTCCCTGCAGGCCTCTTATACCCTTTGGGGGTCTTGTTTTAACTGTGTGAATGTATTATCTATTCAGAAATGAAATAAACGTTTTAAAAATTGGCTATTCATATTATTTTGGGAGATTGTTTCATTGATTTGCAGAGACTCAATGTTAGGGAAGTTATATCAATTCCTTTCCGTGGGCCAAGGCTGGTCACTATTCAAGAGTGAGTCAAATGTGGCTTCTGCCTTGAATCTATCACGAGAAATTGGAAGGGGGGAGGTTGTTCTTCACTTGGGCCAAGTTCACACAAGCTTGAAGGAATGGGGTCAAAAAAAGGACTTAAAGAGCAGCTCTGACTGGATCACAGAGGCCCCACCTCTTACAAAAGCAGATGCAGGACCAGTTTTTAATTATAACAAGGGGTGAGGGAGACAGT
This sequence comes from Neophocaena asiaeorientalis asiaeorientalis, assembly GCF_003031525.2. NCBI lineage: Eukaryota > Metazoa > Chordata > Mammalia > Artiodactyla > Phocoenidae > Neophocaena > Neophocaena asiaeorientalis. The sequence goes on along the minus strand of NW_020173116.1, from coordinate 7,992,575 downwards.
TGCCGCGTGAGGCCTGGCCCCATCCTGCAGCATTCAGGGACAGCTCGGAGCCCTGGCGCCTCCTAGCGGGGGCTGAGGATCATGTGACCCGGGGGCTGAGGATCACGTGACCCAGGGGCTGAACCTCTGGTGGAAAAGCCAGGTCAGAACAAACCGAATGTTTTGTGCAGATGCTGCAAACCACAAATGGCTCACCTGGCGCCGTGTCAGCATGGGGCCTGGCCGGGGCTGGGGCTCAGAGGGATCTGAGGGGGCTTCTTATTTACAGTGTGTGTGTGTGTGTGTGTGTGTGTGAAATGAAAGCAGTCTGGTGAACCAGGGGGTGGTACAGGACACCTCACGCACGAGAAAGGTGAATTGCCGCCCTTCCTCCCCCTCCCAGGACCCTTCTCTCGCCCACTGATCCCCCTGCCCAGCCCTGTAGAGCTCTGTTTATTCTTTCAAGGAGGAACCTGAGCCCCACCTGGGAAGTCCTAGTATTCCTCTCTTCCTCTACATCCACTTCTTCCTTCCCCCTCCCTCTGGGCCAAGATCTGTTGTTCCTAAGTCAGTTGGGGCCCCACTGCACTGCATGGAAGAGGTTAGAAGAGGACTGTTTGCAGAGGGTGCACAGGGTTTAGGGAGCCCCAGTGGATGGTGAGGACCAGGGACGGCCATGGTGGGATGCTCTGACCACCTGGGACAGGCAGTGTTGGCACGTGGTGACCACTGTAGCAGCAGGGGGCGCTGTGCCCGGGCCAGAGCCTGGTGGGCGCGGGAAGGGCCCCTGCTTCCCCAGCCTCTCTCTCCTCCCACCCTCCTCGCTGCCTGGCTGGCAACGAGAGGACAAGGGAGTCCCTGGATGTGGGCCATGGAGGTTAGTGCCCCCCCAAGCAGAGAGAGTAGGGAGAGGGGTGGAGGGTGGACCTGGGGGACCAGGCAGGGAGTGACCAGCATGATTCTCCGGCTGGGACAATCCCTGCTCAGGTGGCTCAACCACACTGTCACCGATGTTTTTAGCTCCTTGCTCCCTTGCCCACTGATCTCAGCACTAAATTTACCCAACCGTGTTTTTTCTGCTTTCCTGCTTCCAAGGTGGCTAGCACTGCTGGAGAACGTCACACACTATGACAAGCTCGTGACTGTTGCCCTTGGCTGAGCCATTGTTATTGGGAGCTTGGCAGTTTTTTTTTTTTTTTTTGCGGTACGCAGGCCTCTCACTGTTGTGGCCTCTCCCGTTGCGGAGCACAGGCTCCGGACACGCAGGCTCAGCGGCCATGGCTCACGGGCCCAGCCGCTCCGCGGCACGTGGGATCTTCCCGGACCGGGGCACGAACCCGTGTCCCCTGCATTGGCAGGCGGACTCTCAACCACTGCACCATCAGGGAAGCCCACTTGGCAGTTCTTTTGCTCACTGTTCTTTCTTTCTTTCTTTTTATTGATTTATTTTTGGCTATGTTGGGTCTTTGTTGCTGCGCACGGGCTTTCTCTAGTTGCAGCACGCGGGCTTCTCATTGCCGTGGCTTCTTTTGTCGTGGAGCACGGTGCTCTAGGCACGCGGGCTTCAGTAGTTGTGGCACGTGTGCTCAATAGTTGTGGCTCACAGGCTCTAGAGTGCAGGCTCAGTAGTTGTAGCGCACAGGCTTAGTTGCTCTGAGGCATGTGGGATCTTCCCAGACTGGGGCTGGAACCCATGTCCCCTGCATCAGCAGGCGGATTCTTAACCACTGCGCCACCAGGGAAGCCCTTGTGCACTGTTCCTAAACCCTAGCCCTACCCACTTGTATTTTACTCAGCCTCCCTTCCCTCCTCTTCCTCTTTGACCCTCCTCTTCCCCTCCCTTCCTTCCTTCTCTCTGGTCTTGGAGGAACTGGGTCTCCCCTCCCCAGGGCTGCTCCTTCACCTGCCGGGCTCTTCCTCCTGTCCCTGCATCTGGCACCTTCTCTTGGCCTTCAAGCATGCTGAGACATGAGTCTTTCCTCCGCACAGCACCTCTCTGTCCTCAATCTGTCTTCTCGTTCCAGACTTCTTGCAAGAGTTGCTCCCTCCCTGAGTCTACATCTTCAGCAACCACTTACACGTGGTCTCACCCAGCCGGCCTTCTGACCACACTGTGCCCTGAAATTCTGTCCTCCTATTTGCCAACCCCCAGACTCCTTTTACAGCCTCGTTTTCTTAGATGCCTTCCCAATGTGAACCGCCTCCTCCTTGCCTCCCCAAAACTAAACTTCAAGGCTGCCTTTCAGCCTCTCTTCTTGGCTCTTCTCCTTCTGCTGGAGGCTGGATCTCAGCTGCCACTTCCTTGACTCAAGCCCCACCGGGGCCCTCTTCCCGCTCCCAGCCCACTCTCTCCAACTAAGCTGCCCACCCCCGTCGGCACCTCGTGGTTCTTTAGGGACTACAGAATCAAGTTATCCAAACTCACCATCTTTCCCCTCCAAGCGTCCTCCACCTCTCCCTCCCTGTCCACCTCTTCCCTGCTTACAAACCTTCAGGGACTCCCCCTCTCCTAGAGAATGAAGGCCGAATACCCCGACAGGTCTTTAAATCCTGCCTCTGCTGCCCTTGCCCTTGGCTTTCCAACCACAACTTTTTCTTTGCTATTTTACCAAAGGCCTCTCTGCTTTTTCCCTTTAAGGATTTTAGGACCAGTCCTGACACCTGCCTCCCAGGGTGGAGAGTTATTTGTTCCCCCATTGTGTTTTCTCATAGCACTTTAGACAAATCTAAGCAGCTGGGTTTGAATCCAGTGTCTTCTTTATTAGCTCTGTGACGTTGGTTGGCCAAGTAGCTTAATCTCTCTGAATCTCTGTAAAATGGTAACCTGTAACCTCAGTCCAGAAATAACCCTACACATTAATGGTCAATTGATTTTCAACAAGGGTGCAAAGACGATGGGGGAAAGAATAGTTTTTTCCACAAATAGGAAATGTCCAAAACAGGCAAATTTGTAGAGACAGAAAGTAGATCAGTGGTTGCCAGGAGCTGGGGGAAAAGGGGAATGGGAGTGATTGCTAATGGGTTCTGATTTTTCTTTTGAGAATGTTCTGGAATTAGTGATAATTATTGCCAAACCTAGTGCATATACTAGAAGCCACTTTAAAAGGATGACTTATGGTATATGAATTATATCTCAACTTTTAGAAATCAAGCCCCCCCCAAAAAGAAAGAAAGGTCCACTTCCCAGGGTAGTTGTGAGGGTCAAATGAGGCAGCATATGGGAAATGGCTGTGTTGCCTTTGATGCTGAGAGAGTGGCTGTGTATCCACCTTTCTCTCCCACTAGAGTATGAGCTCCCCCTGGGCAGGACCTGCTGGACCACATTCATCTTGTTCCTCTCCTTATCCAAGTACCTAGCATGGAGTCCAGTAGTAAGTATTCAACAAATCCCAGTTGTCTCCATAAAAGACAGCTATACTGCTTTTGTTTTTTTATTTTTTTTATTTATTTATTTTGGGGGCTGCTGTGGTGTGTGGCATGCGGGATCTTAGTGCCCTGACCAGGAAATGAACCGCTCCCCCTGCAGTGGAAGCACGGAGTCTTAACTGCTGGACTGCCAGGGAAGTCCCCACATGTTTTATTTTTTTTGGTACGCTGCTTTTGTAAACTGATGGGAGCATGTTATAGGTAAGCACACATGCATGTGAATACATTAAAAAAATGAGTTCATGAATCCACAGGGTTATTGGGGCAATTCATCTGAACTGGACACTTGTTCAGCTCAGAGTAAGCAGAAGATTCAAAGAAGGAGCTTCCAAAACGTTCCCCTCCCAGAATGACATCAGAGAGCCTGAGCTCAAATCATCCTCTAAATACAGGTCTAAAGAATTAAAAAAAAAAAACAAAACACAGAAAAGTGACATGCCAAGGATAGCCCATGGTATATACCCTTTATTCAGTCCTCATCCTTGAATCTCAGTTCCGTCCCAGGAAAGAGTGTTTTAATCCCAAAAAGGCTCTGGGCCTGTCAGTGGAGTCTTGCACGGAGTCACCCTCACTGGTTTTTGTTTTGATATTATATGCTTCATCTACAGGAATAACTTTGTATTAGACCTCACCTCCTGAATTCTCTGTGGACTCTTAAAATCGACCGGGTTTCCAACTGAGCTCACTTTGGGTCCCCTCATCCAGTTCTTGGAATCTGTCCTCTGGGCTGACACGCTGGGGTTCCCCTCCTGTCAGTGTGTGGTTCTTCCTCAGCAATAGTCTTCAGGGTAGCCCCTCTTGGGGCCTAGCCACCAACTCCCACGGGTAGTCTTGTTACTACCTTTTTGGGGACTCCCTGTTCCCAGCTCCCCCCCGTCTCTGTTTGGCCTCTGTTCCTTCAGTACTGAATTGGATCCTGCTGAGGAAATCCCTTAGCCTGGCCCTTGAAGTCCTCATCAAGCTGGCTGTCGCCTATGAGTCCTGTACTGCCCCACTGATAGGTGACATTCCAGTCCTCAAATGTACCATTTGCACTCATGTCTTGCCACATTCCTCGCATGCTTCTTCCTCCTTTTGAAAATAAGTTGTCAATTCCAACTCAAACTTCAAGACTGTGGGGCTACGTTGCCTGTGAGGTCATCAGACTCCCCCCACCCCTCACCAGCAGGGTCTCATCCCACTCCTGTGTGCTCCAGAAGCATCAGGCACACCTCCATTATGGGGTTGATTACATTGCAGGGTAATTATCTTTTTGCACGTGGTTTGCATCTAGGCGGCTAAGGCATGGTAGGTGCTCAGGGTTTGTTGAATGATTACTGAATGGACTAACGCTTTACACAGGACAATTGTTGAGCTGTCTTTTGCTGTACCTGGTTGTTGAAAACTTTGTTCATTTTGTTACATAATATCCTTGTATAAAATCTCACATGAGAAATGACTTCTGGAATGGAAAATAAGGAAAAAATTTTATTTCCTCCTACCTCAGAGACCCTATATTATATAGAGAAGCATGTAGCCCTTCATGTTTCCCCCCTCTTTTTCTTGCTTCCAAGAAGCTCAGAGACAGATTTAATATTCATTCACATAATCACATTAGCCCTGTTGGCCAAAATTTGGGTCTTCTCCCTCATTGTGGTTTTGATTTTTTATCTTTTCTCTAATAAATCTTGAAATCAGTGTAGTGTGGAGGAAGAGGTACAGACTATGGAGTCAGAGCAACATGGATTTAGATGGTCTCAGTAACTAGCAGCTGTGCAACTCGGGCAACTTTCTTAACCTCTCTGAACCTCCAATTTCCCTTTTGTAGGGCCGTTTAAAAGGGTTAAATTACAACTTATATTGCGCATGCAGCACCTACTAGGTGATCAATAAATGATAATTACATGAAGTAGAAGTTATGGATGAATAAAATAATTGGAAGTGTCACTCCAGGCTGGCTTTTGGAAGAATAAGCAGCTACTCACGTGGCATGACTTGGGAAGGAGCAAGGCCAGCTCCGCTGAATCAGTCCCATCACTAGGGTGTGTTCAAAGGACTCTTAGGAACACAGTTCTTTAACTGGGCTAAGAGGTCAAGTCACTAGGAGTGGGCATGCATAGCAGGGGGTCCCCTGGAGCAGGGCCTGAGGGAACAGAGATCCCAGGAAGAGGAGCTGGAGGAGTGGGAGGAGGGGGAAGGAGGGGACAATGGGGCAGGTCCTCAGCTGCCCATGGCCAGGCCCTGCAGGAGTCTCTCCTGTAGTCCCTGAGCCACCCGAAGCAACCCTGTTGGCCAAACCTCTTTTTCTCTCTCCAGGGTCCTCTGGGAAGAATACAGAGGGCCTCAAGGACACAGACCCTGAACACAAGCTAAGAAGTAGGACAACAGGTCTCCAAAGTGAAGGCAAAACCCTGAGAGATGCGGGGAAAGACAGGTCAGTAGCAAGGAGAGCCCTGGGGTTAAATGCTGGCTCTCATAACCCCGTGTATGGCCCTGGGCCAGGCAGGTGGCCTCCAAGCCTCAGTTTCTTCATCTGAAGAATGAGGGTAGCAGTAATGCCCTCCAGCCTGCTGTGAAGAGGTAAAATTGGGGGAAGCATTTATACACTGAAAAGGATTATTCTTGTGTAGGTTATTTTCAATTTTGCCTGTCTCTTTATCTTAAACTTTGAAATGATGCTCATTAAAATGGATCTAACCTATATATGTTTAAAACATTTAAAACGGCAAGAGTTCTCCAAACAACAGTAAGGAGTTCAGATGGGATCTGTTCAACTTCTCCATTATCCCTTTTGACAACCGGAAATCAGATGAATTAATGGGCCTGAACTCCTAGAGGTGATGATCAAAGGAAGTCAAAGCAGCTATGTTGCTGGGAAGGCCTCCCAGCACAGCAGGGCTGCTGCCTTCCCAGCCATCACATCCTGGCCCCAGAAGAGGGGGCTTGCTCACAGTATGGGCTTAGCCAGAGTTCCAGCAGCAGCTCTCCACCATCCTGCCTGAAAATCCACACAAGAGGATGATTACTCATGATGCCTAATTAAAAATCAGTTCTCCAAAAAAAAGAAAAAAATCAGTTCTCCAGAAGAGTAGGATGTGGGTTTTAACTGATGGCAGGACTGGCGGAGGACAAAGAGGAATAATGTGTAAATGGCCCAAATCAACGCCAGACATGGGGTAGGGGCTCAACCGGTATTTGTTGAGTGTGAGCCTGAGGGCCAAGGCCCTCCAAAGCACGTGCACACGGACGTTCACACACAATCAGGGACAGATCCATTCGCAAAGCAAAACGTGGCGAATCATAACCATGGATGGGGGTTACGAGCGGAGTGCTCCCAACACACAAGGCCTGTAGCGTCTCAACTTTAAAAAGAACCGAAGTGCTAGGACGACCAGGTCTGGAATCGAATCTTGACACCGCCCCCTTCTGTCCGTATGCCTTTGGCAAGTGACCCTTTCCCCCAGGGCCTTGGTGTCCTCATCTGTAAAATGGACACCATCGTGCCCAGATAAGGATTCAGCGATTTACTGAATTTACTAAGGGTCAGCGTGGGGAGGCAAGCCGTTGCTAGCGGGAGCCAGGGCTGGTGCCGGGAGCGCGCCTGCGAGGCCGCCTGCAACCTCTGGGGGCGCGCACATGGTGCGCACGTGGAGGGAGTTGCGCACGCGGCCCGGAGGCTGGGCGGGCAGGGAGCAGCGGTCCCGGAAGCTGTTACTACAGGTCAGTGGCTTGCTGGGGTCGACCTTGAGGCGCTGCGAGGCCACCGCAGTCCAGGAGGTAGGGACCCGCGCCTGTCCCCGGCCGGCCCGCCGGTCCTGCGTCCTCCACCCCCACCATCTTGGAGTCCTGTGCCCGCTCCCTTTCCCCGCTAGCCGGCCCTGTCCCCTCCCACCCTCCCGGGCCTCCTGAGCCCTGCTCTGCCTGCCCTTCGTGACGAGGGCTCCCTGTGCCGACTTCCTCCCGCAACTCAGGGAGTAGGCCGGCCAGCTCCGTTTTACAGGTGAGGAAACTGAGGCTGAAGGTCCTCGAGAGGTGCATGGTGGCCACACAGTAACTTCCCCCCTGGGACTCTGGTCGGTCCCAAGCCCCGTGTCGGTCAGCTGTCCTCCCGTCTTGTACTTTCATGGATTTCTTTGTTCCACGTGTGCATTTGCGTTTGACTCTGATCTGAGCACAGGGATGGCCCGGATGAAGACAGGCCAGGCCCTCCTCTCCCCGGGTGGCACAGTCACCAAGGCATGGTTCGCTTTGTTGCAGTGGAGATTTCTTCAAGCGAATTTGGAATTGGTTTGTGTTTTGATTGATTTGGTGGTTTGTTGTTGTTTGCGCGTTTGTTTTTCATGTTCCCCAGGGCACAAAGGGTCGCTGTCGTTTTTCTTTCCAGAAAGGCTGTCTGTTCCCGCCCCTGCCCAGTCTGATGGATGTGTGGTTTATGATACTGGAGACTGTTTGGCTTTTCTTTGTGGATAAAACTCATCTTGTTTCATCTTTCAAATAGTGAGTTGAGTCCTTGCTGACCAGAGCCTCTGCCCTCACTAACATTCCTGAGCTATTAAATATTTGTTTAAAGGGACAGACATAAAGCATGGTGTTAGGAATAAGGCATCTTGAAGAAATGGTCTTCATAAGAGCACAATAGTTGTAATATTCTGAGTTAATCTTGGATCTTAATTTATCAAGGCTCAAAGCACTATGGAGTCCGTAATTATTTGGCCTGGTGGTCACACTTTAAGACAGATTCTTTTATTTTTCTTGTAGCCTGGAAAGTAGAAGAACAAAAAAGAGAGGTGATGTGTTGAAATCAAATGTGAGACCGTGGTGAAGAATGGGAGAGGCTGGGGACGGAGGCTGATAAAGGCTTTGGACTTGGGTTTGCAGGACTTGGGGTCCTGCACTGGGGTACGTTTGACAGATGGAGCCCCAGTCCCTGGGCTGCACTGGGGAGGTGGGAACATGGCCGGACCAGGGAGCCGTGCTCTAAGATGGTCTCCTTAATGTGGAAAGAATTGAGTGAGATTGAGGAGGAACAGGCCTTGGATGGTTGGGTGTTGCGGGCTTGCGGGGGAGACAGCGGAAGAAATAAAGTTTAGACGATAAGTGTGTCTCCCCATTTGACTGGAGCAGGGCCTTGACATCATCGCTTTTGTCCCCTCCTGTGTTCCCGTCTCGACACCTAGCACACAGCGCTCGGATCCTGTCAGACTAACTAGAATTATCGTTTTTAATTGGTTCTAGGATGCATCTTTGCTCACGTTTTAACGGCTCGATGTTGAGCTGGGTCCCACAGTGGACGGTGTCTTCCTCTGTGCCGTCGTTCATTCGGCAGCTTTTTGTCTTTCTTAGTTGCACAGGAAGTCACAGTGCTCTTAAAATGTTAGCTCTGATGAATTGCAGGTTTCAGAGTTGGAGACTCAGGCAGAAAAGATGACCTGTTATCAGACTGTGTTTCTCTACTGTGGCTCATTTCTTCTTCTTTGAAAATGCTAATGTTTTCAAGGAACTCAAGGGAGGGGGTTGGTCAAAGCCAAGAACAACAGGTACAAGTAAGAAAAATGTACTACTTTGTGGGTTGGAGAGGGAAGAAACAGCTGGTGGAGTGTCTTCTTTGCAGGGAAAATTGGACTGCTGTATAACCACTGGCAGAGCAATACCTTTGAGGGGCACGTGCTTTACGGCAACCAGCCTTAGCTGCCCGCTGAGCAGGCAGCCCTAGCCCATAAGCCTGCTCATGACCAGCCAATCTGAACACACCTTTTGGGACAGTGGGGCCCAGGCTCCATCATCCACTGGAGTCTTGGTGACCCCGGGTCTGTCTCTTGGCAGACACCTCCCACTGCTGCAAGTTCAAGGGCAGAGGCCCTATCTTTCCCTTCCTTGGTATCCCAGGGCTCAGCACAAGACCTGACACATCAGAGATGCTAAATTGGGTTTTGCTGAGCAGAACTGTACTGGACAAGTTGGGGCAAGTTGTCTTTCTGGTGCCTACGTCAGTCTTCATCTCGTAGGAGTCGTGTTCTAGGTCAAGGTTCCGTTTCACGGCCCTCAGTCCTCCCTGCAGCTGCTTCGTGAGTTACTGGTTTTGTGAACTAACCTGGACACTGTCTTTCTCTCCAGCCCCCATCTCTCTTATTTCTAACTCTTGGCTTTCAGAATGAGCTTTTGGGACCTAGTCCTCTTATAAATTAGGGCCTGTTTCTATGTCAGCTCTCTTGGTGACATTGCTCCCAGGGAGCCTGACTGGTTAAGCTGCGACATAGCGGGATCCCAGCTGGTGCAGCAGGTCGTCTGTGCTGGGTTTGGTGTTTAAACAGGTGAGCAGGTCTCAGCCTGGGGAGAGCTACAGAGGTGAGAATCTCCTAGAAACACAGTCTGTAGTTCGCCTTCTGCTTTGTCTCCAGAGAAGACACGAGCTGGACCCGGGGGACCTCAGGATCCGCCAGCCTTGACGTCTGCTTCCCACCCCTGCCCTGGCTGACATATATGCTCCTTCTAGAATGAGATGCTTTGAGCATGCAAAACGTCTTTTCTCGGCCTGCATCAAGATTGTCTGCGGGTGGTTTGTACAGAATCGGAGACTTTTAGGAGAGCTGTTCTCTCTCTTCTTTGGCTGCCTCTCAGGCCTTCAGGGGAGGGTCACACTTTGCCTGAGAATGTAGCCACTGCCGGTGCCACCACCAGTTTGCCAGTTTTATTCTTTTAATCTTTGAAGGTGACTCTGGGGATGTTTCTGTGGTAAAAATCTAGTGATCTTCCAGGCTTCCATTTGATTTGTGAGAAGTACTGATTATCACTGTAAGATTTTTGCAAAATTTGAAGTTATTAAAAGCAAACAAAAACTAGTTTTCAACCATTCCCATAAAAATTGTTTCAGGCAAGAATCATCAATGGATGCAAAAGCTAGGAAATGAAAGTATGATGAGAAACAGGACGATTACATAGTCTCAAAGCATCTTCCCATAAGATGTTAATTAATTACAAAGGGAAAATTGTAATATTATGGTGGATAAACCTGGCAGGTACCACCTTCGCCAGGTGATGAAAGTTAGCAACGTCAGTAATGGGACAAACTGACATCTGTGCCTTCGAATATGAGGCTCTGAGAAGGGCTCAGCGTCACATCTGTGTGTTCCTGCCCCAAACATATAACCTGAACCCAGTTGTGAGGAAACATCACACAAACCCAAGTGTACAGAATCTACCAAGTAACTAGCCAATACTCTTCAACAGTGTCAAGATCACATATTTACACACACACACACACACACACATACACACATGCACATACATTAGAGAGAGGTAACGATAAAGCAAGTATAATGCAGTGTTAACATTTGAGAAAGTTGGATGAAGGGCATGTGGAATTCTTTGTGTTATTTTTATAATGTTTTGTAAGTCTGAAATTATTTCAAAATAAAAAACAGAGAAGACTGGTTCTCACAGTTCTTTCCAGAAAGAATTATAGATGTGGGAACTATAGATGTATTATAGATAAAATATGCTATATGTTTTTGGCAGGGAGAGCTTGACAAATCTAAATGTTTTTCATAGTGTGGTAGCATCCAAGTTTTGTGTATCCTGGTAGATATCTGACATAAAAGAGTGTTTATGTCCTTCAAAAGCATGTACAAGAATATTCATAGCAACCTTATTATTCATAATACCTTGAAATAAGAAACAACCTAATCGTCTATCAAAAGGAGAGTGGGTAAAGAAGTTGTGATGGGGACTTCCCTGATGGTCCAGTGGGTAAGACTCTGCACTCCCAGTGCAGGGGGGCGCAGGTTCGATCCCTGGTCGGGGAACTAGATCCCGCATGCGTGCCGCAACTAACAGTGTGCATGCCGCAACTAAGAAGCCCACATGCCACAACGAAGATCCCATGTGCTGCAACTAAGACCCGGTGCAGCCAAGATAAATAATAAATAAATAAATATTAAAAAAAGAAGTTGTGATGTATTTATGTGGAGTACTATACAGTAACGAAGATGAACGAACAGCAGCAACATGCAACAACATGGATGAATCTCAATGTTTATCAACATTAATGTTCAGCAAAATATAATCAGACCCAGAAGAGTACCAAATGTATGATTCTGTGTATCTAAAGTTCCAAAACAGGCAAAGTAATTGATGGTGATAGAGGCAACGTATTGTTATCTTTGGGGTTATTGACTGAAGGAGGTATGAGAGATCCTTCTAGGGTGTGAGAAGTGTTCAGTGTTTTGATCTGGGTGGTAGTTACATATATGTATATAAAATCATCAAGCTCAATACTTACGATTTGTGCACCTTATCTAAGTTATACACCAACAACAATTTAAATGTATCTTGTGTGGATTACAGATCCAAATATGAATTGTAAATAACAGAAAGTCTAAAAGTTGACATATGAGGATATGTTTGTGACTTTGAGATAGAGGAAAATTTAAGAAACAGGATGCAGGATGTGCTAAATGTAGAAGACACTGTTGATAAATTAGTCTACATTAAACTTACAGACTTCTCTTAAACACACCATTAAGAGAGTGAAAAGACAAGCCATCTAGTGGGAGAAAATATTTGCAGCACATATAACTGACAGAGGGTTCGCCTTGAGAATATATGAAGAATGCCTCCAGATGAAGAAATTTTGAAAAAGACAACTCAATAGGAAAATGGGCAACAGGTACTTTATAAAAGAAGATATCCAGGAGGACAATGCAATAGGAAAATTTGCTCCATCTCATTATAATTGGGGAAGTACAAATTGAACAATGCAATGAGAAACTCGTACACACCTCCTAGGATGGTAAACATTGAAAAGACTGACATTCTCAAGTGTTGGCAAGGGTAGAATGAGGGGAACTGATAAATGGCTGATAGGAGGGTAAATTCATCCTACCACTTTGAAACCGTTTGGCCTTTGCTACCACAAGTGGACATAACTATTTCGTGACCCACCAATTCGACACCTAGGTGCGTTCCCAACAGAAATGCATGATGTGACTGGGTGTGTGGGGTGGCTCTGTGTGTACAAAAGGCAAGTATAACAGCGTTCATGGAAGCTTTATTCATAGTCAGAAACCGGAAACAACAAAGATATCCATCAATAGTAGAAGAGTTGAACCTGTATTCATACAACAGAACACTACAGAGCAGTGAAAACAAACGGGCACAAACAACACTGACCAAAAGAAGCCAGACACAGAAGAATCCATGCTGTGCGATTCATTTACGCATTATTGAAAAAACAGGCGAGACGAATCTATGGAAGTCCTGCCTTTTGAGCAGAGGGGAGGGGTCCTGACTGGGAAGCAGTGTGAGGAGGACCCTGGGGTGCTGGTATATGCTATTTTTTGGACTTAGGTCATGGTTGCCTGGGTGTGTTCACTTGGTGAAAATTCATCAAGCTGTATTCTTACCCTGGTTCCCTTTTCTGCATGTATATTGTCCTTTAAAGTTGATTAATTTGATTTGTACCTGGTGTAGTGATGTTTGGTATATTGCATGTCACAATGGGCTGAACTGTGTCTCCCCCGCAGATTCTTGCGTTGAAGCCCTTACGCTCAATGTGATGGTATTTGGAGATGGGGCCTTGGGAGGTAACTAGGGTTAGGTTAGGTCATGAGGGTGGGGCCCATGCCGGGATTAACATCCTTAGAAGAGAAAGAGACACAGTGCACACACAGGCTCGCTTTCTACCCGCTCCCATCCTGTGAGTGCACAAAAGAAAGATCGAGAGAGATGGCAGCCTCCCGTGAGGCACAAGAAAAGGCCTCAGAATATAACCTACCAGCCAGCACCTGGGTCTGGGACTGCCAGCCTTCAGAGCTGTGAGAAATAGATCTGTGGTTTAAGCACCCCCCAGCCTATGGTATTTTGTTAAGGCAGCCCAAGCCGACGTATAAGTGTACGATAGCATCGACTAGTTTTCTGAGCTTCCTTCTGGGCTGGGCCCTGGGCTAGGCACTGGGGTAGGGAGATAAGACTCCGTCTGTGCGCTCAGGTGACGCAGGAAGAGCTGGGACTCTCCAGTGTGGTGATGAGGGTGCAGAGGAGGGGCTGAGAGACCGTGCAGCTTCCTCACTCAGCAAGGACAGCCACCCACCTAGCCCACCTCACCATGCTCCCGCCCTGCGCTCCATCTGAGCCCTGAACTGCTGAGCTGTCATGGACCAGAGCGTGCTGCTTGTCACGATCTTGAAATTGGAACAGCAAAAGCCATCGACTCTGGACTGGAACAAAGGCTGCGCTGTTTTTTCTAAACGTAGTGGGCTCCGCATTGTTAGGAAGACACAGAAAGCACTTGTGCTCAGAAAAGAAACCGATTTAAAAAGGAGAACATAGCCTCTCCTCCCACCCCCTCACCCCTCCCACCCCCGTTGCACGCAGCTTTTTCTGCATGGATTTGGTCTCATTATATCAGCGGTTTCTGATTCTTTTTATATTTTATCATCTCCATGGACTTCTGCTCACCAAAGCATTTGCTTGGTTTAGGCAAATGTTCTAGACTCAGCTTTGCACTAAGAACCTCAAATAAAAGTGTTTTTGAAAAGAGTAGCTGTAATTGCCCCCCAAATTCCCAGAAGGCGTTATCATTCACATAGAATATTTCTGGAAGATTTTAGTGATACTTTTTATTCTTTGGTTTTCTTTTCCTTCTTGCTTCTTGATCAGCATCTACAATGTGAACAGCTTTGACCGTGTTTCCCAGCTTCCTGTTACTGAAGTCCTCTGCCCTCTCAGAATCTTCAACTTCATCGACAGCGGTGACCTTTAGTTTTACTCTCCTTGTACTTACTTTCTTTTTAAAAAAAGTTTTACTGAGATAAAATTCACATACCACACAACTCACCCGTTTAAAGAGTATAGTTCATAGAGCTGTGCAACCATCGCCACAGTCAATCTTAGACGTTTTCGTCACCCCAAAAGAAACCCAGCATCCCTGAGCTCTCACCCCACCTTCCCTCCTCTCTCCCAGCCCTAAGCAACTAGGAATCTGCTTTGTGTCTCTATGACTTGCCTATTCTGGACACTTCGTCTAAATGGAACCCACAACATGTGCTCCTATGAGTCTGGCTTCTTTGCTTCCTATGATGTATTTGAGGTCCATCCATGTCATAGCGTGTCTCAGTACTTCATTCCTTTTCATGGCTAACAGTATCCATGATATGGATACTGCACATTTTGTTGATCCACTCAATCAATGACTCATGGGCACTTCGGCTGTTTCCACTTTTTGGCTGTTGTGGACATCTGTGTGCGAGATGTTGTGTGGACAAATGTTTTCATTTCTCTCGTGTACATACCTAGGGATGCTTTTGTTCGGTCATGTGGTACCTCTGTGTTTAATCATTTGAGGAACTTACAGGCTCTTTTCCAAAGCCCTTTTCCGTGTATTATCAGTAAGCAAAGGGAATATTTTATTGCTCTTTGACTTCTGCAGAATTTTGAAGTTTTACTCCTGACCAACTTTGCAGTTTGTCTGTTAAAATGCTTCCATGGGGGCTTCCCTGGTGGCGCAGTGGTTGAGAGTCTGCTTGCTGATGCAGGGGACACGGGTTCGTGCCCGGTCCTGGAGGATCCCACATGCCGCGGAGCGGCTGGGCCCGTGAGCCATGGCCGCTGAGCCTGCGCGTCCGGAGCCTGTGCTCCGCAACGGGAGAGGCCACAACAGTGAGAGGCCCGTGTACCGCAAAATAATAATAAAAATAAATAAATAAATAAATAAAATGCTTCCATGAAAAAGCTGGAGGTGTCATCAGCATGCTTAGACCTTCGCCCCACATATGTCTCATCCTCTGTGAGCACTGCTGGGGGGATCCAGGTCTTAGTCCCCAGTTTTCTCAGGAATGGAGACATTTTCCACTAGATGCATTGTTACTTATGGACCAAACAGCTTTTCAGATATTCTGGCTATAAGAGCAATTTTTTTTTTTTTTGCTGGTGTTTACCTGTGTCATCTCACATATCACACCACTGAGAGTTCAGATAGAAGACTGCTCACAGGTTTTGTTTGCCTGAGCTGATGTCTGGGCTGTCCACTGTGACCATGCTGATGTCATGGCCATATTGGCAGTTAAATGGTGTCCGAATCAAGAACATGGGGAAGACCTGGGACTTTCAGTATCATCCTTTCTGATACACATCGAGAATTTACAGCATTTTTAGAGGCCTCTACTCCCGGCCTCCACCTTGCACAGAGCTCAAATGCACGTAAATTGTGATCCCCTAAAATTCATATGTTGAAGTCCTAACCCCCAGCACCTCACAATGTGACTGTATTTGGAGATAAGGTCTTTAAAGAGGTCATTAAGGTTAAATGAGGTCATTGAGAGTGGGCCCTAATCCAATATGACTGGGGTCCTTAGAAGAAGAGGAGCTTAGGACACAGGCATACAGAGGAGAAACCATGTGGATGACACAGGGAGGAGAGAGCCACGTGCAAGCCAAGGAGACGGGTTCAGAAGAAACCAACCCTGCAGACACCTTGATCTTTGACACCTAGCCTCACAGAATTGTGAAATAAATGTCTGTTGTTTGAGCCCCCCAGTCTGTGCTACTTGTTACAGCAGCCCAAGCTGACTAATACATGCACCATGATGCTCCTTCACCCTGACACCCTGCCTGCTCTCTTGTCCTGCGGGCCTGATGGACAACTGCTCTCCTATTTCCCAGACCGTATCCGCTGCTTGGCTCATCCTGAAGCCTCCATTCTGGCTCCCTTTCCACTGGGCCCCACCCTCGTCCTTCTTGTTTCCCCAGGGCCAAAGGGGCCTCCTAGGTAGAAGGCACACCATGGCCCAAGTATCACCCCACAGCAGGAGGAAAAAATGCCACCAGGGGGCTCCTATCAAGACTTGAACCCCCGCCGCTCCCACTTCTCCTTTACAAGGGGAAGTTCAGTGATTTCTTAGCACTTGCCAGGGTTCCCATTGAGGGCAGAACTGGGAAGGCCAACAGTGGACACCTTATATACAGAGATGGCTTAGATTATCCCAGAAGCATTTTCATTTCATTTAACAGAATTTGTATGTTGTGTTTTCCTCCAGATGATTTCTAATGTGGAAATAATTTTATATGTTGAAAAGTCTCAATATTTGCTAAGTGGAAGCTGGTGTTATTTGTTAAGTTAGGTTTATGGAGGTATAACTTACATCCAGTAAAATTTACCCTTTCTAGATGTGCAGGTCCATGAGCTTTGACAATGGTATGTAGTTTTGGAGGAACCACCACCACAGTCACGATAGAGAATATTTTCATCACCTTCTAAAGATGCCTCATGTGTGAACCTTTGCCCAGCAATGGCTTCTGAGCAGAGGAGGTTACACGATTTAGTTGACGCTTAGGAAGGTTGAATCAGAAGCAATTTTCAAGAAGGACTGGGAGGAAGAGTGATTATTTTTTAAGGCAGAAAAACTAGAAAAAAAATCCCAGTGGCAAGTGGGAGGATGGGCAATCCTGGGCAACACCTCCTGAAGGCCCAAAGGAGGGCAGGATGTCAGAACCAGGACAGGATGATTTTTAGTGCCATCCTTATCTCACTGGTCCCCTAAAGGCTTCTGATGCTGCCCTCCAGTGCTTAGATAGGCACAAATTTAGAACATTTTATTATTTAAACAATTTTGCAAAAAATTACAGCCGTAACTCCTTCATTTAATATGGTTATTTCATATTTCTGTAATTTTTTTCTTTTTCTTATACTTTTTTTTTAAATTTATTTTTAGCTGCATTGGGTCTTCATTGCTGCATGCTGGCTTTCTCTAGTTGCAGCGAGTGGGGGCTGCTCTTCTTTGCGGTGTGCAGGCTTCTCATTGCAGTGGCTTCTCTTGTTGCAGAGCACGGGCTCTAGGCTTACGGGCTTCAGTAGTTGTGGCACGTGGGCTCAGTAGTTGTGGCTCGCGGGCTCTAGAGCGCAGGCTCAGTAGTTGTGGTGCATGGGCTTAGTCACTCTGTGGCATGTGGGATCTTCCCAGAGCAGGGCTCAAACCCGTGTCCCCTGCATTGGCAGGGGGATTCTTAACCACTGCGCCACCGGGGAAGTTCTGTTTTTTTTCTTTTTAATTCATGACTTCTACCAAGTTGTGTTGACCTCCACTTACCTGACATTATTTTGCATACACTTTTCCCCCATGTATAATTTATGTATTTATTTATCTTTTATTGTGGTAAAATATACATAAGACTTACCATTTTAACCATTTTAAAGTGTATAATACAGTGGCATTTGGTACACTCGCGGTGTTGTGCAAGTGTTAGCGCTGTCTAGTTCTAGAGCATTTTCATGATCCAAAGAGGAAGGCTTACGCATTAAGTAGTCACTCCTCATTCCTCCTCCCCTCCCCCCACCTCCCACAGCACCTGGCAACCACTAGTCTACTTTCTGTCTCTGTGGATTTGCTTACTCTGGGCATTTCATATGTAGAGAATCATATATATGATTCTTTTGTGTCTGTCTTCTTTCACTTAGCATAACGTTTTTGAGGTTTATCCATTGTTATAGCGTGTATCAGTGCTTCATTCCTTGTTGTGGCTCGATAATATTCCATTGTGTGGATATACCACATTTTGTTTATCCATTCAGTAGTTGATAGGCATTTGCATTATTTCCGCCTTTCGGCTACGTGAAGAGTGCTACTGGGAACATTCACGTGCAAGGATTTGTCTGAGAACCTGTGTTCACTCCTTTTGGGTATATACTTAGGAGTGGAATTCCTGAGTCATTTGGTGATTCATATGGTAATTCTATCGTTAACTAACTGACGAACTGCCAACCTGTCTTCCACAGTGGCTGTACCATTTTACGTTCACAACAGCAATGTATGAGGGTTCCAATTTCTCCAGTCGTCACCAACGCTAGTTATTTTTTGTTTTTGTTTTTGGTGATAGACATCCTGGTGGGTGTGAAGTAGCATTTCATTGTGTTTTTGATGAACACTTCCCTAATAAAGTGACTGTTAGCATTGAACATCTTCTCATGTGCTGGTTGGCCCTCTGTTGGCCCTCTTTTGAAAATGCCTATTCAAGTCTTCTGCTTATTTTTTCATTGGATTTTTTACCTTTTTGTTGCTAAGTTGTAAGAGTTCTCCATATATTCTGGATCCTAGACCCTAATCAAAGAAATGATTTGCAAATATTTTGTCACATTCTGTAGGGTGTCCTTTTATTTTCTTGACAATATCCTTTGAAGTGCAAAATGTTAAATTTTGATGAAATCCTATTTTATGTATTTTTTCTTTTGTTGCCTATGCTGTTGATGTCTTATCTTAAGAAACCATTGCCAAATCTGAAGCCATGAAGACTTACCCCTATGTTTTCCTCTGAGTCATATGGTTTTAGTGCTTCTGTTTAGGTTGTTCATCTATTTTGAATTAATTACTGTGTATAAGTGTCTGGTGAGACAAGGGTCCAGTGTCATTCTTTTGAATGTGGATGTCCAGTTGCCTAGCACCATTTGTTGAAAAGACTCTTCTTTCTCCGTTGAATGTTCTTGGCATCTTTATTGAAAATCAGTTGACCATAGATGTATGTGTTTATTTCTGGAACTCAGTTTTACTCCTTTGGTATATATATATATATATATATATATATATATATATATCTCCATATAGTTAAAGAGTTTGTTTTACTTCTATGTATTCGTGAAATTTCTTCTGTCATTTATTTCTAGTTTCTATTGTGAGAGGGAAAAATACTTTATATGAATTCAGTATTTTAAAATGTATTGAGACTTGTTTTCTGGCCTAACAGATAATTTATCCTGAAGAAATTCTACGTGTATTTGCAAAGAATGTACATTGTGCTGTTGCAGGGTGAAGGGTTCTGTGTCCGTCTGGTTATGTTTAGTTGGTTTATAGTGTTGCTCAAGTCCTCTGTTTTCGTTTGATCTTCCATATAATTTCATTGTTGAAAGTAGGATATTGAAGCCTTCAGCGATTATTTTATAATTATTTCTCCCTTCGGCTCCGTCATTTTGCATCACATAGTTTGGAGCTCTGTTTTTCGGTGCATATATGTTTATAATTGTTATATGTTCTTGATGACTGACCCTTATATCAATGGATAATGGCTTGCTTTGTCTCATAGCAATTTTTGACTTAACATCTATTTTTTCTGATGCTAATATAGCCACTCCAGGTCTCTTTGGGTTTCTATTTACGTGGAGTATCTTTTCCGTCCTTTCACTTTCAATCTATTTGTATCATTAGATGTAAAGTGAATCTCTTGTAGATGGCACATAGTTGGATCCTGTTTTTTTAGTCCATTTTGCCAGTATCTGCCTTTTGATTTGAGAATTTACTCCATTTATGTTTAAACTAATTACTGATAAGGAAGAATTTCTGCCACTTTACTGTTTGTTTCTTATACATCTTACGTCTTTTTTTGTTTCTCAGTTCATCCATTACTGCCTTCTTTTGTGTTTAACTGATTTTCTTTGTAGTGTGTGATTTTGATTCCCTCCTCATTTCCTTTTCTATATATTTTGAAGTTATTTTGTTAGTAGTGACACTGGAGATTATAATATATATCTTAAATTTATTACAGACTTGTTTGAATTAGTACCAACCTAGCTTCAATAGTATACAAAAACTCCGCTCCTATACAACTCCATCCCTCCTCTTTATGTTTTTATTGGCACAAATTACATCTTTAAACATTGTGTGTTTATTAACATATATGTATGATATTTCTTTTTTAAGTGTTTTTCTTTTTTTACAATTGTATTAAGATATAATTGACATATGCCATTTTATAAGTCTAAAGTGTACAGCATAATGATTTGACTTACGTACATCATGAAATGATTACCACAATAGGTTTGTATAATATTGTTTTATGCAATATTTCATACAGGTTTAAAAACTGTTGATGTCTTTACACTTGCCCATCATGTCCTTGAAATGAGAGGTCAGATCAAGCCTCCTTCACCTCAGTAACTTGATCTTTGTGGTACGTGTGCTGAGTCCTTGGGGTGGAGCTGGAGGGGGAGTTCCTTCCTGGGCACCCAGGGGCCCAGGACCTCCTCTAGAGCACTTAGCTCTCTTCTGGAGGCTCGCCTCACCTGACAGGTGGTTCCTTCCAGGATAAAACGCCCAGTGGTGTGCAGATGGCCAGGCCCGAGAAGGCTGTGCTAGCCAGTCCTTGGAGAGAAGGTAGGTGTCTCTCCCCTGTGCAGGTAGAGCCTTTCTGACGTTTGGGGCCACGAGGGAGTGGAAAACGCACAGTTGAGGGACTCCCCTTGCATGCTGCCCACAGCAGTCCCAAGCCACCCCTCTCCTCAGCCAGTGTGGTGCCGTGGCTGGGATGATGGCGGGCAGGTGGGGACACTGCAGGACTCTGTCCCGTCCACAGGGGTTCAGGCAGCCGCCGCCAGGCCCATCCTCTTGCCCGACCTGAAGAGCAGCTGCCTCGACCACCCCCTGCACCAGGGGCTCCTGCACCCCACGCGGCGCCTTTGCAGCCCCTCCTCTGCTCCAGCTCCCAAGTCGCCGAAGAAGCCCAAGATGCAGGCCGATGGTGACATGTTCCCCAGCGACTGGAGCCCACCGCCCGTGGAGTTCCTGAAGCCAAGGGCCCTGCTGGCTGACAGCGGGGCCCCAGCCCAGAGGCAGGCAGGCACGGCGGGGCCTCGGGGCCTGAGGAGACTGGCCCACCAGCTGCCCGAGGAGTCAAAGCAGGAGCCCCAGGACCCAGACCCCGTGGGGGGTCTGGCCTCACTGGAGGAGCCGTTCTGGAGCACGGCAGGCACCAGCCCAAAGGCTGCAGCGCCACGGGTGGACGCCCACACCTCGGTGAGCCAGGAACTGCCCCTTGGCCTCCTCTCCTTGCCGCCCCTCTTCATCCACCTCTCCTTAGTCACCCCCAAGCCACCGCTTTTTGGCTATCCTCCTCAGCCACACCCCAACTGCCCTCCTTCGGCCACCTCGCCTTGACTGTCCCTCCTTGGCCACACACACCCCGCCACCTCTCCCCAGCCCCTGGGCCTTCGTGCCTGGGAGCTTGGGCCCCCAAGGCTGGGCTGCATCTCTCCCTTTATTTCTGCTCCTAACTCCTGCTAATAAAAATGCCTGGGGTGGTGCCGTATTTGATGCCGCCCCTGTGTGGGTCCCATCAAGGCTTTTGCAGCTGTGGTTGGGATCATGGGTCTGGGCGAGGTCAGGCACAAAGCCTCAGGCTAACTGTGGTCCAGCGACCTGGGATTCCGAAGTGGAAACTTCAGTGATGAACTTTAAGCCGGGAATAAACTGTGGTTGCTGGGAAGATTGTGGGGACATTCGAGTGCACATAGATCCAGGAAATTTATTCTAAGAATAGGATTTATTTGTTTGTAATAGCTCAAGATTGCCAATAACCAAAATGCCAATCACTAGGGAACTAATAAATTATGTTCTAATCATAAATCAGAATACCATGGAACTGGTTTTTTTTAAAACAAACAAACAAAAAAACTATCCCTTTAGTATTGATGTGGAATGACCCTGAAGACATATTGTTAACTGAAAATCAGCAAAGTGCAGAATAGGGGGTGTAGCGTGCTACCACCCGTGTTGAAGGAGAGAGTCTATGATGTATTACTGTTTGCTTGTCTGTGCGTAAAGTATCTCAGCACAGCCAGCAGTAAACACCTGCGGTCACCTACGGGGAGGGACCTGGGTGGCTGGGGATGGAGGTGAGCGAGTGAATGTATTGCCTGTTCAGAAAAGTAAACAAAATAAGTAAAGGGCTTCACGTAGCTTCAGTTTTATTCTTTTTCCCTCTGTCTCTGTCTTCCTCTTTCTTGCCCATTCCCATGTGGCTTCTCCAGAATGCCTCTGGGGACTCCGAGTGCTACGTCAACAGCTTGGATTACTTACTGCAGGAGAAGAGGTGAGTGGGGAGGGTCCATCATGGGGGTCTTCATTTCTGTGGGGTTGGCAGTAATTTCATGGGTTTGTCCTCAGAGACTCAGAGCAAATTCCTCTCAGGATAAAGCAGCCTACCCCCGCCATCAGCATGCCTCCTGAGGGCCCTGTGAGCCCTGGTGAATAGCGAGTGTGCAGAACAGTAGCGGGTCAAAGGGCAGCACCTCTGAGGCAGAGAGCCCCAGATCCTCACCACGCACAGAGCCCTCGTTCCGGTTCTGTCCCCACCTTGGCGCTATTCTGCCCAGTTCATGCTAGTTTAGGGCTTGCTCAGCTCCCACTGAGCGAAGCGGAAGAAGCACACTGCTTTGATACGGAGGCGCACAGCCTGACGATCGACTCGACGGTGACGGAGGTGGAGTGGGAGGGGTGGGGGGTAAGGTGCCAGCTTTTCCTGCGCCCTGCCCCGCGCCGCCACCTGAGCACGCTTTGCTCGTCATTCCGTAGCGCTTGGTCTAGTTCACCTGCCCTCCCCCTGGGATTATGGTGAGCACGTCTCACGTGGAAGTTGGTTTCTAAAGGCAAAAGTCACATCCCATCAGAACTGGAAATCCCTTAGGGAGGCGGAGGTGGGGATGGAAACCAACCCCGGTGCTCTTTCTTTACTGGAAAGCAAGTGCCATGGCTGGCTTGCACTGAGGGCCCATTTAGTGGTGAAGACACTAGAATCCCGCTCCTCCATTGGCCGCGAGGACCGGGGCAGCTGGGACGCAGCGGACTTCACCCCCGGGCTTGCGCTTTGATGCGCGGGAACGCGTTGCCCACAGGCTTATTCTTCTTGTGTTCTCATCCCTTCTCCGGTGTTCTTTTTGCTCGGTGTGTGCACTCACTTTGCGGAAGTTAAGAGGCGGTGCTGTTGTCTGATGCTTGGGTTCTTGTCGGAATGACATCTCACTGGTCTCTGTTTTTCCCAATTCCCAGCCCATGTTCTTGCCCGCAAGAGGGGGTTAAATACACGAGTGGGATGAATGATTGTTTTCTCTCCTGTGTCTATTCCTGACCCCACCCCAGAGTCATCTTCCTCCTCTGGGCTCTTAATAGCCCATGACTTTTGTTGTTTAACTCCTTTACCTGAGTATATTTTTTCCTAACCAGAGGGTAAGTTAGGGAAGGGGCCATGTCTGTACGTTTGCACGATATCCAGCTGTAAATATATTAGATACTCAGAAGTGTCAGCAGGAAAGTGAACACGCGTGGGGAACTACCCGCTCCTCAATGCCTTGCATGGGAAGGTTCCTGCTCTGCCCTGTGCCCTGTGCCAGGCACCGGATATACAGATATGATGGTGAGCCCCACTCACCTGGAATTGAACGCAATGATTCTAGTATTTCCCGTGCTGTAAAGCTGCTATGGAGGGGCCTGGAATAGTGGCATCTAACTTAGCCTGGGAGTTAGGACAGGCTCCCCAGGGGGGATCCTTGTCCTTGGACCTTGGAGGATAAGAGTTGGGAGGGCAGCAGGAGTGACCACACATGTAAAGGCAGGAAGGACAGACCGTGCCTCTCCTGGCTGGCTAGGACTGGAATTCTCGGTGGCAGAGTGTGGGGAGTGGACAGAACAGGAGATGCAGCTGAGATGTGAACGGGAGCCTCGTGAATACAGGGTCGAGTCGTGGGCGAATTTTAAGCAGATCCTGATGTGTTTTGCCATGTGTTAAAGAGAGTGCGCTCAGGCTGCGTTATAGAGAATGGATGGGAAGCATGAGGGGGGAATAGGGTGAATGGTGATGAGACAGGGCCTTGGGGAGCTCCCGTGGGACCTGCTGTCCTGGGTGGCTGGGGCCTGTGTAGGGAAGAGAAATTGAGAATTAGGTGCACGATGTCGGGAGGACCGGCCACATTTGGCTGGAAATCATCCATCTAGTGGCTGGCTCAAAGGATCTGAACCCAACACAGGCTGGGCTGGAGGCGAAGCCTTTGAGAACCGAGGACCAGTGGGCAAAACCAGGGTGAGCGCCCTGGACAGCTGGAGGGAACAAGGACGCAGAAGGCCAGGCGGGGACTGTTGCCCCCTTTTGGGGTTTGCGTGCGCTCAGGGCAGGAGGTGAGGGAGCCGGGCTCCAGCAAGATGATGGTCGGCACACAGGGCCTCTGGTGGGGCCCATTGAAAAGGGAAGTGAGGGCTTCCCTGGTGGCGCAGTGGTTGAGAGTCCGCCTGCCGGTGCAGGGGACACGGGTTCGTGCCCCGGTCCGGGAAGATCCCACATGCCGTGGAGCGGCTGGGCCCGTGAGCCATGGCCGCTGAGCCTGTGCGTCCAGAGCCTGTGCTCCGCAACGGGAGAGGCCACAGCAGTGAGAGGCCCACGTACTGCAAAAAAAAAAAAAGAAAGAAAAGGGAAGTGAGGTGCTCAGGCCTGGAGGGAGAAAACGGACTCAGGGGCTGGGCAGGGCAGGTGCAGTAGGGAAGGAGCAGGCCCTGGGGGGCTGCCACTTGGGGCTGGAGAGGCAGGCCCGGGGGAGCCATGGGCACAGGGGCCTGCTCCTGGTCAGTGTGGCTGGACCCGGGAGGAGCAGAAGGGCTAGGCCCTGTCCCTGGTGTGTTAAAGAGTGAGCAGGTGCCAGAACAAAGTACACGAATAAAGGTGCGTTTGAAGTTGTGTAGCGTAAATTGTCTTCTTTCAGGCAGCACAACTGATGCAGTACAGTCCCTCCCCCGCCCCAGGAATCTAAGTCTGAGAGCTGTGTGCAGGGAGACAGGGCTCTGAGCTCCCTGGTCCCCGTGCCTAGGCCTCGCTGTGCCCTGGGAGGCCCCTGCAGCCCAGTGACGGGGCGGATGAGCAGGCACTGCACTGACCCTATTTTCACCTCTCACCTTCTGGCAGGCAACAGGCCCTGGAGCAAGAGCGAGAGAAGCTGCTTCTGCAGGACTGTCTTGACCTCAACTCCTCGGATCCTGATGAAGTGCCGCTCACACCAGAGCACAGGTGTGGGGAGTGGGCACAGGTGGGAGGGGAGGCGTGTGCCCACTCAGGGCCAAGTCCCCGCACCCGCCTCTCCAGGCAGAGGGTTTAAGTGCTCACCTGCCGTTGGCTCTGGACGGTTTCCACCGCGATTTGTGTGCTGTTGATGAGTTCTCAAGCTGCATCCTTCTCTTAATCCCACATCTGTTCATTGATTCGAGAAGCATTTATTCACCTACTGTGTGTCAGGGTCTAGTGTGGGCCTTTGAAGACACAGAGGTATAAAATACGGCCTGCTCTTCCCCAGTTGTCTGCCCAAACGTGTGGAACCAGGTCTCAAACTACAGTCTGAATGAACATTGACTTTACACGGGAAAATACAGCCACATGACGTTTTCTGTCTTCCCCTGTGTGGGGAAGGAAGGCGGCTTCTGTCAGAGCTGTCGTCTGGGCCAGAGTCTGCTGGCCCATTGGCTGGAGGGAGGGCTGGAGTCACCTGTACCATGGAGTCTCAGAGATACCCGAGGACCACAGTTGAATTCATCTTCAGGGTACCCTGTTATCCATTCATCCATTTGTCTGTCCGTCTGTCCATCCGTCTGTCCACCCATCCGTTAAACATCTGTTACGTGCCAACTTTGTGCTGGGCTCTGTGCAGACTCTGGGGATACAGCAGGAAGAGAACCAAACAGAGGTCTCTGCCCCCGTGTTGCCCGCCATCAGGGCGGGGAGACCACCAATGCACACGGTAAATGAAGGAAGTTGTGTGACAGGTGCTCATGAGAAAGGAGGGAGTGGGGAGGGGGCGTCAGCAGTGCCGGGAGGGCTGGAAGGTTCGGAGGAGGGGTCAGGGAAGGCCTCTGTGAGTGGCTGACTTTTCAGCAGAGCCCTGAAGATGGTGAGAGGCGGCCCTGGGAGGGCCTTGCGGCGGCAGCAAGGAGGAGAGAGGAGGTTAGGGAGGCTGCAGGAAGCTGGCTGCCTTCCATCTGAACTGGGTGGGGGG